>NC_056522.1:26507907-26659985 GCF_019175285.1 Sceloporus undulatus | reverse complement strand
TAATAATAATAATAATAATAATAATAATAATAATAATAATAATAATAATATACCGCTTTTCCATAGTGATCAAAGCGGTTCACAATACCATCAAATACAATTATACAATACATCAAATACAAAATACGTAGAACCGTAAGTACATATAATTTTTAAAAAATCCTTAAAATCACAAGTAAGAACATTAATAACATCTGTCAGTCATAAAGAGCATCTTTCAGCAAGTGATAATTTCTAATGGGAATCAGAAGGATATGCTGACCGGAAAAGGTGGGTCTTTAAGGCTTTCTTAAAGGCATCTAAAGAGGAACTAAGCTTTATCTCCTCCGGGAGGTTGTTCCAGTACAGTATATGGGAGCTACAGATGAAAATGCTTTTTGGCGAGTTGATGCCAATATTACACCTTAGCATACTTAAATGCATTAAAAACTGTATACAAACCCTTTAAAGCCTTAAAAACAACACCACACCTCATTGAATCAATAGATGTGAGCATTTCCCTCCTTTTGTATCATTTATTCTGTTTCTCTTAGCAATGGATGAGAGATTATGTGGAGCACAGAACATAACCCTTTGGTCCACAGTACACATTTTAATAATCTCTGCCACACTCCACAACTAGTGAGCTTTAACTCACCATTTTCCATATGTCCTTGAGCTTTGTCCTACCAAACATAAAGACCGAAGGTAGGGTATTTGGAGAGAAGAGGACATCCATAGTAGAAGTATTCTAAAGATGTCATCAGTTGCCTACAGGTTAAGATTACAACAGGTTAGATTTAGAGTTTACTCTTTGGGATAAAACTTCCAGAATCTTATAGCCAATATGCCATTCTGGAAGTTACAGTCCATCCAAACAGTGACTTCTACAAGATCTGGATTAGAAAGTTTTCTGACAGCCATTGTGCCATAGTAGTTTCAAGTATTGAACTAGAATTTGCTAACCTCAGGTTAAGATTTCTGTTTGGTAATGAAGGGTTATCTTGGGAATAAATCAGTTTTAACTAAGCCCACCTTCCATGATTGTCCCCTAATGGATGAGAAGCATTTCTACTAATTGAAGCTCCTTGGTGGAAAGCTGGTGCGCATATATGAAATATTGATGCAGTCATTGCTCAAAATCACCAGAATGTACATCAGATCAAAGTTACAGTGTTAGAAACACTAGCTGCTAGTGCAAAATCATATGAGTATATTTCAATTTCTGTCCTCAGGAAGACTATGATCGCTTGAGACCATTGTCATACCCCATGACTGATGTCTTCCTCATCTGCTTCTCTGTGGTCAATCCGGCTTCTTTTCAGAATGTGAAGGAGGAATGGGTACCAGAACTAAAGGAATATGCACCAAATGTACCATACTTGTTAGTTGGTACCCAGGTAGGTATCATGTGTTCTATGGAAAGAAATGAAGAAAAAATATTATTCCCCATAACCAGGCCAGACTCCCTTTCTTCACCTTTAAAGGTCTCCATGGCCTGTTTCTGCCCTGGATCTTTATCATGTCACTTCTTATGACACACACTCCTCCAAAGTGGCTGCCATAAAGTCTCATAATTTTTAAACTGAGCATACCCATGTCATTATGTTTTGAAGCATCCCCTGTGTCTCTCTCCCTCTTTCAAAGTCATGTTTCCTGATGAATTGTTTAGCTTAATGATGCCAAAGTACCAAAGCTTGGAAAAGTTGCAGTAAAAAAAAACCCTACACAACAATTTCCCATTTCAGTAGGAAGTGGTGGCTAAGTGATTAGGCTAACAATTCATTGGAAAACATGACTTTGAACTGGCAGTTAGCATGGCCAGAAGTCATACTAGGTGGGAAATCTTGAGAGTTGTAATCTAAAAGGTAACCTTTCCAAACTATGCAAAGGATGTGTAAAAACATTCCTTATTTTCACTCCCCCCCCCCCCCCCGCTTTCCTTAGTCTTTTCCATCTTCTCTTGTTTTGAAAATGTGCACTGGAGACTTCTTGAAGTAGGAATTTGACTTTGATTCCCACACTGGGTGCCCCCAAAAGGATTTTTCCTCTGCTTCTGCAAAACATGGATTTCCCCCACACTTATCTAAATCATTGTCTATATTTATAGAATTAATATGTGCTTTTGCAACTAATAGCAGCAGATATTTCTGAGGCCATGTGCTCAGACTTGAGGAGCAATAAGCTCTACAGATTCTCCGTCATGCCTGGACTTTCACCATCTTTCCACAGTTTTGTATCAAGCTTGCTGACATATTGTCCTCTTTCTCATCACTGTCCCTCATCTTACTTCTCTTCCATACTGGCATGTCCTTTTTCATTTGCTAGTTCCTCTGTCTTTGCCTCCACACCAACCAAAGTCCCTTCTCTGATTTACTGATAAGCCCTTGAAATTGCCCCACATATTCATTCTGTGCTTCATGACAAGCAGGAAGACTGTGAGAAGCATATGGCTATGTTTCCAAAGCCACACATGAAATGATGACAGCAGTGCTGAGATCTGCTGGGGTCCTCCAGGGGTCTCAGTGCTGTGGCGATGATTTTGCATCTGGCTATGGGGATGTAAGCAAACACTTGTTTGAGCCTGCCTGCTCACTGCGAAGCATGGAATGGCTATGAAGTTTGGCTTCAGGGGGGAGGATATATGGCTCAGAATAGCTTGGTCTGCATGTGGTTATTTATGTTAAAATGCTTTTGATGTTGCGCAGCGTCAACGTTTGGCACCAGATTTCCCACCTTCATGACTGTAGCCAGCAGCTTGTGAGCTGGAGAAACACCTCTCCCTTTCTCAATGAGCAAAGAGACACTGTAAACTTCTCTCAGATGAGGCTTTTATTCTTAGAACTTCCACTGTGTGCAACAATATATACATTGACACCATCCACCAGCCACACTAGTAACAACACACTCGTCACTACTCTAGCAAAGACTCTGTGAGGCCTACTAGGCCTTGCCTCTCCCTCTGGTGTCACAAAGGATCCAGCCACCCTCCTGAGTGACTCTTCAGACTGGCAGCATTCTACAGTATTTTACAGCACTTGTTGACTATCTTTTCGATGTCAATTCCTGTTTAAATGCCTAATCATTATGGCTCACAGTAACCCTTTAATGCCTGGTTACTATTAAAACCCACATTGTACATTTTCCTTGTGACTCTATATCCCAACAATTTATGTTAGACTGGGGATATGTAGGGTCAAGACCACAGTGTCCTGTGTTACATTGGGTATCTTTTTCCCCAGGTCAAACCTACATTCAGTCTGGAAAGATGGGAATGTACTCTCCAGTTTATACTAATTCCCAAAATTTTCATTCCTGTGACTAGGCATGGCTGAAACAGCATATAGCGAGGAAGGAGTTTGAAAAGAGCTGGAGAGTCACTTATTACCCCTGCAGTCCATTTCTGCTACCCAGTAAAACAAGAAGATTTTGATCCATTAAATTCACTGTAAAACATAAATAATGACTAAGTGCAACTGTCGTGAGTTGAATCCAACCCAGGGTTTTTTAGAATTCTGTGTTCTGCATTTTGATCTGAAGTAAGCATAAGAAAGTATGCTCATTATTGTCAATTTCTTTAATAGATTGATCTTCGTGATGACCCTAAAACTTTAGCAAGATTGAACGATATGAAGGAAAAACCAATATGTATGGAACAGGGACAGAAGTTAGCAAAAGAGGTAAGCAGGCTACTTAAAGAACCACTGGTTCCTTGCTTAGAACAGACTATACTGTTGTGTATTATATTTTCTCTTCCCATTCCTTTCCCTTTTCTTGCCCTCAGAAAATGTGTATCAGTTATGTTTTCTTTATTTTTATTTAAAACTTTTTGACCTTAACTTTCCATTCAAAAAGTAGCTTAATGTTAATATAAAAACAAAACCTATACTATCACAGTAAAACAATAGAATAAACACCAGCAGAAAAGAAACAGAGCTGAATAAAGAAATGAAGACAATAGCAGCTATAAAATACAAGGGCTTTAATCATCAGCACTGTTGGTGGGTTGCTATTTCATCACATAAATATATTACTCTGTCTATATTTGGAAAGCACTAGAGCAGGATATGCAACTATAGTCCCCAAAATGTTATTGGACTAAAGTGCCAAAAGTCCCTCACCGTTTGCTCTACTGGCTGAGGCTGCTGGGATTTGATGTCCAACAACATCTAGAAGGCTACAGTTGTGCACACCAGTGCTACGTACAGTCATCCCTTATCCACAGGGGATCCATTCTGGACGGATACGCCCCACCACAGATAGCAAAAAACAACAACAAGTCCCATTCTTTCCTATGGCGTGCACACATCAATTTAAAACAGTGGGGCTTACCATCTGTAGAAGCTCATATCCGTGGATGGCAAGCCTGCAGATCAGGAGATCCCATTGTAAAAGCATTGGCTGGTATTAATATGCCATGGATTTGTGTTCTGCTCTGTAACTTTGAGATGGTGCACCAGAAACTACCTCTCAGTACAAGAGCTTGAAAGTATGTGTCATACATTCTGCTTCAAGAGTAAACAGGATTCTGGCTTTTAAGATTTACTTTAGTTATTTTATTAGTACTCCAAGATCTACCAGCGCAAAAGACTTCTGCTTAGAAACAAAAAAGGGTAAACCCAGACATTTGCAGTCAGGATTGTCCATACCATTGTATTTCTAATTTCTGCGTGTGGTTGTGAAAGCTGGACAGTGAAGAAAGCTAACAGGAAGAAATCAATTCATTTGAAAAGTGCTGGAGGAGAGTTCTACACATACCTTGGTCTGCTAAAGAAACACATAAAGGGTTTTAGGGCGAATCAAACCTGAATTCTCCCTAGAAACCAAAATGACTAAACTGAGATTGTCATACTTTGGCAGATGATATCTCCTTGTATGAACCGGCCTGGACTCTGAGATCCTCTGGAGAGGCCCTTTTCTCCGTCGCAACACCATCACAAGCACGGTTGGTGGGGACGCGAGAGAGGGCCTACTCGGTGGCTGCCCCTAGACTCTGGAACTCCTTGCCCAAGGAGATCAAAACAGCTCCCTCCTTGATAGCCTTCCACCAGCAGGTTAAGACCTACCTGTTCACACAGGCTTTGAAGGAATTGTTATAAGGACAGGCTGGGATGTTGTACCATTTCAAAACATTTTGACAGAGAGAGAGAGAGAGAGAGAGAGAGAGAGAGAGAGAGTTTTATCTTTTTAAAATGTGTTTTATTGTTTTAATAACTATCTGTTTTAATATTGTACTAATTTAATGCCTTTTTAATGTACTTTTTTCTGTTTTTAATTGTACTAATTTTTAATGTTGTGAAGCTGCTCTGAGTCCCAGTTCTAAGAAAATAGCGGGATACAAATAAATATAATTACAACAACAATATCATAAGAAGACATGACTAATTAGAAAAGACAACAATACTTGGGTAAAAAAGGCAATAGAAAAAGGTAGATAGACGCAATAAAGATTTTAGCAGGGCTGTTGATGATAAGAGTGACTCGATGACAATTAACGATAACTAGACCTGAAGAAAGGTCACAGTCCAGCCTCACAAAAATCTGTTTTTGATTAGTCCCTCCATCCCACCTCAGTTTTTTCATTTCAGAAGTATAATTTGTTGATAATCCCTTTGTTGTTAAACCATCAGAAATCCTTGAGGAACTGTTTACAGGTCAACCAGAGATCTACAGGTAGATCCCAATCTATCATTTACCTATATCAAACACTTGCAGGTAATTGCACTTTACCGCTTGAGTGGTAAGTGCCTCATCAACAGTTAATTTCATTTGATCAAATGGCAAGGAATTTTTAAAGACGTTCCTACTGAGTGCCCATCTTCTCATTCAAATAGCTCATGAGAGGAAGTTTTTCTGCTACATGGAAGTCCTGCCAGTCAGATTGAGGAGAAAATTACTTTTTTATAAAAGGGATGTACATATAGAGCTGTAAAAACATTTATATGCTAGTTTTAGGGATTGTAGCTTTATAGTCTGAATCTGTGTTTTTGGTTCATTGATTATATTAAATGTGTGCATTTATCTCCACTGAATGCCAGAAAGCTAAGAGTGGGTGTCCTTTTGGATACACAGTAAAAAGAATGACTTGTTAAGTGGAGCTGAATGAAAACAAAAACAGTTGTTCCCATTTGAGAAACAATATGAGAATGAGGTCCCTCATTATCTCCATTTATAGCACCTAAACCATTTTTAGAGTCATTTTGACAGGTATTTCCTAAGTTTTATGCCATTCTTCTTCCATAAGTTCTAAGGTTTTGCCCTTCAAAAAGTCTCAGGAAACAACAGAAAAGCACTGAGCAGTGCAACAAACAACATAAATTCCTTTTGCAGTAGTAGAATGAGTAATAGCAAAAGACTACCTTTCAAATATGACAATGAGTAATGGAAATTGTTTTCACAAAGTAATTTTCCATGATCTGGCACATATATTTTGGTGCTGAATCTTGTTTCAATCACCAGTTTTTCTTCTCCCGGCTGATTTTTAAAGATTGGTGCTGGTGTGTTTGTTTTATTTAAACATTTATTAGTGTCTACTTTTAAAATTATGGGCAGTCAGTTTAAGCAGCTGTGTCTGGAGGTGGGTTCATTATGACAGAAGGGCCTACCAAGCAGTCCTGAATTCAGCTGGTTTCTGATATAAGCATTTGAAAATGGCTTTTGCAAATCGTTTCTTTAATCTTCATATATTAGCAGGTGCTTCCAAGCATGACACAGCTGCCCAAATAACAACGCGACATCTGCATTTGATACTGGACAAGGGTGTGCATTCTTAATAAAGTGTTAAATGAGGAAGTGCCATATTTTAGATTTTGTCAGTGGAGAAAATCTTCACAGAAAATTGGAGTATTCTCTTATGTGAAAGTTGCAGAATTTGGTCGTTTTTGAACTTGCTGTATTCATATTAAGCATAGTTCCATATTAGAGCTGTATCTAGTGCTAGATCTCTACTCACACAGAAGCAAAATCCAGTGTGCATGAGGACAATCACCTCTTTCCACTGCAGCCACCCCGAGTACCTTAAAAGTTGCTCTGAAGACTAGGCGGGGGCAGGAGGAGGAAGAGGCAAAACCTCCAGTATTACTGTCAATATGAGCCTGGTAATGAACAGCAAGTGCTGTAGGCTTTATTTCAGAGAAAGGAAGCAGCAAAACCACCTCTGAGAATTTGTCGCCTAAGAAAATCCTATAAAATTAATGGGGTCTCCATAAATTGACAGGTGCATATACAGTATACACAACTAATGAATAAAACATAATTTTAAAGATTAGGGTAGTTACTTAGTAATATCTTTTTGATAGAAAGTAACTCACTGGTATATGAAAGGCGATTAAACACATTAACAGAGTTTATAGATAATTAAAAGATTGTCTATATCTTGTAAAGCACAAATTAATACTTTTTATAAAATGCCAGCAAAGAAGATGTTTATCTGCTGTTTCTGCTTCACTCTCCAGATGTGTTCGGTTACTGTTCCCATTAACCCAGCCAGCATGTCACAGTGAAAGAGTAACTTCTTTTCCTGGAGGATCGAGTACTGTAGTGGTTTTCCATAGGACAAAGACAACAAAAAAATGTCCCCTGAGCTTACAAATAGTGTTTGGGGGGATTGTGTGTGTGTGTAGTTATTAAAAACATTTGTTTTCTTGACAGATAGGTGCCTACTGCTACGTGGAGTGCTCAGCTTTGACACAGAAAGGACTGAAGACTGTTTTTGATGAAGCTATTATAGCCATTTTAACTCCAAAGAAACACATGGTGAAAAAAAGAATAGGCTCAAGATGCATTAATTGCTGCCTGATCACGTGAGACCACACTGGGCCACGCATACTGTGAAACTCCTGGTACCATGCAAATATACATTTAAAACAACAACAACACCCTACTAATAGATCATAGATCAATTGGGAAGCTGCTTTTTTCAGAATTGGCATTTGGTGAAACCCAGAGGGAGAGAGAGGGAAATCCCAAACGTGTGAAGAAGCAGGCACCATCTGTTATGAATACTTTATTCAGACTGGAAGGAAAGTACAATCTCTCAGGGGTAACATAATTTAGGGCAAGCGACAGATGTCTCTTCATGTTGCCACAGCATGCAAGCCATGTTTCAAGAGGAGGAACGCCAGCCCAACGATATTTGAAGATGTTTGGATAGGCTTCTGCTTTTTGGCCACAGTCTCTGCACAGTATTTACAGAGTCAGCACAACAACAAAGACACCTTCCCTCTTTGCTCCAGTTATCTGCTTTTGTATGTAAGCTGCTTCCTGTTCCAGTATATCCACAAGGGTGCAATAAGAAGACCAGATGCATAGCCAAAAGTGGCTCCAAGCGAGCAGGAGATGGGCCACACCTGGAAGAAGAGAACACTACATCAGAAGACTGGGAGAGAAGAGATTAACGGAGGACCTTCCCTCCTCCCTAGTGTGCTTTTCTGAGCGCAAGTTATTTTGTGTAATGGAAAGAAGACACCAAAATGTGATACTGGATCCACTGCAGATTTTGACTTGCTTTTCTAAGAGAATGCCAAAAGTGTTAACCAGTCATCATGCATTTCTTACAAACACTCAGTGTTGTACAGTTTTTAAACTCATGTGCATTAAAATGTAACTAGGTTTCTGGCTATACAGTACTGCAGATGATGCTTGGTAATTGCCAGAACAAGATGGGAAGATTATGAAGCATTTTATGTGCCTATTTTTGTTTTCTGCTTTCCAGTTTATCTGTTGTTTTTTAATTAGTTGAAAGTTAAAACAGCCTATATTGTCTTTCCGTGTCTCACACCCACCTCCCAGGCATTTAAAAATTGCTAAATAGCAAAAGCTTGAAATGTTATTTGGGGGAGGGGGTACAACTCCCGGGATTTCCTAACTGGGAGGTTCTGACAGTTGTCCAAAAAGGTTACTTTTCCAAGCTTCATTGATAGCTGTGATGGAACATTTAACAGGAAAGCACAATTGATTGAAGGACAGTAAGGTAGCCCATAGATTACAGGAAATGGCAAGGCTGATGACATGACTAATGAAGAGACATCCTGGCCTCACCTTGCAGCAAGTAGGATGCCTGTCCACAACTCTGCCATTCTAGCAACCATATTTTCTGTCTGATGGTCTTTTGGGCTTTGTAATGCACCCCCATCTCCCATGGAAAGGCTGAAAAATAAGCCCTTTTCAGACATTATATCTGAGCAAGGAACTCTATCATGGGTAGGAGACATGGGGCTGCATTATCCTCCAATATCCTTCCTGTAGCAGCCTTACTCTCTCCACTCCCAGTTTTTGCACAGAGCCACAAGATCTGATTGGCCCAACTACACATCCTGATCAAGGAGCAACTCTTAAGCATGTTCAGCTGACACATACAAACAACCCAAAACCAGCACACACTACTCTGTACCCCTACCCATGTGGAAATTACACTGTTCAGTCTAACACTTGCATAAGTTATGGTGAAAAGAAGCCCAAAAGACAAAATTTACAACAGGTGCAAACACAGGTTCACGGTGACTGGAAGCATGCACACACGTATGCACACACACACCTCTCCGTTTGGATGAATTCAAGTGTCAAAAACAATATAAAATGTTTCTGCATAGAATCAGATGAAGGATTGGTTTTGGTTGCAGCACTCTGTCCCCAAGAGTGGCCAGTCAAATGCCTTGGGGGAGGCTCATAAAATAACCTACTCATTAGTAAAATTGAGGGCTGTCACCCAGTTGAAGAGACTGCAATCCAGTACAGATTAATGTGTTTGCATCTGAAGAAAGCATCAACTATGTGCGGGCAAAAATGATACTTTTTGGATGATGAGTGTCAATGATGACACATATGTTCCATCTTATTGAAAAAACAGGGAACACTTCTAAGATTTTGTTTGCTACCTATAATTTCTTTGTTGTTGCTGCGTACTTAGTCATTTCTGACTAATGGTGACCCTGAGACAAACCTATCATGAGGTTTTCTTGGCAAGATTTGTTCAGAGGGGGTTTGCTTTTGTCTTCCTCTGAGGCTGAGAGTGTGTAGCCTGTCCAAGGTCACTCAGGTTTCCATGGCTGAATGGGGATTTGAACCTTGGTCTCCAGAGTCACAGTCCGATGCTCAGACCACTACACAACTTGTTATTTTTATTAACATCCCCTCCACCAAACAAAAACACTTGTTGGCCAATTAAGCAGGGACTTCTTTTTATACTTTTCAAAAACAATTTTTTAAAAAGCTGATAAAACCTTTAACTGATTGATACACTAAATACTGAAGTCCTATTAAAAATGGATTAACTGCATTAACTGAATGTTGTTTCAAGTTCCACTGGCTATTTGGCCCATAGGCCTCTGTATGGAGGCAGTGAGGTATTCTGTCTTATCACTCTCCTCTCTTGAAATAAAATTATACCCAAGCTACACTGTGAGATATCTGAAGCCTTAGCAAGAGGACTTAAAGGAATAGTGTGTGAACCTGACTGTATAATTAGATTTCCCCCCCCCCCCATGTAGCCCCCCCCCCCCCCCAATCTCTGGAAGGCACAAAGGGAGGTAAAGGAGAGGAAAAATTACCTTCCTGTCCATTCTGACAATGGAAGTTATTCCATCAGCAGGTGACATTTACTGCTTTTCACCCAGCGTAAATCTGTAATTTCAGGGAGGACCCTCTATCCACTTTTATTACAAATGTTTCCTTTTCTCTTTTTCACAACTGAAATTAAGGACACATTAAGAGACAGTGGTAGAGCTCCAGAGTACAGAGTTGTGCATTAATTGTGCTTAACAATCCTTGCGTTGACGTGAAACACTGCATAAGCAAATGAACAGAATGTGAAACTAAATGTTCAACAAAAGGTTCATATGCATGTACAATGACACTACATGCAACTCTCCTTCTACACCCTTGAACTGAATGCCATGGTTGTACATCAGACAAAAATGTCCAAATGCTTGTAGAGGGTAATAAAATAAGAAACCACTGATTTATTACAATGCCCTCATCTATTTCAGTTCTGTTTAGTTACACTGCCAAGCAAAATGGCTCTTAATCTGTAAATGCAAACTGGTAGAATACTGCTCAGTTGTCTTTTATGGTGGGTCTCTACAACTGGAACCTGCTACTTGAACAGTTCTTAGGATGTAGACCTCTGCAGTTTTGCACCAGTTTTGCATTGATAGAGTGTTCATTCAAGCACATGTAATGCCAAGTAACCCTGGCTGCAAGATTAGAAACTTATTCCACCCAAGCAAGCACCAAAGAAGCCATTGTGTCATCATATGTGACAATACAATGTTCACTTAAGATGAACGTATGTCACATCTTGATATGTCAAAACCCATTTTGGGAGAAAAGTGGGATGTAAGTCGAACAAACAAATACTATACAATACAGCAGAGTTTAGGAAAAGTACCTTTTGGGACTATATTATTATCATCATCATATTTACTAATATCTCCCCCTTTCCCCAGTTTGGGACTCAAGGCGGCTTACAAGAATTAAACACAGCTAAAAAAATTAAGATCATAACAAAAGTTAAAAATGTAATTAAACTGTCAAAATATTAAAGTATTAAAAACACAAACCATTTTTTAAAGCAGCAAATACAAAATGCAGCACATTAAGTTTTTACTTGCCTGTAGAAAGACACCATGGGTCCAAAACACACGGCAGAAATGATTCAGTTTGAGACCACTTTAACTGCCCTGGCTCAGTGCTAGGGAACTCTGGCTACTGTAGTTCTGTGAGACATTTGGCCTTCTCTGGTGCCACAATAAACTACATTTCTCAGGATTCCCTAGCACTGATGCAGGGCAGTTAAAGCAGCCTCAAATTGGATTATTTCTGCATTGTATTTTGGACCATGGAGAGTGCCAGTCTAGCCTCTGTGGGAAAGGAGATCCAGAGCCTGAAGACAGCCTCTGAGAAGGCCGTCTGCTGTTCTAGAATCCTCCAACCAGCATATCTATTGATATAAAAATCTATACCTGTTCTTTGACATTTAAAAATATATGTAGACATTATTAGCAGTCACACCATCTTGCCTACCTGATGTTCATGTGCTGGAATCATGTTTGAATAGGGGCCTTTCCATGTAGCACCCGGTGGGCTTGGGCTTGATCTATGCTAATGTTACTAACTCACAAGTATGTGTTTATTTGTATATGTGCATTGTACAAAAACAACCAGCATGTACTGGGTCCTATGCAGACAGGTATCTGTTAATGTAACATAAAATGCCATTCAGCACCCCAGGAATGTAAGGCAGAGGAATGCTATCTCAGTCCTTGCACAGAGCTTAGAAAAGTCGTTCTCAAACTAGCCTTAGTAAAAGGTTAGAGAACTTTCTTGATATTAATGAATGAATATTCAGGCAAAATCTAAATGCCGAGGCCAAGATTCAGTGGACCCATAAATCTAAACCACTGTCACTATGCTGGAATTATACTGGATTGCACCATTATGCAGCCAATGGCAGAGCAGTTGGCAATGCTTCACATTCTCCTGTTGCTCAACCATTACACTGCTTGTGTAACCCTTATTAAGAGAATCACCTTCATGCAAGCACTTGCATAATGGTTTTTACACCAGCATAAGCACCAAACAGATCCCACTCAGTTCTCAACATTTGAATGTAAGGAGAAAACCATCAGCCCCACTTGGAGAAACATGCTGGGCCAGACCCAGAGTTTGGAAACACTACTTTTTTGGCCGACCACTCCCAGAATACCCCAGCTGACATGTCCACAAAAGACCAATTTTTAAAGCCACAAGCTGTGTAAAGGTCAGGGAGCAACAGAACTGTATCACAGCTTACACTGCTCCACTGTTCTCTGTGCACTGTGGGTACGTGCATTCTCACTGTGCCTTTTGCTATTCTGAGACAAACACTGTATATCCTTAATATTTATAATAGGCACAATTTACATTATCTCCCTCACCCTGGCTCCTTTTCTCATCTCCTAGACAACAAGTGAAATGTAAGCTAGGCATTTGAAAAAAAATAACAAAGCCAAGATTGTCTGTCATGTTCCAGCTTTTCGCTCCTGTCTCATGCTTGCAATACCACTATAAAACGAAATACTTGAGAAAAAGAGTGGCTTAATAACTGTGAATCTTTTCACCATACTGCTCATGTTGTGCTCTGACAACTTTCCCTTTGTTATTTGCAATTTATTATGATTTCATCTTCACATACTTAAGCTTTACATTCCTAAGTGTGTGCATTTAGTGCTATTTAGCATTGTCTGGAGGTCTTTAGGAGTGTAGCAGAGATGATGGTGATCATCTTTTCATGCAGTGCCTTAGGTACTCTTTACTGACCTTGCTTCAGTTTTGTATGCATGGCCACAAAAAGGTCATGACTTCACTCAATCACTGTTGCTTTGAAAACCAAAGATTTGCTTGTTT
This sequence comes from Sceloporus undulatus, assembly GCF_019175285.1. Lineage (NCBI taxonomy): Eukaryota > Metazoa > Chordata > Lepidosauria > Squamata > Phrynosomatidae > Sceloporus > Sceloporus undulatus. The sequence goes on along the minus strand of NC_056522.1, from coordinate 26,646,623 downwards.
TCCATTTGTTAACATGGCCCTGCTTATCTTCTGCAAAATGCTAAGTGATTTACACATACAACAATGTATATTCAATGCCAATGCCTTGTGTTCTGTGGCCTGCTCAAGGTTTTATTTCCATTCAAAATAAAATCAATTTCTTCAGGAATTGACCAATCGTTAGACAATAATAAAAATAAAAATAATAAAATAATAATAATCTGGGCAATGATGTAGTGAAATTTGTATAAATCTGTTTATCTACACTGCTGAGTTAGATCAGGGATGGGTAATGTAGGATACATACAGTCCTTAACATTTTGCAGCCCTAAAAGGCATTCACCCACCAAATATAATTTTTCCATTAAAAAAGGGAGAATTATCCTTTAGAACATGCATCTGAGGAAGTAGACTGAAGTCCATGAAACCTCATGCTGCCAATTTCTTTCAGTTAGTCTCAAAGTTGCTACAAGATTTCTCTATGTACTGATTCTATCCTTTAGAACAGTCATTCCCAAACTTTGGTCCTCCAGATGTTTTGGACTTCAGCTCCCAGAATTTCTGACTGTTGGCCAAGCTGGCAGGGGCTTCTGAGAGTTGAAGTCCAAAATACCTTGAGGACCAAAGTTTGGGAATCACTGCTTTAGAATAAGACAAGAGCACCTCCATCTGCCCCCCTCCAATTTGTTTTTTAACAATGCAAAAGCCCTTACAGCCAATTACAAATTTGTTTTTTGAAAAGTTTTGATGGATGGTGGGTGGGAGGTTCAGTTAGCCCCAGAAACCTCAGAGCTTGCTCAGTTCTGGGTTAAGGCCAATTCATTTGTCCTATTCAAAGGATCAACATAAATATAACCATCCAGCTATCATAATCACAACTCAGAACAGCCAATAGCTCATGCATGCCTCTTTTCTCCTTGAAAGGCTACACTGGCTACCGGTATTAACAAAGAGTTAAGGGCCAGCCCTAGTTCCCTTCATAAGCAGTTCTTAATTAGCCTTTAAGCCTGGTTAAATGGGAAACCTGGATAGCCACTGGCACAATGAATGTCCAGTTACAGCAGGATGGGGAACTTGTTCAGGATCCTGTGGCCAACATTCATTCTTATGTTAGGAAATGTCTTCAAGACATTTCCGAGTTACAGCAACCCTAAGGCGACCCTATCAATGGGTTTTCTGGGCAAGATTTGGTCAGAGGAGATTCACCATTGCCTTCCCCTGAGGCTGAGAGCATGTGAACTGCCCAAGGTTACCCAATGGATTTCATGGCTGAGCAGGGAATCGAAACCTGGTCTCCAGAGTTGCACTCAAACCACTATACCACGCTGGCTCTGGGCTAAACAATTATATGATGGAGTGGAACACTGAGCTTGGGAAGTCTTGAGGGGCTGAGAGCTTTATCAGGCCTGCCTTATAAATCAATTATCTCAGGGTTTTGTGGGGAGGGGCTTTACCATTTAATTCCGATACAGTACAGTGGTACCCCGGGATACGAATGCGCCGCCTTACGAAATTTCCGGGTTACGAAAAAAATCCATTAAAAAAAACTGTTCCGGGTTACGAAAAAATTTTTGGTGCTTTTCGGCGCTTTTTCGCACGAAATCGCGGCTTTTCCCCATTAGCGCCTATGGCATTTCGGCTTGCGAATGCTTTTCGGGTTACGAAAGCGGCGGCGGAACGAATTAATTTCGTAACCCGGGGTACCTCTGTACTTGTAATTTTAAGTGGAGCTTGCCAAATGCTTCAGTGCCAATTTCAAGCAAGTATAGCTTATTCTTGATGGGAAAGTGCTTTCTAATCCAGATAATAAAAATAAAAGTCCCTTTGGTAAGCATTCTTTGCCTTTCCATACCTACTAGTCATCACTTTTCACTCACTCACACCTTTCTATTATAAATGTCAACATCACTATAAGAGGCCCTGGGACTGGCCTGTCTTTTACGGGATTTTCTTCAGAATGCTTTCGGACCAGACAAGATGATGGTGTGGCTTGTTCTGCACCTAAGCTTTGACACATTTTTCTTTTATGCAATTTTGGCAAGAGCGTAGGTCAGGAACAACAACTGCTCAATGAAGTATTCCCAACATGGCTTTGAAATATATTTTTCAAATGGAAGCTACAATGCAAATGAAAGGAGGAGCACTTGGAAAACACTATGCAATGGGTGATGGTTAAAAAAACCCTAAACATACCTTTGCTGGACACACACACACACACACACACACAAGAACACATGAGGTTCACTTACAAGTAACTCTTGATCCTGGCCAGAAGATGAGCAATATTTATTAGAATGTTTCACAGGAATTCTGATCATATAGGTGGTCACTAATGCTTAATTCAGTAGTCACAAACTAGACCTGGACTGCTCACTGCTGAAATGTATTTTGGCATCATTTTGCTCCCTCCTTTTATCTCCCTGTTCTACAGGCATGCACTCAACCATATGAGAGCCTATTATATAGTGTACAAATATTGCAACCACATGAAAACTTTCCATTCAGACGTCAGGGCATTACAAAGAAAAGTATGGAGTTAGGCAGAGGAGACAATCCCAACCAACTATATTCACATAGTGGGAAACTGGAGTGAACAGGTGAAAGAGCCTGAACCACCCAGCAATGTTCAACCACAAAAGCTTACCTGTAATGGTGATACCTGCCTATGATACACAATCGAGCTGTGGGCATTTTATACTTGCAGAAAGTCTCAGAACAGACCCACACACTGACTGGCCAATAAGGCTCCTATTCCACTTGTGATGGGTGTCAAAAAGGAACTGTTTCAGTGCTTCAGTACTATACTTTCAAATGTGTAATCAATAATTTGTCGTTACAGGGTACAATGCTTTTGAAGACACTGCAAAGTGTGAGGACCCTGGCAGCTTCCATGTTAATGGGGTCCCTCACACTATTTCCCCAAACAAGTCAGCAACATGGACAGGCCTTTTAAAATTTAGAGTAAACCAGGAGCAGATTCACCACCGCAATGACCTGAAAGCCACCAGTCACCATTGCAGGTGGTGGGCATCATCTAACTAACAACTTGAGCAGGACTTGGGAAAGTTATCTTTTTAGACAAAAGCTCTCAGAATTCCTCAGCTGGCATGGCCAGAGGCTAGCTATGGGAAAGCTGGATCCCATTGTGGGAGAAAGCCAGGATATAAATCCTTGAAATAAATAAAGTAAAAATAAATACTAAGGACAGTTCTTGAATCAAGTAACTTTCCCAAGCTCTGAGCTTCTCCGCAACCTTTCCAAGTTTCACTGTTCCTATCCTTAGCATATACAAATGCTGAAGTCTATAAAGCAAAGCCTATTGTTAATATTTTGCTGCCCAGAAAGAAAGGCAAGGAGCTATTTCTTCCTCTCCACCTACACAAGCCGAGTGGACTTGCTATTGAAGGTACATTCGGCACTGCTGATGGGACATCATCCTCCACTTCACTTCAAGGCAGAAAAATAACTTAAGGCACGAAGGGCCAGTTGCCTGTAATATACAGGAATGGGCAGGAAATGATGGCATACAGCAGCTGCTTGCTCCACCACAACCATGAGCAAATGCAGCTTGAGGCAACCTTCTCACAGCCTATCAGTAGGCTAGCCCTGTTTCAAAGTATTCTGTTGTTGCTGTTGTATGTCTTCAAGTCGTTTCCAGCTTATGGCAACTCTAAATCAAATTTATCATGGGGTTTTTGTGGAAAGATTTGTGCAGGGGAGGTTTGCCATTGCCTTCCCCTGAGGCTGAGAGCAGGTCACCCAATGTGTTTCAAATGGGAATTGAATCCTGGTCTCAAGAGTTGTAGTCCAACACTCAAACCACTATCCCATGCTGGCTCTTGTTCAAAGTGTTCTACACATATATTTATCTTGTGATCCTTACAAAAAGCCAGTAGGGTAGATCAGCATTATTATTCCCCAAGCAGGGGAAAGCTGGAGAACAGTTTGCCAATTTCACAGCCCTGGCAAAATCTGAGCCACAGATTTCCTCTGGCACTTTGCCACTACGGTCATCTCAATTTTTATTTAGTTATTATGACATGCTCATCTTCTCTTTTTTGATGGAATTTAAATGGTTTTAATTAAAGGTTGTTTTAACTGCATTTTAAAAATAATGTATATTGCCATCTTAGTATGATCAGGTATTTAATCTCTATTTGTTTTCATTTTTGTAAACTGCTTTGAGTCTCAGTACTGGGGGGGAAGGAATAATATTAACAACAATAATAACAATAATAGTAGTAGTACATTTATTTTTATTCCAACTTTCTCCATAGACTGGCATTCAAGGCAGCTCACAAAGACAGATACAACTAAAAGCACAGCGGGTGGTAATATTAAGGCAGAGTTAAACTAGTTAATCTCATTAAGAAAAACAAGTGGTTTAAAATGTAAAGCAAATTCTTGCACACGTTTTCATTTCACAGATGATTCAAATGCTACTTTTTGCCCACAAAAACAATTCTGAGTTATAAAATGCAGACACAGCACCATTAATGAGTTCATGAGGGAAGATCAGCCTTCTCCAAATTGGTCTCTAGCAGATGTGCTGTCTGGAAGACAATGAGAAGTGTACCCCAACATATCTGGTTGGGGAAAAGCTAATGTGGATTATGGGGTTTTGGGAGGATTTTTTAAAATCAAACTGCAAAATGAAAAGTGCAATAGGGATCAGTGTTAACTATACATTTTCACTAATAGACTCTAACTTTGTATATTCTACACAGGAACTGGCATAAAAAGTAAGAAGGAAAGGGGATGGGGGGTGTAGCAGCATCTTTTAAGGTTAACTGTGTTGTTTTTTTTCACATGAGATTAGAAGCAGCACCCTTAGAAAAAGGGTAGTTAACTCTGCATGTGCTATGCGACTGCCCTCCAGCCCTAGGCAGCAGGATCAATACTGAGGGATAACAGGAGTTGCAGTCCAACAATATCTGAATGGCTATATGTTGCCTCAAATTTGCCCTAGATAATGAGGAAATAGAAATAGTAGAAGAGTTCTCATACTTGGGATCAAATATTGATAGGAATGGGGACTGCAGCCAGGTAAACAGAAGAAGATTAAGAATGGGAAGGCCAGCCCTGAAAGAACTAAACAAGATCCTAAAGTCTAAACATATACAGCTTAGCACTAAAGTTAGAATTGTCCAAGCCATTGTATTCCCCATCACCATGTATAGATGCAAGAACAGGACAGTGAAGGAAAAAGATAGAGAGAAAATTAATTCATTTCAGATGTGGTGCTGAGGGAAAATGCTGAAGATACCATGGATGGCCAAAAAGACCAATAAATGAACTCCACCTGGAAACCAAGATGACAAAACTGAGGCTGTCATACTTTGGCCAAATCATGAGAAGCCACAATTCATTATTAGAAAAGACAATGATGCTGGGGAGGGCAGTAGAAAATGAGAAAGACCACATGCCAGATGGATACGCTCAGTCAGTGAGACCACGGGCCTGAGCCTATATGATGTAAGCACAGAAGTAGAAGATGGGAGGTCTTGGAGATGTCTCATCCATGGGGTCACCAAGAGTCAAGGCCAACTGGAGGGCAGCGAACAACAACATATTGCCCAGTGATGCCAGTGAACCTCAATACTCCCTCAGTCAAACTAGTGCATTTCAACAGTTCTCTGTTCTACTTTCAGATGCAGTTCAAAGATTTCAAAAAGGCCCACGCAACTGCCATTCTCAGAGGAATGTATCCGAAACAAAGGCTATGATTTAAAGGAAGGGGGAGGAAATATGCCAAGGGTCACGTAGATAGGCTTTTGCTTTCAATTCTAATACTATGCCTTTCAGGAATTTCTTGGAGTATGCAAAGTTAAAAGAAAGACAGCAACAGTTATAAAGAGCCGTTGGAGCTATCAGCCTATTTTAGGGGTGGGGGATTAAGTCATATTTAGCATGACACATTCTGGGGAGGGGGAGAGACTATTTCTATTTTCAGAGAATTTAATTTTATTTCTACTTTGATTTCATAGCTGCATTTTAAATAGATACAGTATCTCTGCAGGAACTCATTTCTATTGAAAGCTGCAGGCTTTCCCCCCACTCCACTCCACCCCACCCTGCAGATTACTGAAAGTTACTTGCATGCAAAAAGAAAAGGGGAACCATTTAAAAGTGGGGAGGAGTGAAGAATCGGAAGACATAAACATCCTTATTCAATTTGAGAAACCTTCAAGAAGAAATACCCCAAGGTCTCCCTATTTCATTCAAAGCAAACTCCTTTTAAACTTTTCTCAGAATCCATCTCATGTTCCAGCTGAAGGGATTTAAATTATAGCACTACAGCTTGAAATATACTTTCCGACAGTGGGGCAGAGTGGGTGGATGGCTGGACTGGAAAAACCCTCATTAAAATTCTTGTTCAAAGCCAAACATTAAACTGAGTATGGAACTCTATATATGCATGTAGAGTGTGGAACTATGACTCAAGCTTGCAAGCCTCCATTTTTAAAATCCAATATAACAACAGCAAGCATAGCATTTACATTTCTATACTGCTTGTCAGTGAACTGGTACTCTCTCAGTGGTTTACAATCTGTAAGCCAATTGCCCCCAACAAGATGGCTACTCATTTTACTGACCTACGAAAGGATGGAAGGCTAACTCAACCTTGGAGCCCTGGGATCACTCACAACCATGGGGCTGCAGTACTGGCATTTAACTACTGTGCCCCCAGGGCTCTTGTATATACAGCTGTCCCTTCCGATTTATGGGGGATCCGCCCCCCTGAGAATCGGGGAAATCACCAATATTGAAGCCCCACTGATTACAATGGGGACGCACCTTGGAAGTCCGCCCCATTATGTCCCTCCCGGCTTGCCATCCACGAAAACCTGAGGGACGCAAATGGCAAGATCGCAAACCAGGAGGGCTGACTGTATTTACACAATATACGATTATTATTATTATTATTATTATTATTATTATTATTATTATTTAGTGCTGTAGATTTACACAGCGCTGTACATACAAACAATAAGATCAATAAACATGAAACCTGTCAGTGGTGTACATTCTACAAAATACATATAAAGCAATAGATAATAATATAAGATAGAATTAGATAAAAATAAGCAGGCAACAAATGAAAAAACATCAACTATCAAATCAGATATCAGATGACAATCGGATAAACAATCACACAATGCCTGGGAACGCTTCCCTGAAGAATATAGTCTTCAACTCAGTTTTGAAACTGGTTAAAGAAGTGATGAGCCATGTTCGTGGGGGAAGGAGGTTCCAGGAGTGAGGGGCAGCAAGTGAAAAGAGATGAATCCGGGATGGGGCAGTGGAGATCCTAGGCTGGGACAGCAGGCCTTGACTACCAGAATGGAGGGTACGAGAGGGAAAGTGAGGAGAAAGAAGTTCAGATAAATAAGGAGGGGCCAGACCATGCCAGGCTTTAAAAGTCAACAACAGGAGCTTATACTTAACATGGAAGGGAAAAGGGAGCCAGTGAAGGGATGATAATAGAGGAGAAACATGGTCAAAGGGGCAAGCAGATGTAATAATGCATGCTGCTGAATGCTGGACAAAAATTAAAGGACGGAGGTGAGAGGAAGCCCTGCCAGAAGAAGGTTACAATAATCTAGTCATGAGATGACCAGAGCATGGACCAGAGTCTTGGCAGTAGAGGCCGAAAGAAATTGACGGATTTTAGCAATATTGAAGAGAAAAACTCTACAGGTCTTGGCTGTGGCCTGGATCTGGGGGATACACGACAGAGAAGAATCAAAAATGAAACCAAGACTGCGGGCTTCCTGGACCGGTCGAATAGAGATGTCGTCAACAGAAACAGAAACACAAAAGGAGTATTGAAGGGTGGACTTAGGTGGAAAGACAAGAAACTCTGTCTTGGACATGCTGAGCTTCAAACGCCAATGGCGCATCCACTGAGAGGCAGCTGTAAAACAAGATGAAACCTGCTGTTCAAATACCGGAGAAAGGTCAGGGGTGGAAAGATACAGGTGAGTGTCATTGGTGTACAGATGACAGGAAAAACCAAAAGTGCTGATAAGTTTTCCTAGGGACAATGTGTAAAGAGAGAACAGTAGGGGACCCAAAACAGAGCCCTGGGGAACTTCAACAGATAACGGAACAGAGGGTGAAGTCTGACCACCCATGACCACTGCAAAAGATCTCTCTGACAAATAAGTTTTAAACCAATCAAGAATAGAGTCCGAGAACCCGAGGTCAGAAAGGATATAACTAGGAGACAGTGATCCACGGTGTCAAAGGGTGCAAACAAATCAAGAAGAACGAGAACAGAGTAAAGGCCATTTACTCGAGATCTTTGTGAGGGCAATCTCTGTAGAGTGCTGTGGACAGAAACTGGATTGAAAGGGATCGAGAATGGAGTTGGTTTCGAGAAACTCAAGACAGCGAGAATAAACGACCCGTTCCAAAACCTTAGAAAGAAAGGGAAGAATAGAAATAGACGATAGACAAAGAAGAGGGGCCAAGAGAAGATTTTTTCAGAATTTGGGAAACGAGAGCATGTTTAAAGTCCAAAGGAAAGGAGCCCGTGGAGAGAGAGAGAGATTAAAGATATAGAGAAGCAAGGGCAGAAAAGAAGGGGCTATAGAAATTAAAAGATGAGAGGGAATTGGATCAAGAGAACAGATTGCAGGTTTGGAAGAGTTCAGCAGCGTAGAAAGTTCGTCCAAAGAAACAGGAGGAAACACAGAGAGTGTTTTAGTTGAAGGTGCCAGAAGATTAGGGGTAGAAGACAAATCAGGAAGAACTACCACAGATCGAATAGTGGTGATCTTAGTAATGAAATAGTTGGCAAAATCGGTATTAATAGACGTGTGTGTGTGTGTGTGTGTGTGTGTGGCCATCTTGGCCACAGATTGGAATTGTGCAGCTGTCCAGATGTCACTAAACCCCGAATGCCAGCAGTGGGAGCTAATATAACCAATGTGCAGCTTTCCAGATGTCACTAAACTGCAACTCCCAGCTGGTATAGACAATGGTGAGGAACGCTGGAAGTTACATTCCAATTAGTCCTGGAAGGCTCCATGATGCTTCTCCTCATCTAGCCAATCTAAATTCTTCAGCGTGAAAAGCCAATCTACACAGGTTGCCCAGTTTATATAGAGTAAGCAATCCACAGGTTTTGGAAGTGGGATTGGTCCAGATCCAGATGTCAGACTGCAAGGGAGTAAAAGCCTGGAAAACATACACAGCCTTTCACGTAATAATCAATCAATCAAACACTTTGGAAAAGCCCAAAATAATTTCAGTGTCTTTATGGGACATGCCCCATTTGTTATATTTTGAATTGATTTGCCTTTTTAAAGCTGATTTCACTGAAATTCTAGGAGGTCTGCTTGGTTATTTTTTAGTTTTGTTACTGTTATCCATCTTGATTAACATTTTAGGCAAGAAGATGGGGTATACATTTAAGAATAAAGCAGTAAATTTCAGCTCCAGCAGGCCTGCCTGGAAGAAGACAAGCCCTCCCTTCATCCTCCATCTTGAGGGAGAGAGAAGCAGGCTAGCTCCACTAGGCCTGCCTGGAAGAAGGCAAGCCCTCCCTTCATCCTCCATCTTGAGGGAGAGAGAGGCAGGCTAGCTCCACTAGGCCTGCCTGGAATAAGAATAGCCCTCCCTTCATCCTCCATCTTGAGGGAGAGAGAGGCAGGCTAGCTCCACCAGGCCTGCCTGGAAGAAGACAAGCCCTCCCTTCATCCTCCATCTTGAGGGAGAGGAAGGCAGGCTAGCTCCAAGAAGCCAAGTCCTCCCTCCAGTCCACCTGGCTTGGTCCAGGCCTTGGAGGTTGAGAAGAACTGCTGGACCTGATCCCCTTCCCCACCACCATTCCCTTCTCCTTTTGTGTTGTGGCTTTTTAGATAGATTGTAAACCCGAGGGCAGGGAACCGTCCAATTAAAAAGATTATATGTACAGCGCTGTGTAAATTTACAGCGCTTTATAAATAATCTGGAGAATGCAAAGAGTTGCCATTATTCAGAAATGGGGGCAAGCTATGGCATTAGGCCATTAGACATCTCACCACAAATTTCTTCCTTTCATAGCCTGTGGGGGTTTGGATTTGGGCTATAGCCCAGAGCAAAACTGTTTGCTCTCCCCTCTCCACTTGCTATAGGCTTGGTCCAAACTTTACTTGTTTTTCTCAAAGTTAGGCCCTAAAAAACCAGAGCCTAGTAGGTAAAGTATCAAGACTGCTAATTTAGGATCTTCAGGTCACACCCTCATGCCTTTAAGTATCCCAGAGTCACAAGAAGGATTTTATTGAATATATTTATAACTTGCCTTACAATTTAAGATGCTGCCAAAGTTGGAAATAACCAAATTATTATGATCACACTGACAAAACAGCATAAGACCAACATGAAGAAAAACAGAAGTCAGATTAAAACAAATCCAACATCAGCCGTAAAATGGCCTTTACAAACTCAGACATATTAACGTGGTTTTCACCTATTGGTACTGTTGAATAACCCTAGGAAGTAAATTCTGTAGCTATAGGGTTGTTAGAGAATAGACTATATTTCCAGCCATTCCCATATAACCTCCATAGATAGATATTTTCTGAGAAGGGCCAAAGGAAAATCTCAACAGTCAGACACATCACTATGGAAGGAGGTGGCTCTTTAGATAATAAGTAGGTCCCATCCCATAAAGGGCTATAAAGCAACATTATGCACTGTGTGCTAGAAATAAACAGAGAACCAGCAGAGTTATTTCTACATTAAGATATATTTCACATTGCTAGCTACCTAGCTTCATTCTGCAGCATTATTGCAAGGTGACAGGAGACAAGGAGAGGCCTGCAGACCATGACAAATTGTCATCTACACATCAGTAACTCAGATGTAGGGAACATATCAAGAACATCTTCTCTTAGCGCCTTTGGAAGAAGGCTATGGAAAACTGCAATCAATTGTGTGAAAGCCATGCAAAAAGATGGACAAACCTAGAGGTGATCTACTTTGATGAATCTGAGGGCTAATCTTCTGTCTTCAGGACCCTTTATGGGGGCTGACTAGGCTACCAAGAATGCTAAAAACCAAGCAACAACAAAAAACAATTAAGTAGTCAGAAGTTTACTTCTGGTTGTGAAAATATGTTTGTAATATTCACGTGTAGGATCTTCCTGCAACATATGTCAAAGGTGAATCACCAATCCTAATGGCTTTCAGAAGAGGTAATCACCCTTTTTGCCACAAAAAGGTCAGTCTAAGGGAGTTTGGAAACAATGTGGGCCATAAAGCAGTCAATATTGGGTCCCTCATGTAGCTGTAGGGTCACACTTTACTCATCCCTTCTTTAGATTATAATGGGATGGGGGTGAGCCAAGGAAGATGTGGTTTTACTGGTAGATCTCTAGTGATTTGCAATAAATTAATAGGAGGTTTTGAATTCCAATTGAATCTCCAAAATGATTCTCTGCCCTGATTCAAATCATCCCTCTACAATGAAGTAAAAATTTTTGTAAGGACTGTGAGCATAATTCAATTTTGATAATCAAAGCAAATTCCTGGGGCTAGAATTCTTTCATTTTCAGTGCATATCTTTTGTCCCAGATTATTCTTGATGGAAGCCAAGGTTCTAGTAAAAACAAAAGCTCTGCTCTCCCTGTAACACGGCATTAAGTGGGTTATGAAATCAGATTCTACTGTAGTCTTCCAATGGAACAAGAAACATCAGGAAAACACCTCGACGAAAAAGTCTTCCAAACAGATATTAATCAAGCAGAGTGGCTGGGATAAAAGCAGCACTGGCTGACTGAATGCTGTTTTTTGGACTTACTTAATTAAAAATCTCAGTTTATGGCATTAAGAGCATTTCCCAGCTCCCTCCAAATGTAAGCAGGTATAAGTCTTTCAAACCACAACCTTTACAAAAGCCTCTGTTCCAAAAACAATGCAATCCTCCCTGTCAATATGTCTTGGGGTATAAGGTTTTACTTTACCAATAAAAACTGTCTTTATGGTTTCCACACGAACTTGTCATTTATTGTATTGCCTTAATCTAGGACAATACTCAGATCAGTGTCAATTTACAAGATGCTTTTGTAACATTACGAGAGAAGAAAGGTTTCATACTAATCTATGGCCCTGTCCAGATGGGCCATTTTGTACGTACTCCGTACAGACTAGGGTTGCCTGGGGGAGTCTCTTTTAGACGCCCGCAACCCTAGTACGTATGGAATATGTACAAAATGGCAGCAGCCTGTTCACATGGGTGCCACCATTTTGATGTAACAGCCGCATTGCGTTGAAATGGCGTGGCACAGCCGTTACGTCTTGGCGCCCTTTCAGTGGCACCAGAAGGAGCTCCTTCTGCTGCGCGTATCTCTGGCGTAGTCTTTAAACGGCCGCGCCAGCGATACAGAGAGAAAGGAGCTGAGTGGCCCCTTTCTCTCTCTCCCCGCCACTGTTGAGGTGTCCTTGGGGCATGAAGCCCCAAGGACACCCCTTTCCAGGCCGCGGGGAAGCGGCCTTTTGCTGCTTCCCCGAGGCCAAGAAAAGCAGCAGATCGGTGCCTCCGGGGCTGCCGCTGTGGCAGCTCAGGCCCCAATCTGTCGGGGAAAGGGGCGGTCTATACACCATCTATGTTAGAAAGAGGATAATAAAGAGACAAGGTGAATAAAGGGGAGTCATAATTTGGCGGTGATGAACTGGAAGGTACTGCCAATTTGAAGGCCATCACATCCCAGTAGAACACCACATCCCATGGCTTACTAGTGGGATGATGATTGTATAGGAAAACATTAATGCCAAATCAAGTTCCTAAAATACTGTCTTGTGGGACATGAAGAACTAACAGATTTACAGCATGGTAAGATTCTGTGAAACAAGAGATCATTAAACAGACAAAGTGGGCCCTGGTCCATGACAAACAAGGTTGTTGGGTTTTTTTAACATGTCACCAGAATCTTTGCTGGGTCTTTTGCTGCTAAAGATGAAGTGAACATCAAAGTTAGAATCATCCAAGCCATGGTATTCCGAATCACCGTGTATGGATATGAAAGCTGGACAATGAAGAAAGTGGATGGGGAAAAAAATCAACACATTTGAGATGTGGTGCTGGAGAAGAATTCTGAGAATACCATGGACAGCCAAAAAGATAAATAAATTGGTCCTTGAACAGATTAAGTCTGCAACCTTCCTGAAAGCCAAGATGACTAAGCTGAGCCTGTCATACTTTGGCCACGTCATGAGAAGGTATGACTCACCAGAAAAGACAATAATGGTAGGAAAAGTAGAGAGCAGTTCAAACAGAGGAAAACTGCATATGTCAGATGGTTGGAATCAATTAGGGAGGTCACAGGCCTGGACCTGCAAGATTCTGAGCAGAGCAGTTGAAGACAGGGAGACTTGGAGATGTCCCATCCACAAAACAACAAAAGATACATACAGTTATCGTTCTAGAAACAGTTTCCTGGGTGCCTAAAGAAATGCCCCCATCACCACGATCCAGCTTATCTCACTTTGAGGTTGGACAGGATCATGGTAGTTTTTGTCATTCTTTTAAAAAAACAAAACAGGTATCTCCCTTCTAGCCATCCACACAGTCCTTACTGATTCCTCCTGCCTCTCCCCTCCAGGCAAGCTGGCTAGTGCTTCCAAGCCAGGCAAGAATCCAGCCCAGGTCCTGGCTTTCTGCCCTTTCTAATTCCAGCAGTTCTCAGTTTGTTTTGAATTTGGATGCACATGCCCTAGCACACGTCTCCTCTCAAGGGCAAAAAGTAAATGGGTGTGGAGTTGGCCTTCTGCCTCTTTAAAAAGAGGAAAGAAAGAAAGACCGAAAAATGTGAACTTTTTTTCTCACTAGGTCTGAATTTGATCAGCACTGGCCAGGCTGACTGAGGGATTCATGAGTTACAGTCCAACAAGGAACTGTTCTGATCTCTGAGCTACATTTTTTTTGTACATCTGCACATGCACACCCCACAGATTCACACACTGGCAAAGGATAGAGTCAACCCAGACTCATTTATATCTTAAATGTAATAATGTGCCTCCACACCAGGAAAACTCTGGAGACATTTAGGCTGCAGAATGATTAATACCAAAATTTCTTTTCCCCAGGGTTGGGACTGTACCTCTGTGAGAATATTTTAATCCACTTGTCATTATGAATATGAACCAATTTTACCACCATTTTAATATATTCCGTCCGTTCTTATTACCCCATCCCAGTTAAATGTAGGCTTTTGCAATTGGTTTGAAAAAGGGGTTGTCTGCAAATTCTAAAGTGGCATCAATGAACAACAGCATCAAACGGCTGAATTTACAGATTTCCTCTAGTTCTGCAAGCTCCACATTATCCCCATAAGCATTTATTAAGTTGAAGCTTGCCAGGACTCTGACTGAAAACTGCAACGTGTGTTTTCAGTGCAGGGCTTGGCCATGGCATTTTTTTGCAGATCAATTGGAAGCCAAGAGCCCTTTCAAATGCATTTGGTTAAGTGCTTTTAATGGAAGGAAGCTACACCACCAGAGGCCACCTTCTCACAGAGTGTAAGAGTATGTGGCCCCCATGACATCAGAGGAACAAATGCTGACAGGCTGTGTGGACTGAACTCTACGACTGACATTGGGGGTCCATTGACACGAAAGGAGGACATTTTATTGGACCAGGAAATACCCTAAAAACTGCCCTCTGTCCTTCTCCCATTGTCAAAGTAGCTGTATCACTTTTCAGCAATGAAGCAAGTTGTTGTTGTTTTATGCCTTCAAGTTGTTCCCAACATATGGCAACCCTAAGGCGAGCCTATCACAGGTTCTTTTTGGCAAGATTTGTTCAGAGGAGACTTGCCTTTGCTTCCCTCGGAAACTGAGAATGTGAAACTTGCCCTAAATTACCCAGTGGGTTTCCATGACTGAGCAAGGATTTGAACCCTGGTCTCCAGAACTAGAGTCCAATCTCAAACCATTACACCATGCTGCCTCTTGAAACTGGACACTCAATCATATTGTCCTTAAGGGCATATTTTGGTGGCAGCACTGAAACAGCATCACTTGCCCATATGGCTCTGCTCTGTAATTAGATTTTTGGGAAAACAGTTAAAACCATTTAGTTTTGCTCTGCTTTAAGGTGCCCTTGATCTCTTCCCCACCCTCCAGTGATATTATGCAATTATATTGCTGACGCCGCTCCGGAAGGTGGTGCATTTATTTTTAATTGATATTTAATTGATTGTTGTAAGCACTGTGGGTCTGAATGGCAGGACAGAAATACAGTGGGCTCTCCCCATTTGCTTCATCATTAAATTGTTTAGGACAGAGCCAGTGTGGCATAGTGGTTTGAGTGTTGGACTATGACTCTGAGAGGCTGAGGCTGAGAGTGTGTGACTCACCCAAGGACATCCAGTGCGTTTTCATGGCCAAGTGGGGAATTGAATCCTGGTCTTCAGAGTTGCAGTCCAATGCTCAAACCACTATACCACACTGGCTCTCTGTAGATTACATTACAGTAGTGCAATTGAGAGCCAGCGTAGCGTAGTGGTTTCAGTGTTGAACTACAACTCTGGAGAGTACAGTTCAATTCCCACCTTGGTCATGAAACCCACTGGGTGACTTTGGGCAAGTCACACTTTCTCAGCCTCTGAGGAAGGCAATGGCAAACCGCCTCTAAACAAATCTTGCCAAGAAAACCCCATAATAGGTTCACCTTAGGGTCGCCATAAGTCGGAAACAACTCGAAGGCACACAACAATAATAAATGTACTGTATCACTATTTTGTGGAATTTGGATTTTTTATTTTATTTTGCCGCATGGCAAACATAACTACCCTGGATAAAAGGTAAAAATAAAGTTTTCCCCTTTTACAAAGTTGTCAAATTGTGTCTGACTGTAGGGGGTGGTGCTCACCTCCCTTACTAAGCCGAAGAGTCAGTGTAGTCAAAGATGACCCATGGTTATGTGGCCAGCATAACTGAACTGAACTGAGCTGTTGCCTGCTCACCAAAGTGGAACCTATTTCTCTACTTTTACATGCTTTCAAATTGCTAGATTGGCAGAAGGGGGCACTAGTGATGGGGGCTCATTCTGTCACATGGTGCTTGGGCCTTGAACTGCTGAATTACCTGAATATGTTTCCTAAATTAATCTTCAGGCACTTTAGATCTTCAGTCATGTTTTGTTGCAGTATCCACACAGAATTAGATCTATAATACAGGCATTCTCTAGAATTGTCAAATGATAAGTTGTAAACCATTTCCTTTGAGAGTACTGAGTTCTGGACTATGAATATCAGGGTTCAAATCCACTCTCATGGAAACCCAATGGATTGGGCAAGTCACATGCTCTCAGCCTCTGAAAACCTTTCAAGGCATACAACAACAAACATTTCCTAAATTTCAGTCACTTTGCAAGTATGGGTAAGTTGTTTTTTTTTAAAATACAAACAAAATACAGTTGGGAATAGATGTCTGCAAATCTATTTAACAAAGGGCAGAAATAGACTGTGTGCCGAATCAGGGCTGCGGCAACCACATGCCATGGCCCCAATCTGACTTTTTTCTGGTGCAAAAAGAAGCAGCAAAATGTCTGTCTGTTTTGTGCTGGAAAAGGGGTACCTTTTCTGCCACCGCCATGGCTTTTCGTCTAAACGCCATGCTGCTGGAGCGCCAAGAAGCTGCCACTGTGTAAATGGCTGGGCGGCTTCACACCAGCTACCTGCCAGCTTGGGGGCATTCATCGTGCATACTCCATGCCCCCAAGCTGCCAGGAGCATATTTTGCCAGTCTGTTCTGGCCCTTAGACTACTTTTTTATACCAGGCAATGTAATGTATTGGGACCAAAAATGTTCCATGTGATTTTTTAAGTGTGTGTGTGTGTGTGTGTACGTATTATTCTGCCAAAGTGATGTGTTCTGAGCATCATTAGGTTGATTTGACAAGTGAACTAAAAATATCTTCAATAAGGAGGAATTGATTTCATTTTCATTCCACTTTGTGTGAGCTGGCATTAGGTGTTTGCCACACATATGATTCTGCACAAACAGCCATTTCAATTAGCCATTTGTATTTCCTGCAATTAAGTGGAATTCTCATTGGGGTCAGAAAATACTCCACAACTCACACAAAGTAAGATGCTTTTTAAAATCCTAGTCCCCGAGAGGTAAACATCTTAAATGTATCTTAACTTCATACTTCTAAATGCATGATTTTAACAGCTAAAAATTTTACAAGGAGGCATGGAGATAGTCACAAATCTAGATGGCTTGAAAAAGGATTAGAAACAAACAAACAAAAATGCAAAGAGTCTCTACCTAAAATCCACAAATCAAAAAAAACTTGACAGATATATAAATAATCTTGAAATAATAATGGTAGGATATAATAGAAAGTTCCTGCTTTACTGAAAATACCAACACAGAGGACCTTGTTGTCTTTGCAAAAGTATGTACCACTATAACTGGCACTTTAAATTGTTGAAAACTCCTTACTAAGGAAGATTTTTTTTAAAATGACTACAAAAGGTTCGAGATAGTGGTCATCTCATCAAGACTGTTTGCCACCCATTTTGAACTGTTTCTGTTATGTATAGTTACACTTCCAACAAGCAAAAATACTATCACAGATTCGTAAACAGACAGAAGATGCATTTTCACAGAAGCCTTTTTGGGTTTACTATTCATTTTAAGTTTTCCTACTTACTTTGAGCAGAGTATCAAATGTGTTTTTATCCATTCCGAGCTAATTTTTTATGTTGTGTTATATATTTTGGTAGTGTTCTGTGCATGTTGACTTGTTGTTAAAGGTCGTGCATGTTTTTATTCTTAATCTATACTGTATAAATTTGGTGTATCATTTTCTTGGAGTATATTGCATAATTTTGTCTTTATAATAGTTGATTTTTTTTTTTGGACTGGTTGTAGACACAACTTTTTTTTTACATAAACACACTCTATAATATCCTACTATTATTGTTTCAAGATTGTTTATGTATCTTTTATGGGTGTGTGCTGTTGTTGTTGTTTTTCAAGGATTAGACCACAGAGAAGCCATATTTTGGATAATATATGATAGAGGCCAAACAGCAGGACGGGTACTATATCTGCACTTTGCTTGTGACTCAAATAAAACTGGCTAACTGTTGCTGAAAAAATGAAACCTGAACTAGATCGGGAAGGTTTGTGGTCCAATCCAGCAATGCTGGTGTAAGACAGGGAGACCAACCTGCCATGGTCTATCCCAATCCAGTGGAATAGGAAATGCTCCAAGCCATGCACCCACCACACTGCACATTGTGGTAATCTGCAAGTTGTTATCCCAGATGGACATAGCCCTGGAAAAAAAATGAAACAATTTTTCAGTGAATTTGAAAAAAAAAGTGTATGCATTTTACCAAACTACTTAAAAGCACCTTCAACAGGAAACAGCTGTCACTGAATCACAAGATTTCCTTCTGAGCAAACACACCTAAGGTCAGACTGCAGGAGCAGAAAAATGCAAAGTACAAAATACCAACCACATTTCATTAATCTATTATCACAAATTCCTTTCATGGGAAACAGTGGTGAGGTTGACTGGTTTAATTAATTTTAATTAAGTTTTTAAAGCTAATTAATTTTCATCAGTGAAGTCTAGGCCCTGCATACCTTCAGGGTGCCTTCTCCCATATGAGTCACCTTAAGGGCTTCTCACCAGTTTACCAGCTTACCAGTTAGCTTACCAGCAGGAGCCCACTTAACAATTCCCTGAAATGCTGAAACTGCCATTTTGACAAGCATTTGCCATACCTGCCATCTTTTTTATTCTTTGTATTAATGTACAGAGACAGCTAGCATGGTGTAGTGGTTTAGGAGTTAGGCTAGGACTCTGGAGACCAGGGTTCAAATCCCCACTCAGCCATGGAAATCCACTGGGTGACCTTTGACAAGTCACATTCTCTTACCCTCAGAAGGAGGCAAAGAAAACTCCCTCTGAACAAATCATGCCAAGAAAACTCTCCAATAGGGTCACCTTAGGATTGCCATAAGTTGGAACAGCTTTAACGCACACAATGACAAGACATGTACATTACTACTGGCACACATAAAGTTGGATCTTGAGGCTGCATATGACCCCAAGGTTGTTTTTGTGATCTTTGAAGCCTCCAGACTCCCTTGATCTTCCTTTGTTCTAGCCAAAAAAGAGCTCCAGGAGATATAAATGGTAGGGCCACTGCGTGGAGAAGATGGCAAAATGCTAACAGGGACAGAGAAAAGTCTCAGTCTTCTCACAAGAGGAAAGGGTGCTCAACCTGAAGATAATGGAGCAGAGGACAGAATTGGGGAATTTCAGCACAGAATAAATAAAGAGATAATACAGGAATATCTGGTTAATCTAAACGAATATAAATCTCAAGGACCAGATGAACTACATCCAAGGGTATTCAAAGAACTGGCAAATGTAATATCGGAGCCATTGGCAATAATCTTTGAGAACGCTTGGAGAACAGGAGACATCCCAGCAGACTGGAGGAGAGCAAACATTGTCCCCATCTTCAAAAAGGGGGGGGGGGAAGAGAATCGCAACAATTATCGTCCAATTAGTCTGACATCAATACCAGGAACGATTCTAGAACAGATCATTAAACAGAGCGTCTGTAAACATTTAGAAAGCAATGCCATAATCACAAAAAGTCAACACAGGTTTCAGAGAAAGAAGTCATGCCAGACAAATCTAATCTCTTTTTTTGATAAAATTACCAGCTTGTTAGATGAAGGGAATGCTGTTGATAAAGTATATCTTGCTTTCAGTAAGGCCTTTGACAAGGTTTCCCATGACATTCTTGCAAACAAACTTGTAAAATGTGGGCTAGACAAAGTAACTGTTACATGGATTTGTAACTGGTTGACCGGTCGAACGCAAAGGGTGCTCAACAATAGCTCCTTTTCATCCTGGAGGGAAGTGACCAGTGGGGTCCCACAGGGCTCTGTCCTGGGCCCAGTGTTATTCAACATCTTTATCAATGACCTGGATGACAGAATTGGGAGCATACTTATCAGATTCACAGATGACATATATTGTGTCCAGTTCTGGGCACCACAATTCAAAAATAACATTGAGAAACTGGAGCGTGTCCAGAGGAGGGCGACTAAAATGGTGAAAGGTCTGGAAACCTTGCCCTATGAGGAACGACTCAGGGAGCTGGGGATGTTTAGCCTGGAGAAGAGAAGGTTAAGAGGTGATATGATAGCCCTGTTTAAATATTTGAAAGGATGTCATATTGAGGAGGGAGCAAGCTTGTTTTCTGCTGCTCCAAAGACTAAGACCCGGAGCAATGGATGCAAACAGCAGGAAAAGAGATTCCACCTCAACATTAGGAAGAACTTCCTGACAGTAAGGGCTGTTCGACAGTGGAACAAACTCCCTCGGAGTGTAGTGGAGTCTCCTTCCTTGGAGGTCGTTAAGCAGAGGCTGGATGGCCATCTGTCGGGGATGCTTTGATGTGGATTTCCTGCATGGCAGGGGGTTGGACTGGATGGCCCGTGCGGTCTCTTCCAACTCTATGATTCTATGATTCTATGACCCCCTGCTCTATTAACATTTTAAAATTCATTTCAAAATCCATCCATATCTGTTTTTGTTTTGATGAGGGTGGCATTTTTGGCATTTTGTATCACTCCTGCAGAGTTCCAAGGACAGAGAAAATGGTCCCTGGACCTGCTACTGTTGCCCATCCCATTGTAAGATTTTGCTAGTTGTGCTTATGTTATTTTGATTTTAGAACTGACTTTAGTTAACAGTTTTATGGACTGTTTTATGAAAAGGTAAATATGAAGTTTAGTTGTAATGCCAAACCATGTCCATGCACTGGGGAAAAAGTGGTTTGGCATACTGTTAGCACTCCTTAGGATGACATACTCTCTGATGTTTGCCACCTCAATTTTCCTGGCTAAAAGCAAATCATATTTTCTATTTAACTGAAGCCACCAAATATGGTAGTTTCCCAAGAAACCAGGAATGGACTTCAAGAAAAGTGTGAGGGATTTGTCATGCAAAAGGAAAAGTGTACAAATTACAGGTTATTCATAACATGTCAAATCATTAGTTTAATGTAGAAAATTTTTTAAGAACTTAAAAATATATGGGCCCTAGCTTGTAAGATTATAGATCTGCATGCAATCTGCACACATTGATGTGCATCCACCATACACTGGCTCACACATCTTGTTTAACGTAATATGTGAACCACTTCATAGATAACAGTCCTCATTGTTCATTGTTTTAAAGAATCTTTAACATGCTGTAATATTTACTGAATTAATTTGTCTCTACTTCACCTGTAAAAAAAAGAGACAGGTTTGGGAAATAAAGAGTTCTGGAAATCCCATAGCTAAAATGGCAAGAGGTGCAATTCAGCATCATATAATGCATGCTGAGTTTTCTAATGAACAGAGAAACTGGGACAAATCCTGCCAAACTGGAGTATAGGTTGAGTCTCCCTTATCCAAACTGCTTGGGACCAGAAGTATTTTGGATTTTTTAAGACTCTGGAATATTTGCATATACATAATGAGATATCTTGAGTAAACACACAATTCATTTATGTTTCTACACATAGCCTGAAAGTAATTTTATACAATATTTTAATGCTTTTGTGCATGAAACAAAGTTTGTGTACATTGAACCATCAGAAAACAAAGGTGTTACTATCTCAGCCACCCATTTAAAAAAAAGTTTTGAATTTTGGAGCATATTTGAAATTAAGGAATAAGGGAGACTCAACCAGTGTTGTCTGACAGACTTTCAGTGGAGGAAACCAAGTCAATAAAATCTCACTGACACTGGTGCCTTGTAGAAATTTCAAGTACTACAATGTTTTTTTCCGAATAATCTCAGGTCATGACATTCACTGCTGTCATGATTCATTTCTATCATCCTGAAATCTCTCCAGCTGAGCTAGCTTTTTAATTAAGTTCAAAAGGACACTGAAGGCTCATGGCTCAGATAGTCACATTGGGTGAAAATCTGACTGAAATCACTGTCATCTAAGCAGGTGTAAAATTCACACTGTGTAAAACAGACTTGCTCAACATGATCCCTTCACATGTGGCCATACTAGCTGGGCAGAAAGGGAAATGTCATGCAGCACATCTGGGGGATGGGAGGTTTGGGAAGGCTAAATCAAGATCCCTTCACTATGGTTATATTAGTTCTGACAGATACTGAGAGCTACTGCTTCAGAAAACTAGAGCCAGATGTCTCTTCTCCACATGACTTTGATGGGAGTTATGCTCATTTGCATCAGGAACTGAGTTTCATATTTCAAAAAAGATTTAATTTATTTCCACCCCTGCTGAGAAAACAATATGGAAGAACTGGATGGCCCTTGTGGGATCTTCCATCTCTGTAATTCTAAGTCTGGTTAACTTTTGGATGGGAGACCTCCAGTGAAGACCAGGTCTCCCCAAGAATGGGGAGAAAGTTTACAAATTTTAGTATGCAAATTATACTCATAAAAAGTACAAGACAGTGTGGTATCTCATACAGTTCTTCTGATTCTGAGACCCTACTGTTGGGCAGAGTGAGACAGTCACTTCATGTAGCAGATTTGGAGTGTCATGAAGATAGCAAACTGTCACTTATTTATTGCTTTGTAATTTTTACTGCCAGGGATGAAGAAGGATATTTGTGGGATTTTCTGCTTCATGTGGGAAAACAGCACAGTTAGCTCTCCGTCCTTGATTTGCTGTTCTACATAAGGCAGCAATATTTCTTGGGCTGACATTGCTTAGGCAAACATTCTGGCACTTCTGTTTGAATAACAAAATGCACACATAAAGAATATCAGGATGATTTTTCCATCCTAGTAAATGCATAGATGCATATCAGGATAAAGGTAGGTCATTCAGACATTACAAAGGAGGCCCCTTTCTTTCTTTCTTGAAGACCCTGCCTTGGGTCCAGAGAAACTGACACAAATCAATGGATTCAAACTGCAAGAAAAGAGATTCCTCCTAAATATTAGGAAAAACATCTTGACTGAAAGACCAGTGCTAACAAGAACAGGGCTAATGACCACATCATCTAATGATGACCACATCATCTAATATTGGTTCCACACAAGTATTTTCAGTAGTGTAACCATTTTGTTGTTTAACGTGTTAGTGTTTTACTATTGTATCCATGCATATATAATAGTATATATACACAATGTTACTCTGGAAGATTTTGACTGATGAAGATGTGATATTGAAACATCCATAAATGTTTCCTGGGGTTGACTGTATTATGATTTCTTCATGGCATTCTTATAGGACTGCTTTTGGTAATAACATATCATGCTGATAGACATGGGACTTTCCCATTGAAATATCTAACTGAAGTTACACAGGTTTATGAAGTTTTCCATTTGCCACATACTCATGAAGACGTCTATTGTACAGTATCTTTTTTTAAATATATATATATACATTTACTGAAGCTTTCAGCATGGAATATCTACTCAGACATTTTTCCCAGTCTCTTCAAGTAACTTGTTATGTGCCTGCATTTTGTAATACATCATTTTTTGTGCATGTTGTTCATACCATTTTATTATAATATTGGATGTACTTTATACAATCTAATTTAATACTTAAATAGAGTGCAATTATACAGCCATTAGACCTGTTCTTTTCCTTGTTATTTTACTCTGTAGTGGGTTCTGGGGGGTTTCACCCACTGGTATATGTAAGAGCAATTTGACAGTGGAATAGACTGCTTCAGAGAGTGGTGGACAATCTTTTTTGGAGGTCTATTTAAGCAAAGGCCAAATGGCCATCTCTCACAAATGCTTTAACAGTGGGTTCCTGCATGGCAAAGGATTGGAATAGATGGCCTTTGTAGTCCTTTCCAACTTTATCCTGCAGTGGGAGACATGCATGTGTCATGTAGCTAAAACTTACAATGCTAGCCACTGCTTCACACACAAAAAACATCCCATCCTGTAAACAATACGGTCCCCCACAACACACTCACACAACCATTTCAGAGTGGTCAGAAAGCGGTGGTGGGGATGAGCAGGGATGTATCCAACTATTTTGCTATTGAATGAGGTGTTGTAAAAATCTCAGTGACCTCTGAAAGTTTCTGCAAATGACACCCTTGCAAAGTAAAATAGCTAGACATATCCCCACTCACCCTTCCACACAAACACACACAAACAAACAACACAGAATAGGGTATTTTGCAGGCTGTGCTACTTACAAGGTAGCTTTGGTGGATGTGATCACTGTATAGTTGAAACAGAACATCAACATCTCCAATGATCCAAAAATGTGTTGCAATGGCATAAATCTGATGTACAATATGTACATGTGTGTGTGTTCTCAAGTCGCCTGTGATTTATGGCAATGCTATGAAATTAGTAGGGTTTTCTTAGGCAAGGGATACTCAAGAGATGGTTTTTCCAGATCCTTTCTGTGAAATACAGCCTGCATTACCTGGTCTTCACTGGATGTCTCCCATCCAAAGGCTAACCTGGACTGACCCTTCCAAGATCTGATGAGATCTGGTGCCTCTAGGCCTAGGGTATTTAGGCAGCTATGTCTGACTCACACCATCATAATTCACCAACAATCCTATTTGTTAATCATTTCAATCCTATTTGTTAACTGCTTCAACATACATATATACACATATTTGCTGAAACAATTAACAGACAGGATTGATACAATTAACATATAGGATTGTTAGTGGTTTATATATAAAAACCACTAACAATCCTATATGTTAATTGTATCAATCAATATATATATGAGAGATTAACTGCATCCTTTTGGGATCCAGGACGAATTGGGAAGAAGTGCTACTGATTTGCTTTCTAATGACCTATAAATAAACTGTAAATGTACTTAAATTGGCTTTAATGTGATTTGGACTGTAGTGAATTTAGTTCCCTTTCCTTTTCAATGCAAATTGAAATGTGATTTTTTTTAAAAAAATAAACAAACACTGTGAGGAGTGCTGGGGGCCACAAAAAGGGCGGGGGGGCACATACCTCCCCAGGAAACACTTTATCTCCCCCTGGTTTACCTTGACTATCATCTTTCTTAGCTCTTTCAGATGTGCAGGTTTAATTTCTTGCTTGGACATTGTTCTTCCTTACATTTATTTTTAAATTTTTTTCTGGTTTGTCACTGGAAGAATATATGTTAAAAACAGCAACAAAAAGGGCATGCCCTTTCACATGAGTGTACATCTGTCAGTAAGCAAATATGGGAACAAATCATACTTTGTGCAGTCAATGTCTTCTCTACATCTCTCCTGTTGAATTATGTGAAGTCTGCCTGGAAATCCAGGGGGATTATCCTTAGCCAGCCCTTTGATTCAACTTGTATCATTTTAAAACAGCCGTAAACAAAATAAACACAATGCTTCTTAGCTGTTCCAGAGAAGACATAATTTGAGCCTCTACTGCTCAGTGTTTACAGATACTTTACCATCTGGCTGCAACATTACAGCGGTGATTGTATATAGAGAGTGAGAACAGCACCCTTTCCTCTAGCCCAGAAGTGTTCATAGCAGACACAGAATCAGCTGAAGTCACAAAACTGGAGTAACATTTCAAATTCCTGGGTTATATTGACGCCCACAAAATCCACCCAGCATAAACAAAGATTTCTGTGTAGACAGTAAGGCAATATCATTTGCTTACGCTTTACCTTCATTTATTCCACTTTATGCTTTGCTTAGCCATGATATTTGGGCTACCCACCAACTTTGGCCAAGGGTGAGATAAATATGGTGAGATAAACAATTAAGCAGAAAGCTTATTTTTTCATAATATTAGACAAATATGCCCAAAAACTTTAAATATATTTCAACCTTGAAAGATGTGTTATTTGTTTAGATTTATACAATTCTGCATGACTAAGGTCTCATCTGCATTGTAGAAATAATGATGTTTGACACCACTTTAACTGCCATGGCTCAATGTTATGGAATTCTGGGATTTGTGGTTTGTTGTGGTACCAGCGCTCTCTGACAGCAAAGGCTAAATATCCCACAAAACTACAAATCCCAGATTTCCATAGCACTGAGCCACGACAATCAAAGCAATTTCAAACTGCATTATTTCTGCAGAGCAGATTAGACCTAAGGCACATAGGAGAAGAGTAACATATGCTCATTTTATTTATATTATATATCTTGGGAGGAAGGGAAGAGGAGCTAAGGATCTCAATTGAAAGAAGCAACAAGAGAGCACATTTACAGATGATACAGAAATAATTTGCAACAGTTAAAACCTCTAGCAGGCTATAAAGAGTAACAAACACTGTTAGAAGTGGCACAGAAACAACACATGATATTCTGTCTCGAAACTGCCTTGAAGCCATGCTCTGCGACTAAAAGCAGAGCAAAAAGAACTTCTGATACTCTGTCTCAATGCAGAAAATGTGCATCATCGTACTGGTGTATAAACAGCATGGTGCGAGTGCAGGAAACTAGGAAAGCAAAAAAGCAAAAGTAGGACAAGTAGGGCAGTAGATAATGCACTAGATGTAATTACAACATGCACAAACCAGACAGCCCAACAGGGGTTATGGGGTGAAGAGAGGGAAAAGGGGGCAAGTAATGGGGGCCTCCATGATTGTGCTTTGCCAATGTGTCATTGTATGGGTGGTGCATCACACATGTGACTGTGTGGCCGATCACACCACTGGTTATATGGGGCGAACAATGGGATAATAGAGGGGCAGGGCAACTGGCAGCCACAGGCAGTATGTTCATGTGATCATGCACATGCATTGTGGGGGAGGCAAAAAGTAATAAATGTGAGTCACAGCTTGACGTTGCGTGGTGCAGACTATCTGTGGGTGTTCAGGCTGCCTTGGGAAAGGGCCGTGCAGACAATGGGGTTTCAAACAGATTTAGGGGAAAACAGTATTGAGCTGCTTTTTCCTGCCTATATGCTCAGGCCCTAGGTATTATGTACAGAAGAAATCCACAGAGAGTGGTGGAAGGAAACAATCTTTAGTATGTATTATTTCCTGTTTTGGCATCTATTAGTGAAATCCTACATATGTCCTCTCAAAAGTAAGCACCACTTGAGATTTTCCCTGGTCAATGTGTACAACAGTGATGGGAAACCTGTGATTAATAGGGTCCGCTAGGCCAATTCTGTGTTGAATTTCAGAGTGCAGTTTAGAGCTCTATGCACATGCACTAGGAAAGGCTGGGAAGCAACACAAACATAAGCCCCAACAGAGTAGAAGCCAGAGTTTATACAAGAAGAAGGAAGATGTGGCTTCAGCTGGTTCAAGAAGCGCTTGCAAAGTGTAGTGTTTGTGAACTCTAGTTGTCCTCCAGCAATTTTCACAAATAGTGGGGAAAATAGTAGCATCATTAGCTGGAGTAGCAACTACTTCACTTGAGAAGTCTGGCATGCAAGAAGCCACCAGCTATGAACCTGACTAACAGCACAGGCAGAAAATGATGAGAACAGTCATTAAGCGATGCACCATTCCTCTGGCCCCTAAATTCATGCTCAGAGAAAGCACCTCCATGGTTCTACCATGCCCTCTAGCTGACAGAGGAAAAAGAAAGCGGTAGTTCCACACAGTGTGGACGCTCCAGAGGTTCTGGCTTCCCATTCTAAATGGCCTTTCATATAAAAATGGTGTCCACCCAGGTTGCATAGGCTCCGTTTCTAAATTACCTGTGAAATCATTGTGGATTAGTTGTAGCCAATAGTTCAAAGACAAGACCTGCTGGTGCTCTTGGACATCTCAGCGGCTTTCGATACCATCGACCATGGTATCCTTCTGGAACGCCTGAGAGAACTGGGTATCGGGGGCACTGCGCTCCAGTGGCTCCATTCCTACCTCTCGGGAAGATTCCAGATGGTGAGGCTGGGGGACAGCTGCTCTCGTAAAAGAGAGCTTACATCAGGCATCGCTCAGGGCGCCATTCTGTCCCCCATGCTATTTAACATTTACATGAAGCCGCTGGGAGAGATCATCCGGAGCCATGGAGCACGGTGTTATCAGTACGCTGATGACACCCAGATCTATCTCTCCATGTCTCCGACTGATACAGTGACTAAGGAAGGCATCTCTCCTCTGGATGCCTGCCTGGGGTCAGTAATGGGCTGGATGAGGGAAAACAAACTCAAGCTGAATCCAGAGAAAACAGAGGTACTCGTGATAGGTTCCTCAAGTCCTGACAGGGAAATTTGTCATCCAGTCCTGGACGGGGTCACGCTTCCCCTAAAGGACAAAGTTCGCAGTTTGGGAGTACTCTTGGACTCATCTCTACAGTTATCATCTCAAGTAGATGCGATGGCCAAGAGTGCTTGGTACCAGCTTTGGCTGATACACCAGCTGCGACCCTGCCTCGACCGAAAGGACCTTGAAATGGTAGTACACGCACTGGTAACCTCTCGATTAGATTTCTGTAATGCGCTCTACATGGGGCTACCTTTGTACCAGGTTCGGAAGCTTCAGTTAGTTCAAAATGCTGCAGCCAGATTGGTCGCCGGAACTTCTAGATCAGACCATATAACTCCGGTATTGAGATCTCTCCACTGGCTGCCCATTAACTTCCGAGCTCAATACAAAGTGTTGGTTATCACCTATAAAGCCCTACATGGCTTGGGCCCATGTTACTTGAGGGAACGCCTCTCCCCATACAATCCGCCCCGCACTCTCAGAACTACCGGGAAATGCTTACTTGAAAATCCTAAGACGAGACTGGCATCAACTCGCCATAAAGCATTTTCATCTGTAGCTCCCATATACTGGAATAACCTTCCGGATGAGATAAGGCTTAGTTCCTCTCTAGATGCCTTCAAGAAAGCCTTAAAGACTCATCTTTTTCAGTCAGCATATCCTCCTGACCCCCATTAGAAATTACTGCCTGTTGAAAGATGTTTTTTATGACTGACAGATGTTCTTACATGTGATTTTAAGGCTGTTTCCTAATTATATGTATTCATGTCTTTCATGTACCTTGCAGTTGATGTATTATATATTTGTATGGTATAAATTGTATCTGATGGTGCTGTGAACCGCCTTGATCATTGCGGAAAGGCGGTATACAAATAAAGTTTTTATTTTTATTTATTATTTATATTAAATTGGAAAGCAGTGTAATAGAAAGTGATGGGGGAGGCAAAGAAAAACAAAATCTGAAAATATGAGTCCATACAGATCCATGGTGCACAAAAATCCTGAATAACATCTTGTATAATTAGTCATCTCAACTAATGTTATTTTATTTATTTGGCTTCTATCACCACATTTCTCCCAATGTATCCCAAAATGGGATTCAAGGCAGCTGGCAACAAGAGAAGAGGAACAAGGATGAAAAGGGATAGAGAATAATATCTATGGAAGAATGACTAAAGTAAACGGAAAGGCATGATTCAGCAAAAGAAAGATCTGGATTTACCAATAGGTCTCTGAGAGATCTGCAGTAAATTGTCAAGGATTTCTGATTCTCAACTGTTTAACAAAACCAGCAACAAAATAACTCTTGGCCCCTCCTTGCTTCCCTCCCCAAACACCTTAGCTCAGAATTCTTTAAATGTATGTTTTTTACAATAGGTTCAAACTGTTGAATCTTGAGGTTCCAGGTTTGTTTGTTTTTTTAAAAAAGTAGATGCCACAAGCCAGAAGTCTGCCCAAAGCTGGTCAGAGTCAGAGGATTGGCAATGTGTGCTAAGATGTAACACAGTGCTCTGCAGAGTAATTACAACATGTCATCACTTTTAACAGGTGAGGCCCCAATTTATATTCCAGAGAGAATGTATGATCTTCTAGATGTTGTTGGACCACAACTCCTATTAGTCCTAGTCATCTTAACCAGTGGTAAGCAGATGGATGTGGTCCAGCAACATCTGAAGAGCAAGACATTCCCCATCCATGATTGCTTACTAGAGAGCAAACTGTACTGATTAAAGTGGAATGTACTTCCAAATAAGTGTCCATAGTTACAATGCAGTTTTACTCAACAGCTGTGAGAACCTCAGACTGCAGATCATATGATTAAATTCTTGGTGATACAGATCTATCATAACAGAAGGGGAACATACCTTCAAGACCAGGAAACCTAGACACCAGAAACTTGGCATGCACCTTACACTCACTCAAGGGATATGTACCTGAGGTGAAGGCTGGGTTTAGGATATAAATTAAAAGTTTTTGTGTACTTTAAGGGTACAACACCAGATCAAATCACTAGACAGCAAACTTTCCATATCACTGCATAACTTTCAAATCAGAATAATGTGAAGTCCAGGAGAGGGCAATTCAAGGAACAGGATTATGGATCTTTCCCCTTCCTAATGCTGTCAGCCACAATCATGATCATGCAATGTGCAGACCCCTCCCTAAGAGAGCTCAAGGAAAGTGTCATGGCAGCAGGCATAACTAGCAGTCGTGACTTCATCTAGACTAGGTGGGCATAATGGCTTCAACTCGGATAGCTGTGCACGTTTCTTGAACTCATCAGCTTATCAAACTAAGAATTATTTCAATTAACACACTGCTAGGTACTTTTGCTAGTAGACAGGGTATCACAAAGACTACTACACCCCCGATATACAAGAAATCTAAGAACTGTATCTCACAAAGTAGTAGAACAGTATTAATATCCCACCCTTTTTTCCACAAGTATGTCCAATATCAATGACAAAACTGATGCTCCATAGGACAGGGAACACAATGAAATCACCTAGCCTGGAAGGTAATAGGAAAGAAGGGAACATCCATAAAAGAATTGTCCATTGTCCGTAGAACCAAAGGATGTTCATTAAAGTTGTTATTTTTGTTAACAATGACTGGGAAATGACTGAAGAGTCTTACAAAAGAACATTTTTCTAGTTCCATTAGCACGGGCGATCTTATCACAGCACTTATTTCCCACTACGGGCTTCTGACAGCTAGTCATTAGCTTAGTGGTGCTGGTTACAATAGCAAGATGTCAGAACACAAACAAAGGCCAAGAGTGTTGAACACAGGCAGAAAAAAAAAGGAAACCTGCTGAGCTACCATCTACCACAGAATGTGACTTATTATATGATTCTGTTTGTGCTGTGCAGTATTTCTGTTCAGATATGGAAAGATGTTTGCATTTTTCCCAAAGACAGGTAAGAGACAATTCTATTCCTGAAAAAACAAAGAAGGCAGCTGGTGACTCCAAAGAGTGAGAAAAACAAAAATCAGTGGAGATTCTGAAGGTTGCTAAAGTGGGGGATTTCTTTTCTTTTAAAAAAGGAACAACGCAAATTGTGGGAGAACCACACTTGATTATGTTTTGTCTCCAGCCTCTTTAGTCATGATTTTACTAGGCTTCACAGAAACACTTCAAGTTGTTTCTGATTTATGGTGACCCTAAAGTCAACCTATCACTGAATTTTCTTGGCAGGATTTGTTCAGGCGGGAGGGGGGGGTGCGTTTGCCTCCCTCTGAGGCTGAAAGAGTGTGACATGCCCAGGTCAGCCAGTGGGTTTGCATGGCTGAGTAGGGATTTGAACCCTGGTTTCTGAAGTCAAAGTCCAATGCACAAACCACTACACTATGCTGGCTCTTAGGCTCCACACTCCATTTTTCAAAACAGCTTTTCAATAAACAGCTACCACATTCTAATTCACATTCCTCCATTTTTTCAAAAATGCCACCATCGACATAGTAAGGAAGCATTTTTATATATTTAGACACAAATTTTACTAAGCCAATAAAGCTTAGAAATGGAAGGATGTGAGAAATTAGTCATTATATTTCCATATTTCTCCTTTACGCAGAAAGCACCACAATGCTAATTGGTTCAACAGCCAACCTTTGACCTGGAGGGATATTTTATCCCTATTCCTTTTCAATATTTATACTATTTATATTATTTTGAACTTAGTTTACAAATACATTGTGACTAATTTCAATTGCATTTACCACATTTCAAAATGAAAAACCTATATATAACTTACCCATTTTTACTGAACACTTTGAGCCATATGTGAATATTTGGTCCCAGCAAACACAAGCAATGCAAAGCAGTAAAGGTAGAAAGAAGAACAGCAAATAAAAAGGTCTCCAAGACTGACCTAAAGGAGTGTCAAAAACAAAGAGGATCAGTGAAGTTGTTTAAAAGTTCAGTGTTGGAAAACCTAACAGAGACGACAGTACAGAAAGGAGTGTCATTTCATTTTCTATGACTTGGGTGGGAAACCTGCAGGTTTACTGGGCTTGCTAGACTATAAATCACCTAATTCCTCTCAGTTGGTCACATCGGTTAGATCAGATGGGAATCTGAGTTTAGCTGTTTTAACTGTTTCAAAACTGGATTATAGGATATATTTTTAAGACTGCTTTTAGGAGTGTTTAAAGCAGACCTAAACAACATATGGCCTGCCAAAGGAACACTCACCTTGCAAGACTCCTCTACTGCCTTGCTTTGTCCTAAGGAGAAGACCAAGCAGTGGCAGAAGATGAAGACTGGGAGCGCTTGCTCTGCAAAACCTCTCTGCTGCTTGGCTTTCTCCTGAGGAGAAGGACCAATGGTGGAGGAGGACAGGGAAATGCTCACCCTGCAAAGCTCTTTCTTTGTCTAGTTTTCTCCTGAGAAGGCTGGGCAGCAGAGGAGGAAGGCCAGGCGGAGGAAGAGAAGGGCAAGCAATAGCACTTTACATTTCTATACCAATTCATAGTGAACTAAGCACTCTCTAAGCCAGTGGTCCTCAAACTTTGGTCCTCCAGATGTTTTGAACTTCAGTTCCCAACAGCCCCAGCCAGTTTGGCCAATAATCAGGAATTCTTGGAGCTGCAGTCCAAAACATCTGGAGGACTAAAGTTTGGGAATCACTGCTCTAAGTGGTTTATGACATGTTAGCCAATTGCCCCCCAAAAGCTGGATATTCATTTTATAGACCTACAAAAGGATGGAAGACTGAGTTGACCTGGAGCCCTGGGATCGAACTCACAACATTGTGGCTTATCATCATCATCAACAACAACTACGTACAGTGAAGTGTTCTCTATGGTATACAGGTCCATTCAGCCAACAGGATCTTTGTATTTAACCCTTTATTTTTGTTACACTGAGATAAAGCCATTAAAAATGTTCAAAAAAAGAATGTCACTAATCCATTCCATCTATAGAATGAATAGTATGTGTGTTATGACTCAACCTGTATCAGTAAATGAGAATATGGTCATGGACTCTAAATGTTTTATTTCTTGATTTGTCGTAGGGTGGATTATGGTAAAGCAATAATGGTAGCCTCAGGTCATGTATGGGAGACGTTTTTCCCGAGTTCAAATTCTAACTCATTTCAGTCATGTACACTCTCACCTCTAATCTGAAATCATTTTCAATGAGGTATGTACCAAGCCAGAGTTAACTGGGATTTGCAAGTTAATATGTACAGGATTTTATCCTTAAACGGCCTGATATGGGGCATGCAAAAATTAAACAGCTTGTTTTATGGCAGGAGTGAGCTACTATCAGTCCTAGCCAGTTTAGCCAGTGCTGAGGGATTATGGGAGTTGCTGTTCAATATGATCTGGAGGGCTACAGTTGTGCATCCATACTTTATCATCTCTCGATAAAGTGGAATTTTTGGAGACTTACTCTAGTAATGGTGCTCCATAAAGAACAATGATTCCATGGAACAGGACGCAAGACATGAAAAAGTACACACAACATCTTATAAACCTTGCCACCTATTAAATATAAAAAAGAGAAAAATATTTTTATACACACACCATCATCAGCTCCATATCCACAGATTGTTTTGTCCACGGATTCAAGTATCCATGGCTTGAAAATATTTTAAAAATATATAGATTCCAAAAAGCAAACCTTGATTTTGCCATATTATATAAAGGACACTATTTTACTATGTCATTGTGTTTAATGGGACTTTGGTAACGACAGGGTGTTCTGGAACCAAATCCCAGCAGACACCAAGGTCCCACTATATTCCACTTCTGTTAAAGAAAATGGCATAGAGACAGTGATCTTTGACCCCAAAAATTCTCAGTTGAAATCTGGTCTCAGTAGTGGAAAGCAACCCAATATTCTATCAGCTGTGAAGCAGGAAGCTGGGCTAGTCTGGGCAGAACTAGCTGAGAGGGGGGGCACTATGGGGAAGGCAAATAACCTAGGGACTTGTCTGTTAAACAGTTAGTTATGACCAGACAGAGATAGAGATGGGGTCAGTTAGGAAGATGGGAATGCAGGAAATCTGAGCAGGGTTTTTTTTTGGGGGGGGGAGGGATGGAGGGCGAGCTGAAAGTATGGAAAGAGTTCAGGGAGAACAGGTGTTACAATATCCTGTATGGAACCAGCATGACTCTAGATGTTTATTTTCTCTGTTACTATAAATCTTTACTGTTTTAATTATCTACATCTCTATCTGGATGGTTTAAATGAATTCTAAAGAAGGCTCAGTCACACTGTAGCCCACTAAACCCAACAACAAACACAGTTGCTTGTCCAGTGACAAGCCCAAGTTGGAATTATAAGGCCAACGTGGACAGAGCTTCCATCGCACCAGCCACATCTCCTATCTGACCTTTATTGTTGTTGTTGTTAAGCGCCCCCGAGTAGATCTCAATCCATGGTGATCCAGTGGATGAGACATCTCCAAGACCCTGTCCACTGCTCTGCCCAGCTCCTGCAAACTCATACTCGTGATCTCTTTAATGGAGTCCATCCATCTAGCATGCAGTCTTCCTCTCTTTCTACTTCCCTCCACCTTTCCTAGCATTATTGTTTTTTTCAATGATTCATACCATCTCATGATGTGTCCAAAGTATTACAGTTTTGTCCTCAGGTATGTCACCTTGGCTTCCAGGAAGATATCTGGCCCAATCTGCGCCATTTTTAAAATTTATTTATTTTGTCTTTTTGGCAGCCCATAGAATCCTCGGCACTCTTCTCCAGCACCACATCTCGAATTCATTGATTTCCTTCCTATCTTCTTTCTTAACTGTCCAGCTCTCAGATCCATACAGGGTAATAGGAAATACAGTGGCTTGTATGATTTTAACTTTTGTGCTCAGTTGTATGTCTTTGCATTTTAGAATCTTTTCTAGCGGTTCGAACAGACAGGCCAAAATAAAGCTGCTTTGGGTCACTTTGGAGGTATGCTGTTTAAATGACACACACATCTTAAGAGGCCAGAAGCTGCGCCAAAGCTGTGCTCCAGTCCTTAGGACGCATGCATCATTTAAACAGCATACCTCCAAAGTGACCCGAAGCAGCTTTACTTTGGCCTGTCTGTTTGGGCCCTCATACTTTCACAGCTGCCCTTTCCATTCATGATCTTCTCCTGATTTCCTAGCTGCAGTACTTGTTCCTATCAATGTTTGATCCCAGGTAAAGAAAATCTGTTACTATTTTTATTTCCTCATTGTCTAGGTCAAATTTCTGTAGGTTCTCCATGGTGATTATGTTTATTTTCTTTATGTTCAACAGTAAGCCTGCCTATCTTAAAGTTATTGACCCTAAACTTCCACAGAGGTTTACAAATTACATAAACACTATTAGGTAAAATAAGATGTACAAATTACAAAAATAATGTCTAACAGCCATTTCAAAGACCTGAAAAGTACCATATATTGCTATTATTAACAACTCATGAAATTTCAACAGGATTAAGATTTACCTTGTGAGCAAGAGAACTTCTTCTAGTAGATGGATTTGGATTAAGAATAATATACAAAATTATATTTACGGTCCCAACAGTTGCTGAACAGATGCACAACCATGTCAAGTGTGTACTCAAGATGGAGAAGTTCTCCAAAAACAGAGAAGGAACAACAGTTGTGACAATAATTGAAAATATGCAGGTAACATTGGCAGAAAGCAGTCTCTTTATCTCCATGTCCTTCATGGTGTTTCCTCTTCAATCTTCACCTGTGGTGAAACAAATAAAACCATTTATGTTCCTATACATAATGTACTAAAGACGATGCCTTTATAAAATGAAGAGGTTTGATAGACTCAGATAATTTCATTCAACTGAAAATCAACAACAGAAGTACAATGAAGCCACAGCCTGATACTCATGTATTTAAGAGACAGGCCTACTATGCATGTGGAATTTACATTGAAATAAAGATACATAAGATCAGGCTACACTAGAGCAGACTGTAGGTATCTTTCTAGTAGAAAAGTGCCAGAAAGAAGACAAATGACAATAGTTAGCCCTTCCTCCTTTTCTTAGAAGAAGATTGATTTAGGTATTTCAGCAAAAACAAACAAACAAACAGGGTACACAACTGCTGTGGAAAAATAATTCTGTGATTCTTTTTAAAGCTTGTGATACATGAATTAGTAGTAAGATCCTAAAGTGTAAAGATAAGATTCTAAACACTAAAGTGAGGATCATCCAAGCCATTGTGTTCCTCATCACCATGCATGGATGTGAAGAAGGTGGATAGAAAGAAAATCAACTCATTTGAGATGTGGTGCTGGAGAAGAGTGCTGAGGATACTATGGATGGCCAAAAAGGCAAATAAATGGGTTTTAGAACAGATCAAGCCAAAACTCTCCCCTGAAGGCAGCATGACTACATTGAAGATGTCATTCTTTAGCCACATTATGAAGAAAAATAAATAATTGGAAAAGGCAATGATGCTGGGCAAGCTGGAGGGACACAGAAAGAGATGAAGATGGTAGATGGTTAGGCTCGACCAGGGAGGTCATGGGCCTGCGCCTGAAGGACCTGAGCAGAAGTTGGCCATAGAGTTGTGCTGGAGAATCTAGAAGTTCCTAGAGAAAACACTTCTCTAGGCATTTGTAGGTCCTCCAGCATGATTCCATGGCCAACCTCTGGCAGATGTTGACCACAGAGTTGCACTGGAGAAACTGGAGATTCCTAGAGAGGTGTTCTTTCAGGTAAAATAAATAGTGCTTTTTAATTTGCAGTTTTTCCACATTCACGGGGGTCCTTCACCCCTAACCCCAGTGAATGTGGAGGGACCACTGCACTGTATGACCAATACCAACATGGTGTAGTGGTTTGAGTATTAGAGGAGATTATCGCACTACACTCTTAAAGAGCTGCTATTCCACTTTAACTGCTCTGGCTGCCTCCTGTTGCATTCTGCAGTTTGTAGTTCAGTGAGGCCTAAGACCTCTCTGGCTGAATATTCTAAATGCCACTCCCTAAACTGCAAATCCCAGAATGCAACATGAGGCAGCCAAAGCCGTTAAAAAGTGGAATAGCAGCGCTTTAAGAGACCAGGGTTAGAGTCCCAGCTTGGCTATGGAAACCCACTGGGTGACCTGGTACAAGTCACTCTCTGAGCCTCAAAGGATGGCCATGGCAAACCCACTCTGATGAAGCTTGCCAAGAAAACCCCATGATAAGGTTGCCTTGGAGTCCTCATAAATTGGAAATAACATAAAGGCACACAACAACAACACAATACTTTAAAACAGGGCTAGCCTTTTGACCCTGATGGAGAGTAGACTGCAGACATAATCCAGTTTGGTACCACTTTAACTGCCCTGGCTCAGTGCTAGGGAATTCTGGGAACTATAGTTTTCTAAGACCTTTCACCTTCTCTGTCAGAAAGCTCTGCTGCCACAACAAAGTACAATTCCCAGAATTCCATAGCATTGAGCCGTGGCAGTTAAAGGGGTGTCAAACTGGACTATTTCTGCAGTGCTGAGGCAGCGGTCTAAAGTTTCACCAGCGTTCTTCTCCAGGAGGCCTGAGAGGAGGGTGACCTAACCTCAAAGGAGGACAAGGCACCACAAAATGTAGGACACTCCTGGAAAACGTAGGGCCTTCCAAAACAAAAGTTTGAAACACTCATAGAATTAGAAACCCACGCTTCTCAATCATGGCTGAAAACGGAGGGCATTTTGCCATTCCTCCTGGCCAGAAGACCGAAATGTAAGACATGTTAGCAACCTAGATAATAACATCTTCTTATCTGCCCTTGAGTTTTCAAGTTTATTCATTTGGAACTGTATCTTTTTAATATTGTTTTACAATTTTATATCTGATTATATATGCTGCTTTGAGGATGCCTGTTAAGATTAATGGTGCTATATAAACAAACATTAATAATAATAATAATAATAATAACATAGATATATACCAGTAGCCATGTTGCATTGTTATAAATGTTATAATTGCTTATAGAAGCATCTAAACAAATAGATACGTATTTATACTGAAAGGCGCATACACTGTAAATACGAAGGCCTTCAAGACAGAGGAAGGGGTTTGAAAAACAATAATGACGTAAACAATTGTGCAGAAGAGAAATGTATTGGGTCGTGTATAGGATAACATTCAATTAAAATAGATGGTGCAATAATAATAATAATAATAATAATAGGAAAAGCAGGGTGAGCTGGAGTCCTCCTTTCCCCAAACATGTCCTCCATTCCTTGTCCAAGAGGAACCCCCCCCAAATGTCCTCCATTTTGAGCAGGATGAAGAAGCTTGAGTAATAAGAAGACTCATGTTCTATGAGTGTTTGTAGTTTTTAACTTAGGAATGTCCTCCATTTCCCCCCCTGGTCCTCCTTTGTGATGAGGAGGAGGAGGAGGAGGAGGCCAGGTTGCCCTCTCCAGTGGTTGCCAAGGCAACCCCAACCCAGGCCAGGAGGACCCCACATCCGGGTATCCCCCCTTCCTCACCTGTCCCTCTCCAGAACCCAGGGGGCGGAGCTTCCTCGGCGAGGTCCTCCAGCTGCGAACGTCTCTTACCTGTCGCCTCTGACGTCATTGCGCCTACGCACGCCGCGAGCGACGCTCTCCCTACGTCACGCTCGAGCCACGCCTCCTCACGCTTCCTCAGCCAATAGGAGCGCTGAACAGGAAGGCGGAAGGGGAAATAGGCGGTTGCCGGAAGTAAGAAGGAATTGTGTCGTTGCTGCTGTTGTTGAGGCGCTTGCCGGTGGTTCTCTGTTTCCCTGGGCTCCGTCGCTCCTGGGTTCGCCATGGTCTGCGAAAAGTGTGAGTGGAAGGAGAGTGTGTGGCCTCACGGGAAGGGAAGCATTGCCGCTCTTCTTGTTGTTGTTGGACTGGAGGATATAGTAGGGATCCCTAGAGAGGACAGAGTCAACGCTGTGATGCGGCAGCTAACAAGGCCAATGCGATTCTAGGCTGCATCAATAGAAGAAGTATAGTACCTAGATCAAGGGAAGTCATAGTGCCACTCTGTTCTGCTCTGGTCAGACCCCACCTCGAATATTGGTCCAATTCAAAAAGGACATTGAGAAACTGGAGCGTGTCCAAAGGAGGGCGATTAAAATGGTGACGGGTCTGGAAACCAAGCCCTATGAGGAACGCCTTAGGGAGCTGGGGATGTTTAGCCTGGAGAAGAGAAGGTTAAGAGGTGATATGATAGCCCTATTTAAATACTTGAAGGGATGTCATATTGAGGAGGGAGCTCGCTTGTTTTCTGCTGCTCCACAGAACGGGACCCAGAGCACTGAATACAAGCTGCAGGAAAAGAGATTCCGCCTCAACATTAGGAGGAACTTCCTGAGAGTAAGGGCTGTTCGACAGTGGAACACACTCCTTCCTCGGAGAGTGATGGCGTCTCCCTTCTTGGAGGTCTTTAAGCAGAGGCTGGATGGCCATCTGTCATTGGGGATGCTTTGATTGAGAGTTCCTGCATGGCAGAATAAAGGGGTTGGACTGGATGGTCCTTGCGATCTCTTCCAACTCTACGATTCTATGATTCATTTGTAGCTCCTCCAGCGCAGTTCTATGGTCAGTGTCTGTTGGATCTTGACCAAAGAGTTGTGCTGGAAGACCTAGAAATGCCTAGAGAGGTGTCCGCTCAGATAAAAACAAGGTGTTTTTGTTATTTGTGGTTTTTCCACATTCACGGGGATCTTGTGCCCCTAACTCTAGAAAATATGGAGGGACAAGTGTATTATTATTATTATTATTATGGTATTATTGTGGTGGTGGTGGTAATAATAGTAGTAGCATGGTTTTATTACTATTAATATGGTGTTGTTGTTTGTTGGTGTTGTAGTAGCAGTGTAAGCAAAGGGGGAGAACTGAGCTATCAGCTCCCACCACGACTGACCTTAGAGTACATGGGCTGCAGGTGGAAAGATTGTTATCCTTCTTGGCCTCATTCCCACTTACAGATAAATCACTGTGTGATCCAAATCGATGGATCGGTTCAACATTGCAGTATGATTCCCACTACGTTTGTCCCTGTCACAGTTTCTGTCATTTTCCTGGCATCAAAATAACCCACCTGCGGTTTGCATTCAAAATGATTCAGCTGCAGCCGGCCGAAGGGAAAATTTGAATCAATTCCGATCCACTTGTGGTTCATGCTTGTTTTGAATCGATTTGTGGGGAAAGGCACAGAAAAAAATCGGCATCAAAAAGATGTAGGTTAAATGGGTCTGGCGTGTGGCCCCCCTCACCAAATCACTTCAGCAAATCGATTTAAGTGGGAGCCAGGGTTGTCTGAACTGGTTCAAACTGAATTGCGATCTGGTTTAAAAAGTAGTGGGAATGAGGCCCTTGATCAAGAGGTTCCCTTCTCCTCCATAACAGAGCAGTCGCTACAGGAGCAAAGAAAGAACAGCTTTACTGATAGGATTCCAACATTTATATAAAAAATAATAATAAAATATATAAAACTTTTCCATCTGATCAAAGCAGTTTACATAGTCATCATAAATAAGCATACAATTCAATAAAATTTTAAAATCTACATACATACAGCAAGATAAAATCATCAATCTCAGAATCTGTCAGTCAAATCCTAAAGTGAACTTCCATCGGGTATGCCAACCGAAATAAATGAATCTTCAAGGCCTACTTAAAGGCATCCAAGGTGGACCCGAATTTCATCTGGAAGTTTATTCCAGAGGGTTGGAGCTGTCGACATAGCAGATATTTCCCTGTTGTTCAGAGAGTGCGGGGCGGATTGTGTGGGAAGAGGCTCTCCCTCAAGTAACTCGGGCCCAAGCCATGTAGGGCTTTATAGGTAATAACCAACACTTTGTATTGAGCCCGGAAGCTAATAGGCAGCCAATAAAGAGATCTTAATACCTAAAGTTCACTTTAGGATTTGACTGACAGATTCTGAGATGGAAGATTTTATCTTGTTGTATGTATGTAGATTTTAAAATTTTATTGAATGCTATATGGTCTGACCTGGAAGTTCCAGCGACCAATCTGGCTGCAGCGTTTTGTAGTAGCTGAAGCTTCTGAACCTGGTACAAAGGTAGCCCTATGTAGAGCGCATTATGAGCTTGCAAGGTGACATTACAGATGACTAGCAATTCACGCATACATAACTGAGATTTCCATGACTTCATTCAGAGTACATTTCTGCTTGGGGTTAGGTTTTAACAGTCAACAATAGAGCTTTCCGCCCAAAAATTGGGGGGAAGGAGTTACCAAGCATTGAAACTTGGCTACAAGAGACACATGATATAAGAACGATGGATAAATTATCTCATGAAATTAAGTATTAAAAAATATATCAAAATTTGAAAAGGAGTGGCTTCCAGTAGTAGATTATTGGAAAAAATTATGGGGAGTTTTAAAGAAGAGGTATTTAAGAACGATTTCCAAATATCTAAAAGGTGTCAGACAAAGTGAAACTAGTTTATTACAGAGCTGTTTTAATCTTGGTACAATCTATTACAGTTTGCAGTATAGGAAAATTCAACAGTATTTACAGAAAGAAAATTTCAGATAGAGAAGGGGTTCATGGAGAAAAATACGCCGAACAGGCAAAGAAAATATGCCATTCAGCTCAGTTCCATGGTCTCTTCTTGACAGGGAATTGTGCAGAAGTCCCAAGAGGGAGGAAACTATTACAGTATTGCTTGTGGTTAACTTTTTGTTCTTGTTGTTGTTAAAGAAAAAAATAGAAGATGAATTTTGGTGTTAAACTCACCAAACAGAAGCAATGAAGGACTGTTAAAGAAAAAAACTAGACAGAAAACCTGTCAAGAGGAAGTACGAATTTAATTATTTTACTAGAAACTAATAAAGATTAATAATAATAATAATAATAATAATAATAATAATAATAATACAAAAATACAATAGAGCATTCAATTTATTTTCCCTTAGTCAACCCATGTTGCCCAAATGTAACCGTAAATGGTACAGTGAGAGGAGGAGCCATAGTTCCTCCCAGCAGCTTCCCAGCAGCTGCAACAACAACAATGGTGTCTGTCACATGCCAGGCTGGCCAAGGGCAGTTCCCACTCTCACTCTTCTGACCCCCACCATCAATATGGGTGGACTCTGGTTTGTTAATGGCCATTGACTTTGGGCATTGAAATGTGGAAATGTCTTAATTATAGAAAATCACACCTTGAGAGCATCTGGTCTGACCCCAACTAAAAGGAACCTGGGAATCTTTTATATAAGAGTTCAAACCAAGATTCCCAGGTTCCTTTTAGTTATATAAGTCATTGAATTACTCATAGGGCCTCAGGATTCAGATTACAGTAATAGTAGTATGGTTTTATTATTACAGTATTATTATGGTATTATTGTTATACTTTTATTATTATAGTGGTGTTGATGTTGTTTATTATCATTATTATTATTTGTTGTTTGGTATTATTATTATTAGTAGTAGTATTACGGTTTTATTATTATAGTATTATTATAGTTTTATTATCATGATTATGGTATCATTACTGTTTGTGGTGGTGATGGTACTGTACTATTAATATTATTATTAGAAGTAGTATGGTTTTACTATAGTATTATTATTTTGATATTATTACTATGTTGTGGTGGTAGCATTAGTAGTAGTATGATTTTATTATCATAGTATTACTATGTTGTTGTTATTATTATTATGGTTTTATTATCATTATTATTATGATATTGTTGTGGTAGTATTAGTAGCAGTAGTATGGTTTTATTATTATGGTATTATGATGGTTGTATTATTATTATTATTATTATTTGTGGTAGTGGTATCATTGGTATTAGTAATATGGTTTTATTATTGTATTATTATGGTATTATTGTATTATTATGGTATAATTATTCCTGCCTTTCATGATGTGGCCAAAATATGAGGTGTGGAAAAGATGCTGAGGAACCATGGACACTGAAGACAAAAAATGGGTTCTGGAACAGATCAAACCTGAACAATCCCTGGAAACCAGATGACTAGGTCCAAAAACACACTGCAGAAATAATACAGTTTGTGTCCGCTTTAACTGCCCAAGGCTCAGTGCTAGGGAACCCTGGGAATTGTAGTTTGTTGAGGCACCAAGCTCTCTGACAGAGAGGCTAAATGTCTCACAAAACTACCACAGTTCCCAGAATTCCTAGCACTGAGCCCGGGCAGTTTAAAGCAATCTCAAACTGGACTATTTCTGCAATGTGTTTTGGATCTAAATTGAGGCTGTCGGATTTTGGCCACATATGAAAGG
Source organism: Sceloporus undulatus (assembly GCF_019175285.1). NCBI lineage: Eukaryota > Metazoa > Chordata > Lepidosauria > Squamata > Phrynosomatidae > Sceloporus > Sceloporus undulatus. Next base: position 26,603,315 of record NC_056522.1, on the reverse strand, counting down.
CACAGATCATTAGCAAAGACAATAATGCGGTAAGTTGGAAATGACTTGAAGACACAGAACAACACATATAGAATGGGAATGTTATGAATTAGCTGTTCATTACTAATAGAGCTGGATGCAATATAAACATTGATAAAATAGAAGAAATGGCTACCATTTGCTTATGATGGCTGCACATTGTTTCCAGAATCAGAGGCATGTACAGTCATCCCTCCACATTCGCTGGGGTTACGGGCACAGGACCCTCATGAAAGTGGAAAAAACCCAGGAACTAACGCTCCCCCCACTCCCAAAAAACCCCCATATTTAACACACACAAAAAGTAAAATCTGCAGATTAACCTCCTGTAGATGCCTTTGAGGTGGGCAGAGTTCCTTTGCAAGGCAGAAGCTGATGGCTGATGGGGCTTCCCACTGTCTCCACTGCTGTCCTATGCCATTTTTAATAGGGACTTACAAGCTTCGTTTGCAATATCTCCGTCTTGCAGTCCCTATTAAAATTGGCAACGGACAGCCTCAGAGACAGCAGCAAACAATCCATGAATAATCAAATCTGCAAAAGTCAGACCCACAAATGTGGAGGGCCTACTCTACTTGGAATACCACTTGCTGACGCATATGTGGTGGGATATGAGAGAGGGGGAAGAACCAGCCACTTTATGGACAGTTATGGGTGGGCACAGCATCACAAGATGGCAGAATTTAAAAAATGAGATACTTTGTATTACTAGTTGCCAATAGGCCTAACAAAATCTGTGCTGTGCTTCCAACATGTTTAGTTTCACAGCTTTTATTGTGCGTTTTTTCTGCTTCTCTGTAGGTGAGAGAAAACTGGGTACTGTAATTACACCGGATACATGGAAAGATGGTGCAAGAAACACTACAGGTAAGATGTAAAAATTTGTATCATAACAAGATATCTGTTTCTGATGTTCATTTAAGACAGTTTGTTATTCTTCTGTTGAGGTAAATAAGGCTAGAAATACCCATTCAGAGACAGTCTGAAAATCTTTCCTTTAAGCGCCTTTTTAAAACCATAGTCTCAGTCAGGAATATAGATATGAATATGCGCGCTGCCACACTGCAAAAGTGAAACAGGTTTCACATCCACTTCAACTGCCCATTCCAATGCTGTGGAATTCTGGGATTTGTAATTTTGTGAGATATTTAGCCTTCCTTGTCAGAGAACTCTAGTGCCACAACAAACTACAAATCCTGGAATTCCATAGCATTGAGCTATGTGATGTCAAATTGCTTTATTTCTGCAGTGTGGCAGCATCTTTTTTGTATCTGATTCTTTGTCTTATTGAAAGTTCCTGAAATCATTTTAAATAAAAGAATAAAAGCACTTTCTAAGGAAGGTATATTAATGAAGGGGGAAAACAGACCAGCATGAAAAGCTGGCTTCTAGCTGGCTTGGCGGCATGACATACAGACACCGCATGCCCCCAAGACACCCTTACGTTGCACCGGTGCCCAGACATGGGCCAGTGGCACAGCTTTTATACATTGCACGCCACCAGAGCGACTTGAAGCCACTCATTGGCTGCAGGGGCAGGAAAATCTGCCTTTTTGCCAGCCCAAAAAGAAGTGGCTCTTTGCTGCTCCTTTTTCAGCCGGCTGTAAGGCAGACTGGGGCCACAGCATATATCTTCAGATTCCGTCTTTTGTTTTGGCTCATAGTTTCTCTTAGTCAGTCATTCTGTAGAATCCCTTTGAACATGCATAGATTCCAATTTACTTTGGTATCTGTTTCAACAACTTTGTGGCATACATAGTTGAGCTTTCCTTGATAGCTAAGTGCTGATGGAGTTTACCGAAGAAGGTTTACTGGATAATGTGGACATGAACAAATTTGACATTGATAAACTTGGTTCAGAAGATCCAGCAACATCAGTAAGATGTCAGAATTGCAACCTAGCTTCGATGTGCTAAACCACAGAAGGGCTCAGTGGGAACACTAAATTCAGGGGCAGAAAATCAGGATACTTTTTAAATCCATTCATGAACTGAACCAATCAATTAATGTTGCAGCAGTAATAAGAATTATTTTTGCAAAATATTAAAATTCCAATTTTTTCAAACTGCTCATGTACAATAATGCAGTTTACATCTTGCTCTGTGTAGCTGGGCACTAGAAATGCTTTGTATCTTTTCCTGCTTGGGTGGTATTCTTAGAATAACTTGATTTATAATGTTTTAGAAGTTATTTATATTAAAGGATACACTTTTTTGTTTATAGAAAGTGGTGGGAGAAAATTAAATGAAAACAAGGCATTGACGTCAAAGAAAGCAAGGTAACTAATATCCTACTATATTTAACCAAGTTGACTCAAATTGGGGGGGGGGGGGGGGGGGCAATAGATATTCTCAATTTGCTGCATTCTCTTGAATAGCCCTCCCCATCTCTGCTTTTGTTCTTTCCACACATAATCTCGCTCCTGTCCTTGCTCTCCCACAGTTTTCCAGTCTAGATTTATCCCAGTGGCTTTCTCACTTTTTCCTACTATGCCGGTACCTTACTGAGCCCTTGTTGCAATTATACAGTCATCCCTCCATATTTGTGACTTTGATATTTGCGGCTTTGATTATTCACAGATTTCATTAATATGTTCTCTCTAGGACTGACTAGGTCCTCCAGTACAACTCTGTGGTCAACTTTAACTAAAAGTTGCACTGAAAGACCATTTGTAGCTACTCCAGTGCCATTCTATGATCAGTGTATGTTGGACATTGACCACAGAGTTGCACTGGAGGACCTAGAGATTCCTAGAGAGGTGTCCTCTCAGGTAAAAACAGTGTTTTTGTTATTTGCGGTTTTTCCATATTCATGAGTCTTGTGTATTAGTCTTGTTCCCCTAACCCTAGCGAATATGGAGGGACAACTGTAATCAAATTTGACTTGTCTGCTTTTCTTTCTGTCTTATACCTTGCAACTCCTCCCCAACTCAGACTTCACTTTGCTTTTGGCTTGCTGTGGTCATAACAGCCATGTCTTCCTTTCTGCTGAATAAGAAGGGAGCATTGGAAATGTGTAGTGTGGTAGGAGCAACTGCCAGAACAGAAAGGAAGCAGCAGCAGCAGTTGATGGATAGCACTGGTACTGTGTGGTATGAGGAAGAGTTCAAGGAGAGTCACTGCATACCTCTTTGGGTCTCATGGCCCTCCAAGTTGAAGCATGACAAATGAAATGAATAATTGGTGCCTGGTTTTTGTATCACACATAGTTTTCAAGCCATCATACTGTTGTGCATGATTTGACTTACCCATTTATATAAATGATAAACACAATTAATTAACAACAATTAATTAGCAACAATCATCCCTTCCTCCCCCCTGGAACTGGGGCTGGCAACTCTCTGGTTTCTTTGATCAGCCAAACATTCTAGGACCACCTGAAAACTACAGCCCTACCTTACTGTCAAGTCAAGGAGGATACCAGCCTGCCCCATCTATCAGCCAGAGATATAGTAGTTCCAAGCAGCTTGTTTTCCTTTTCCCACTAGAAGGAATATGCATCTCCAAAAGCCTGTTTACATGAAGCTGCAGACATCAGGGGAAAGAATGTTCTGGCCCAATGCATCAGTCAAAGGAACGACAGTCACTAACAAGGGAAAGTCATCCTGATCCAAACTAGATGTAAATGCCTACTTATAATTCATTACATTGTCCTGTCCTCAAAGAATTGGTTTCCAAACTCTTGCTCTCCCATTCCCTTGTGTTCCTTTTTTGTTTGTTTGTTTGTTTGTAAACCCTGTGGCACAGCCTGGCTCTATTTCATGAATGTAAGCAGCTTTCAAAAATAATAACTGGGTGAAAAGCAGGAAGAAATTAAAGTAAGTATAGTAAATAAATAAACAAACATATTACTCTATTATTTTTGTTTTCCTAGGTTTGATCCTTATGGCAAAAACAAATTTGCGATATGCCGAATTTGTAAAAGTTCAGTTCATCAGCCAGGCTCCCACTACTGCCAGGGATGTGCATACAAAAAGGGTGAGGCTTTTGCTATAAATTCTTATTTTGTTGTTTCTCTTTAAAAAGTATGTTATCCATATACTGAGAAGTAAGATAATATAAAAATTAGGATAATTTTGACTGAATAAAGAGATATCAGTTTCACTTTGCTTCTTGTTCCTAGGCATCTGTGCGATGTGTGGGAAGAAAGTCCTGGATACGAAAAACTACAAGCAAACATCTGTCTAATTATATATTGTGACCTTTTTTATTGACCAGTTTTGAAACAGTCAACAAACATTATCAGCACTGAAAATATTTTTAAAAGATGAAAGACTCCTAAATTTTGCATGACCTTTTAGGCTTCATTATTCTACTTTTGATTTTAAATCCCAGTGATAGCCTTAGCTCATGTTTTTATGGTTAGATAGTAAAAGAGATCTGGAATATCTTGTCAACTTGTTACAGTCAAAATCTTCATTTGTGATTTTTGATATAGTGATATAAATAGTGTTGTGACCATGGTACTTCAGGGTCCAGTTATAAAAATATCAACAGAATAATTTTATAATTTTTCACAACCTAAAATCTGAGGAAAAACTGAAAATGTTTAACATTTCAGTCATTGCCACAGTTATTCTTATAGCAGGACTTAGAAGCTGAATTGTGAGTTTTAAGTTCATCAACAGTAGAAGATCTGCTGATGAAACAAAGTTGGCATAAAAGAACTAAGTATGCAGATTTGCATCTAAGTGTACAGAATAATACCCAGCCCGTGCACACCCAAACAGAACAGCAGAAGCTCTGTTAGTTATATTTTTCCTGGATAAAAGCAGAAAGCTGTTGAGCATCAGACAGGTGGTGGGCTTCATTCAACTCAATGGGCACACATTCTGAGGGCCTGATAGTAAATACACTGCTACAAACACTACCAGCATTATTACTGTTAATCTGGTTTTGTTGAGCTGAAACCCAAGGTTGAGTCAATGCATGGATTAGTCTTTAGCCTCAAAACTGGTCTTGAGGCATTTATTGTACATAGAGGAGAAACTGTAAATAAATTGTACCCAGTTTGTTGCATTAAAACAAAGGGGCAATTGCTCCTATTATTAATGGGTTTTCAGTGTGTGCGTTTTTTTCCTCATGTGCCGTTTTTCTTTTCCACCATTATAGTTTTTGATTGACTTAGTAATATAATGGTTCTTCCATGTTTTCTTTCTCATGATTCAGAGAAATGGGGCAATTATACTTTTGCATTTGATTATGGTGGACAGAAGTTGGGCTGGCTCATACCACCAGGATGGAGAAGCTAGATCTGTATTGGCTTGCTTTCTTACTGGTGGGTTCTTGGTGCAAATGTCTGTACAGGGACACCAGGTAGAGAGGTGGAGTTACTGAGGCCTGCAAGGTGGAGTTGCATCTTGCTTCCAATAGCCCCATTTACCAAACTGTCTTTCTCAAGTGTGTGTATTTGATGTAGGGCATTTAAGCCTCAAAGATATGTTCAAGGTAGTCTTCTCATTGTCCCCCCATCTCCAGTGATTAAGTAATGTGATAGAGAAGGCCTTTTCAGCAGCAACAGCATCCTTCCATAAAATATTTTTCCAGTACATAAGGCTTGCCTGAGAGCCAGCATGGCACAGCGATTTGAGTGTTGGACTGCAGTTCTGGAGACCACAGTCTGGAGACTGCAATTCCCCATTGGGCCAAGAAACGCATTGGAAGACCTTGGGCAAGTTGCATGCTCTCAGCCTCAGTGAAAGGCAAGGGCAAACCTATAAACAAATCTTGCCAAGAAAACCCCATAATAGATTCACCTTAGAGTCGCCATAAGTAGGAAATGACTTGTGGGACACAACAATGGCTTGTCTAGTGCCTACTTCACTGTGTTTTTCAAGAAAATAAGCAAATGTTTCCTTTTCTCAGAATTATCCACCCCTACCTTCTACAATCCTTGAAGTTTCTGCTGTTTTAATTCCAGGCTTATTGCAGGTAAAATGGGTAGGATGACTGAGCACAGATGGCAGAAGCCTGGGACAGTGCCAACCAAATTTGAAAGCATGCTGTGTGGTGGCTAGTATAGCTTCCTTTTAATATAGCTGTAGCAACACACATTTCTCACACTGCTTGTGCAACCCCACCATTTGCTGCTAAAATTTCTTCAGCCATGTCAAATACAATAAAATAAAAATCACAGCAATTCTGAGAAATATGGGAGCTGATGCCTTTTTTTGCAGTAGAGTTGTGCTCCCAGCAGGCTGTTAAAAATGTGCAGTTCAGCTGTCACTTTTGTCATAGTTCTGGGAACTTGAGTAAAGCTGGATTTTCAGCAGTAATGGGAAGATACATTCCACAATAGATTCTATATGGAGAGGGGAGCAATGTAGTCCTCAAATCTCAAGAAGTTATTTACCTGTTGTTGTTTTAAATGTATGAGACCAGCAGTAGCCTGGTGTAGCTTACAGTGTTTTAGCAGTAATATAAAGGTAAAGGTTTCACCTTTGACAAGGTTGTCAAATCATGTCCGACTGTAGGAGGTGGTACTCATCTGTTACTGCTATCTCAGAAGAGCTAGCATCGCATTAACAGAGGTTAACCATTTGGTTGTCCTGATGCATAAACTGTACATAAGCTGTGGATGAGTGAATCTGTGGATGCAGAGTGCCAACTGTATTTGCTCTCAGCCTCAGTCATCCCACTGTATCCTTACAACAAACGTATGAGGCTGAGAGAATGATTGACCCAAAGTCACACAGTTCCATTTTATGTTCCAGTGGTGAACTGAATCTGAATTTCCCAGGTTGTAGTCCAACACACTAACCACTGCACTGCCTTTCACTGGCTGTTTCTTCGTGTCAGCAGCAGGACATGGACATTGAAAGCCTTTCAGTGCTTACTGAGACATGCTTTTTTCATTTGCAAAGATAATTTTAAGGTCCTTAAATATCTTTCACTGACCCAAAGTTGTATTATGACACAATGTTTAGTTCTGGACAAGAGGCTTAGCTCTGGCATTAAGTAATGTCTCATAATACTTTAGAGTTTAATCTCGAGGGGAAATTCTTGACAGTGAAAGGAAAAGAGGTTGGTACAAGAAGAAATGGAGTGCTTGTCTTTTTACAGTCTTCAGGGTGAAGGCTTCTTAAGAATCTCTTGCATGCACATATTCCTGAATTATTCAAAAGGTTATGTAAGAAAAAATGAGAAATGTAGTGGGATTTCTCCCCATATGTTTAGGGGGAGGGGGAAGCCATCCTGGCATGCAGTTCATTTGTTATGTAACAGATCTATCGCTTGCCAAGTATAAAGAGATTTGTACTTTCCCAATCTGGTTTTTCCCTTGCCTAGGTACTGCTTGTTCCTTGGAGAGAGCAAACCCTGTTGCACTTGGCATGTTTACTGAAGAAGATTAATCCTTATGCAAAAGTGGCATTTACTTCTCACTAGACAAAGTTAAGCCAGGGATATGGTATGGATGTAGTGCAGAATATAGAATGGCTTACTCTTGATTTTCCTTTTTCATTATATAGCACATTAAAGCTGATTAACCCAGGGGTGTAGCTATGGAAGGGAGGTGAAATGAGGGCATTGTCCCGTCCCCTGAATAAGAATCCTGCCTCCTAACTGAAAAGTTTCTGCAGCTTCTTTGGACAGCTGCTTTTGGAAAGCTGATCATAGCAAGTGCCAAGCACAAAACTGGGCTCAGATCTTGTGCCACTTCTGGAGAGCTTCAGAAAATTGTTAGCCAGGCCCACCAAACTGACCACCCCAAAACAAGGCATACGTATCAGTCCTTTGTTTATAGTATATTAAACAATATACTATATTGGGTACAAAGCATGGTTCACTCAAACAAAGACATACCAATACAGTGGCATGCAGAACTATGCCCAGTAGCAACCGGGGAATAAAGACCAACCCTTTATTTATAATGCATGACCTACACCATCCAGCTTTAGTGAGTCCAGGACCTAATTTTCTACCTTTGAACCTCCTGGACTGGCAAAAATGCAATAAAATCACATTAAAATTCCTTAAAGAGCTGAAAACCCATTTCTAGTTCTAAAAGTTGGATATTTTACAGAATCATGGCATCTTAAGAGTTGGAAGGGACCACAAAGGCCATCTAGTTTAACAAACTGCCATGAAGGAATACACAATTTGTTGTTATGTACTTCCAAGTCATTTTCTACTTATGAACCTACAACACTCCTAAAAGATGCCCACCCAACCTCTGCTTGAAGACCTCCATAGATGGAGAACGGACGATCTTTGAGGCAGTCTATTGTTTAGGTACAGCCTCTTGCAATTTGAATCCATTGGCTCGCATTCTAGTCTCTGGAGCAGCAGAAAACAAGCAGACTCTGTGTTCTATATGATATCCCTTCAGATGTTTAAAGATAGCTATCATGTCATCTCTAGTAGTTTCCTACTCCTACTATATATCTCTTTTTTTTTAAAAAACGTTTGATCATTTGCCTCTTGCAGTATGTGAAAGGCTATATTTTGCTGCATCATTTGTTCCAATATGCATCAGAATGAAGGGGTAATGGACAGTGGGACTGACCGAGTCTTCTCAGACTCTGTTGCACCATGGATCTTTGCCCCTGAGAGACAGCACACTTCTCGAGACATCTTATTGGGCCACAAACCAGTTTCTATTCCTCTTAGCATGAAATCATCTATTATCACCACATGTCCCATCATCCTATGGGAATAGAAAGTAGATGTTGAAAATGGCATGAGTGTAAGTACCAGAGGGAGTTCAAAGGCCAAATATAGTGTGACCAAATGAGCTCCCATCACTAGTCTCAGCTTCTGCCAACCTAGCAGTTCAAAAGCATGTAAAAGTGCAAGTAGATAAATAGGTACCACTTCGGTGGGAAGGTAATGACATTCTGTGCAGTCATGCTGGCTACATGATCACAGAGTTCTTTTGACAATGCTGGCTCTTTGGCTTAGTATTGGAGATGAGCAACCGTCCTCTACAGTCATTCACGACTTGACAATCTTGCCAAAGGGGAAATCTTTACCTTTTAGGTACCAAAGGGCAAAATGAGGGCACTACCTCCGCAAGTAAGAATTCTGCTCCTCAAATATATATTTTCCTGCAACCCCCAAATTTCTAGAACTGCATATGGAAATACATTTTAGACATCCAAAAATGGGCAGGCAAAATTACCTAGGAAATGCAAACACAACAAATAGAGTTTTAGGTGTACGTTTTCAGTATCTCATTCTCTGCAATGTTAAAAATATGGGGAGTGAAGGAACATTTTGTTAGGGGGCAGAATTCTTATTAGGCGGGGCAATGCCCTCATCTTACTCCTCCCACATAGCTATACCCCGGATTAACCAGCTGTGTGACTAAATATTATTTTCTCCTTTAAACGAACAACTCAGGATCATCTTGCTCTATCTAGATGTTAGGGCCAAAACAGACAACAGTAAAGGAGTGGCTCTACACCGCCCCTTTGAGCACTAGATCGGGGTTGTAGCAACTGCATGCCACAGGCATGATCTGGCATTTTTCCAGGCCAAAAAGAAGCAGCAAAATGCCACTCCTTTTGGGGGTGGAAAACAGTGCCCTTTCTGTGGTCAGTGGGGTGGTGTGACACCAGCTTTGGGATGGCCAGTCTGAAGAGCCCCTCAAACCACTACTCTGGATCTATACCAAGAAAAAAACTGTACTACTATTCAGTCTTAAGGTCAGTTACGTTGTCTTGTTATACACATATGAATAGAAGAAAAGGCAAAACCAACCACAACATATAGGCCATCTTAAAAGTAATTTTAATCTTTTGAATATAAGGTAGCTGCAGAGTAAATTACTGAGTACTACATTATAGCAAACAAAGAATCAAAAACTATAGCTCTGTATTACAAGCACTGTATACACCCAGTAAAGTAGCAATACTTTTAAAAAGTTACATATACATTTAACACTGCTCTGAAGCACTTATTTTTATAAACATTTTTAAAGCAGCTGAGAAAAAGACGAACGTGTGCTTCATATTCACTTGAGGAAAGTCACAGTTCCCCAAGTATGACTCTGAGTCACTTGAACACTAATGACAGGCCAGTGCAAACTTTTTCACCTCTCAAATTGTTTAGTCAACCTATGCCAACCTGTTGGCACCCTCTAGATCAGTTGATGAGAAAAATTGTGGAGTCCTCCAGATATTATTGGATTGTAATGCCCAGCAGCTAGCCAATGGTGAGGAATACTGGGAGTTGCAGTTCAACATCTGAAAGGCTGCACACGTCTCACCCCTGCTCTAGACCACTGCTACTGAAAGTGGTGATCCTTGAACTGAGGCTGGTTCTTGGGCCATTGGTATCTGGTCCCTGGTGAGTTTTCAGGAAAGAAAGTGTAATCAATAGGCACAAATACAGAGCCAGTCCATGGCACTGGGGAAAAAATAATTGTTGGTCCTCCACAGTAAATAACCTGAGAAGCACTGCTCTAGAGGTTTTGGAATACAAGTCCAACAAATCCTAGTTAGCACTGCACTCCAAACATCTTGGCTCCCTTTTTCTTTAACTACTCTTAGACTCTAGTACACTTTGATTCTAAGCAGCTGAAGAAGGCAGAAGCTGAAATGTTTTGATACAGCATTTTGATCTTTCTGTGCTGTTTAAGACACTCTAATAACTACACATTGTAAGTATTTAACTACATATTTTCGGGTACTAGAACCCATTTGAAATGCTAGTTGATGCATTAAAAATTTTGTCAAGAGACAGAAAGTAATGACTGTAGCCTTCCATTTACTTAAAGTATATTTTTCAGGAAGTGCAAAAGTCTCCTACAATGTATCAAGTAACTTCAGTTCTGTAAGGCACATTTCAAGTTGTGTGATATAAATCTTTGATGACAATGAAATAAGAGTTTACAGTACTTTCATAGTATTGTAATGGAGACATATTGGACTGCAAAAGAGGGGTCCCTGTTGAGATACAAATGGACTTCAAATTTCCTGGACTTTAAAAATCTCCCTATTGCTTCATGGCCAGAAGGAAGAAGAGTCTTCCTGCAAAGGATATCCTCCCCAGCATAACATCTTTATTGAGGACTGAAACAACATGCAGGCATCTAACTAACATCTCCAATTGTTTTTACCCCTCCTGTTTGGTTTGTAAAATCTTGCCTGATGAATAAGCCCATGGAGCTTCAAAAGTTTACAACAAGCATATTGTGCATTTCAGTTGGCCAATAAAGGTATCACTGACTGATATCTGTTTGTAAAACGGTAGCAATTATGCTGCAAAAAATGTGACATTCCTCTTTACATTACAGCCATAATGTAACTCAGTTATGTCTTAGGTTTATTTCACATATGTACTACATAGCCATAGTGCTTTGGTTCCACTTCTGGTGCCTCGACTTCATCCTATGGAATCCTGGGATTTATACTTTGCTGTGGCACTAGATCTTTCTAAGAGAGATTCTGAAATACCTTACAAAACTATAAATCCTAGGATTCTATGCAATGAAGTCATGGCAGTTACAATGGCATTAAAATGATATTATTGTGTGTGGTGTTGTTAGTTTTTTTAAATAAAATAACTGATGGTACTTACTTCAATCTCTGGGCATGCCTTGTTTCTTTTCTATAAAATGGAGTAAGGTACTTGCATTCTGTAGCAAATATTTACCAACACTGTAAGGTGTTACCCAGAAGGGAGAATAAAGTTGTGACACTGTTAGATTTTTCCCCTATGCTACACAGACTTGGAGGGGGGGGGGACCTGGCTCACATAAAGCAATTATGTTTTGGCAACTGCTTTGTCCAAACCCACAGAGCAGCACAAGCTGTTGCCGTTTAACTCTTGATCAAGGCGAGAAATTCCTCCCTGGTTTTTGGATCTTCTCGCATGACTCCGAACATGGTGCTTGTCACAGTTTTGCTGTTCATTTTCTGAACGCCTCGCATGATCATACACATGTGCCTGGCAAGAACATTCAAAAAGGCACTTTTAGTATTTAAGAGTCAGTAGAATAGACTGATATCACATATGTTAAAATCACAAATTATGAACAGTAGGACACTATTGATTTAACTGATGAGCAACATGATCAGTAATGGCAGACTATATGATGGGATGTGAAATGGCATAGACATTTTGCCTCTGTGCCTCTCAGGAAAGCCACACTGGTTTCGATTTAGATTCTTGTTCTTATTGATACTTCTAGTTTTGATTTTGCTTTGTTTTTTGGTTTATTGACAGCCATTTATTTTCCTTTAAGATAACTTGGGTGGGGTGTGTGTATGGGGGGGGGGGGAAGAGGGATAAACCCAAACTGCACTTTTGCAGTGATCTAGACAATTTTCAGATGGTTTTTGTTAGACACGAAGCATTTTCTGCTTCCTGCTGCAGAACTTATTTCCCCCTTCTCTCCAAAAGGCTTTACAACACTTTGTCTGAGATAGAAGCATCGATGGGGTTTTTCAGCCTCAGGATGGCTCATACATGCACACATGAGGGTCAGCATTAGGAACCCAGAAGTATAGGTAATCTTTCTTTTATCTCTCTACTTTCCTATCTCTGATGGATTTCTTGCAACAACAAACGTGTTTTAGTTTTTAACCTTAGCAGAAGATCCTGCATACTTCTAGCCTGTTTTATATCAGACGTTCATGTTGTACTGGGGCACATGGCACTCTGCTTACTATAAATACCAATATGCCCTATAATTTTCATGCATTTTTTAAAAAGTGGGAGATGTAGGAGCTTGAGGTGCAAAAAATGGGGCTTGGATCAGCATACAGACTGCACACGGCTTAGCCTTCTTCTATGACTGTGCCATACCAGACAGAAGGTGTGTGAGTACATTTTTAGTGCCTCACTCTGACATATACACACATGCATCAATAGTAACTGCTATAATAGGTGTTCCCACAGTGCCATCTTTACAATGCAATCCACCTGTCTGCTTAGAAGTAATGACCTGAACAGACAGGCCAAAATAAAGCTGCTTCGGGTCACTTTGGAGGTATGCTGTTTAAATGATGCATGCATACTAAGAGGCTGGAAGCCACACCAAAGCCACGCTCCACTCCTAAGGACTGCAGCACAGCTTTGGTGCAGCTTCTGGCCTCTTAAGATCCATGTGTCATTTAAACAGCATACCTCCAAAGTGACTCGCTGCATTGTACTGTAACTACAGTATTTACACATACATAAATCCAACACAGGATTCTGGCTGACACTAAATGTATAATTGGACATTAAAAAGTCAAACTCACAAGATTATTTTCATGGCAACATAAAGAAAAGAAGAGGAGAAAGAACAATCAGCACCCACTTATGCATGCACTCCTGTAGACCTTTGTGAAAGCCATTTGGGAGGAATGTTTCAGCTGATTTTCATGGGTCCATTTCCCTAGTCTCTTCGGCATCAATAGTCCACAGATCAAAATCCCCTAGTTATAAACTAAATTGAATAAGGGAAGACTAACGTACGATGCTTCCATGACCACAGCAACTCCAACTGGCTTCAGAGCTTCAGTGATGGCTAAAGCAATCTGTTTGGTGAGTCGCTCCTGGACTAGAAAAATAATTGTTATTATGAAAAACAGGTTGCTGACTTAATCAGTTAGCACAATCAAATGCATTTTCATTGAATCTGAAGGGCAAGAAATATAGTTCTCATATTTTAATAAATTAAGCCAAAAAAAAAAAAAAAAAGAAAAAGAAAAGAAAAGTAAGGCTCCAGATACCAGAGCTTCAAAAATGTTACTTTTCTGGACTAGAGCTGCCAGGGCCCCATGCTGGTTGGGGGATTTTGATTGGCTGGTTGGGCTGCAATCCAAAAGAGTAACATTTCCAAGGTTTAGATTCAGGCATGACTGCAACTATGCTCCCCATCTGTCCCGTGCAGAGATGTAGGAAGGACAGAAGATCACACCAACATGCAGCACATGTTCTTTTTGATAGGTGAGCTCTCTTAGTTCTCTCAGACCTTCTGAGAGCCAACATGGTGTAGCAGTTTCAGCATTGGACTATGCCTCTGGAGAACAGGGTTCAAATCCCCACTTGGCCATTGAAATCCACTGGTGACATTCTGTCAGCCTCAGAGGCTGGCAATGGCAAACCACCTCTGAAGAAATTTGCCAAGAAATCCCCAGAACAGGTTTGCCTTAGGGTCACCATAAGTCAGATGACCCATAAGTGGATGATCTGGGGGAAGTGCACCAACCTTTATCTGAGGAAGTCAACCAAGTCTATGAAAACCTATCTTACAACACCTTTCACTTAGTTAATCACAAAGGTGCTACAAGATCCCTTTGCATACTTATATTCCAGTAATAGTCTGAGAATTGGACTATGACTCTGGAGAACAGGGTTTGAATCTTGGCTCAGCCATGAGAACCCACTGGGTGTCCTTGGGCAAGCCACACTCTCTTAGCCTCAGAGGATGGTAATGGCAACACCCCTCTGAAGAAACCTGCCCCCCCAAAAGTGATAGGATTGCCATAGAGTCACCATAAGTCAGAAATTACTTGAAGGCACACAACAATAACAACAACAACACAGTCACTACATACAACAGAAAGGATACAAACCTTGAAGCCTTCGGCTAAATATTTCAACAATTCTGAATGGGGAAAAAATTGACAGAGTAAGCAAATAATATACCAACACCAATAATAATAATAACAACAACAACAACCCAGCCTTCTCCCCGAATGGACTGACTTTCACTATGGACTACTCATCACCTTCCTTTGTTCCCCTGACCTAGAAGGCTTGAAAATTCCTGCCTTGTGACTCTATTTTTTTCTCCCTCTTTTTTTTTTTAACCTAGGCTGCATTCACATAGCAAAAATAATGCAGTGTGACACCACTTTAACTATCATGGCCAATGCTAAGGAATTCTGAGATTTGTAGTTTTGTGAGACAGACTTCTCTGTCAAATGGCTCTGGTGCCACATCAAAAGTACAATTCCAAGAATTCCATAGCATTGAACCATTGCCCTCCTCCCATATAATCCGTCCCATACATTCAGTTCCTCTGGCAGACATTTACTCCAGTCAGTCAGGACTAGATTGGCAGATGTCAGTCAGAGGACTTTTTCTGTAGCTGCCCGTAGACAGTGGAATGACCTGCTGGAAGAGATTCAACAGCTAAATATGCTGTCTGAATTTAAAAGAGCATTAAAGACCAGTCTCCTCCGGCAGGCGTATACAGATGATTTTTAAATTGTGAATTTTAAATGATTAATTTTAGATGTGGATTGTTTTAATACGTGTACATCTTTTTTGTCCTTTTAAAACTGATGTGTGTTTTAACTGATGCATTTTAATTGATGTTGTTTGTTTGTTCATTGTTGTTGTCCCCCACCTTGATCCATGAAGAGAGGTGGGTAAGACCACAACAACTTGCCCAGGCACAAATTGGTATGAATCATAAGCCAGCCTCTATAGAGGTTTTACCAAAGTTTGATGGTCATAGGATAAAACCAGAGCTTGGAAATGAGTTATAAATTATATAACTTTTCAGGAAATGACAAGACTAAAATGAAATGAAAGTAATGCAATAACTGATGTAACACGTAATGTTTTCTAATTATTTTTAAAAGTTACTATTAAAAGGAATTTTAGAGACATTTTGCAAGATTTTTTTCAGGGTTTTCCTCACTTTATAAACCCTCAAGTTTTGTGTTTTTTTTAACAAAGAATGTAACAGAAAAATAAGATGCAACACAACAAGCAAGTCAATAAGTTACTTTTTAAACATCTCATTGAGTAACAACAATAAATTACTCATTGTTGTTTGCAGATACTAAATTCTATAAGGATAGATTGATATCATGATTAATGATAATCAATTCTATAATGAATAATGGGAGCAAATTAGCTTTAAAAAATAAGTTTCAAATTCTGGAATAATCCAGACAATATGGTGCCACTAAGGGTGCATCTACACTGCAGAAATAATGTACCACTTTAACTTCCATGGCTCCATCCGACATAATCCTCGGATTTGATGTTTTGTGAGGCACCAGCAGAGAAGGCTAGAGACCCTGTAAAAGTGCAACAACTTTTAAAATAGTGTGAAACCCTCTCTAGATCCTCCAGAGCAACTCTATAGTCAACATCTCCTGGAGTTGACCACAGAATTATGCTGGAGAACCTACAAATGCCTAAGGAAGTGTTCTCTCTAGAAATCTTGAGATCCTCCAGCATGATCTCTGGTGGACATTAGCCAAAGAGTCACACTAGAGATTCCTGGGAAAAACATATTAATCAAATCTGCTAAGGTCAAACCCACAAATGTGGAGGGCTGACTGTACTTTGCAACACTGACTGACATAAATGACTTAAAAAACAAGAAGATGATTATAAGAACCTTGCAAGTTTGCTTAAGCCAACCACTTTCTTCCTTGGTAAATATCCAATGTGGACCTGCAGAATTGCAAATGAGATGAGGAATGAGGAATACAGAAGGAGAAAATTGGATTTACTGTAGACAATTTCTTGTCACATTTATTTGCAAGTCACTAACTTAGTACTGTATAGTCTGGTTCTGGAAGGTGGACTAGATGTTATAAAAACAACATTGAACAGTTGCACAGAAAAGACTTTTTAGGTATGCAGAAAGCTGCCTTATACGAAATGTCAGAGGCTGGGCTTCTGGGAACTGTAGTAAAAAAAAAAAAGTAAAAGTAACTTTTCAAGTGTCCAACCAATTTATTGGTTCATCTAGCTAAAGAGTGTCTACATTGGCTGGCTCACTATGGTTTCAGATAGGAGTTTTTCCAGCCTCATCTGGAAATGTTAAGAACTGAAACTGGATTTTACTTGCATGCAAAGCAAATTCCACAGCTATTTATCACCAATTCTTAGAAATACTCCACCTGCTCCTCTCCTTGAAGGGCACAGCACAGTAGCCTTACAACAGCATTAAAGTGGAATCATGGCTCACAGAGCCAAAGGACTAAGATGTTTTGCTTTGCAAACATAATTATGCCATTTGCACCACCACCCCTCCTGCTCCATATAGTAGCTGAGGCTGGGATGGACTTCCCAGGGATAATACATGATTGTCTATATTAAATGCAAAGTACTTTCAGGTAGCTTGGCCATGAATTAACAATTAAAACCCACTGGGTTAACAGAAAACACTCCTGCTAGGGAGGGAAAATGCTTGAACTGGTTTGCCAATATGAATCCATACAGCTGCCCATATTTTTTTTATTCTCCTTACATATCTGGCTTTGACAGTTCGTCACGATTTTTTGTATTGTCAGCTGAGATCCTGCATCAGAGGATATACTGTAATAGCTACACTTCCTCTCCTGATCCAAGTCCTGAAACCTACCTTAAAAGCCAACCAGCCATCCAAAGAAATAGGATTATGGGGTGCTGGTGAATGGGGCACTGCAGGATGACGTGACTAATTCTCCTCCTGACAGAGAGTGATTAAGACTTGTGAGCAGGAGCTGGCAACATCATCTTGCACCTACTCACTGATGCCACAAAACCAGTCACTTGGGACAGCTGACTAGCTTTTAAGGTGGATTTCATGAGTATTTACAATCATGACAATGATAATTAATGTGAATAAGAAATGGTTACATGGTCATACGTCTGACATCGTAACTGAATAACAGAATGCAAGCCATCACTGATATTTAAATTTAATCCATATTTGTGGATTAAACATGAGTCCCATTTTGAGAGATGCAAGGGGGGGGGGACCTAAATGAATAAATGAACAAATAAATGAGAAGGGATTTTCCCCTCTGTTGACTTGCAAACTTACTTTGGAAAAAGCTTTCAGTAGTGGCATAGTTGGAAACATTGAACTATACATGCACAACATGACAAACCCTTTATTTATTTGCTTATTTATACTTAAAACTACTACCGATATAGGGGAATTTATTTATTTATTCATATAAATGTTTATTTAAATAAATATTAAAATGTTTATTTATTTATTTAAACCACCCAATTTCAGGAGCATCACTGGGGAGAATTTACCTGCCTGGACCTGGTGAAGTGATTTCCTGCCCCCTCCCCTTGACTTGCACACTTCTTTCTCATTTGGAAATAGCTTTCAGCAGTGGCGTAGACGCAAATATTGAGTTGTAAATGATCATCATGAGATTCCCCCATGAAGTTCCAAAAAACTGGTGATAATGCCAGATGTGAACCCTCTCTGGTTATTCTCTCATTAATAAAGCTGAATTGACCTATGTCAGGACTGAAGGAGGGCACTGTCTGGAGTTGCAAGCTCTATCCATGGGGCCCTTCTGCAGGACCTTCAAATGCCTTATATTCCCCTGCCAGGACCTTGCACTCTGTACATTTTTTAAAATTTCACTTTTTAATTTTTTAAAATTAAAAAATGACTCCCATAATTCTAGGGAAGGATGGGGATTTTGGTGTGGGTCAAATAGAGGACCAGAAAGCTAGTCAGAAATTTATGGGGAAGTACTTTTATATAAATATATATATATATATATAGAAAAGTAATCCAAAAACCACAAGTGGGGTGGGAAGATTGTGGAAAACTATCAGCATGCTTTGTCAACACAGCCTACACAGTCCTGAACCATAAGAAATTTTAGAGGATCAATACCTTGCCAAAGAAAGGAACCAGGTGATGCTCACAAAGGGAAAACATCTCGATATCCTTCACAATCACCATCTCATCATGGTCCTCATCAAAAATAGCATCGTTGAGTATTTCTGCAACAAAGAAATTAAAGCTAATTATGGAAGAAAATGAAAAAGGATTTCTTTTCTCTGTTCAGTTCTGTCCTTGATAGTAACAATTCATCTCTGAAAAACTGTGATATTTACAAAACAAGAAAACACAGTTTGCTGCCCTGAACATTACAACTAAGATATAATTGAAATTTAAATATTACCATTATTATCTGATGTACTGATGTTTTTGTGGTGTAACAAAGATGCTGCAATGTCAGAGAAAAACAGGGATATTTTTGCATGTGTCTGCCACTGGCTGAGCTGCTCTGATCCTAGATCTGCCCTCCTAAACCTGGTGCCCTCCAGGTGTGATGGACTGGCCATATTTGGCTAGTAATGACATAGGCTGTAAGGCAGGAATGACAACATGCAGCCTCCCACATAACAGACTGCAGTTCTCATCAGGCTGACTGGAGCTGATGGGAGCTGAAGTCCAACAATACCTGGAGAGACAATGTTTTTTTTCCATCCCAGACTAAAATAACCTGATCCCGGACATTGAAACCCCTAAGTTTCAAGGTCACATTTTCAGTGAGAAATGCCTGGAAATTCCCCAGTCCTATGATTTGGGTTAGGAGCTGTTCTAGCCAAAAAAACAACTGAATTCCACGTGATCATCATGTCAGAATACTCATGTACAACTGGGCCTTACAATTTAATTTCTGAAACCACTATTTACACAAGGGCCACACAAACAAAGTGTGATATCTGAGCAAATGTTCAATTTCTAACTATCTTTATATACAAAAAGCATATACATATACATATACAAAATTCATATACAAAAAGCAACAACTCTCAGTTCCTAGCTGGTGCTGAATGACTACATTATAGAAATAATCTAGTAACCCAAGAACAAGATGATGATTTGTAAAAGGATTGCTAATCCGCCTCCTTCTGGGAAGTATTTAAAGAAAGAAAATAAAGAAGATGATTACTATAATCAGAGTTTAATGCAGCACTGTAAGGTAATGGTCAGAAAAAAATATTTTTGCTGTGTTACTAGAGGGTAAACTGTAACAAAAATTGAGAAATAGTAGTTACGGTAATATTATTTGCTAGAATCTATATAGAGAGAGATCTTGTAGCACCTTTGAGACTAACTGAAAGAAAGAAGTTGGCAGCATGAACTTTTGAAGACTTCAGTCTACTTCTTCAGATGTTTTTGAAAGCAGAGTAAACTGAAGTCTACAAAAGTTCATGCTTCCAACTTCTTTCTTTCAGTTAGTCTCAAAGGTGCTATAAGATCTCTCTACACACTGATTCTACAGACTAACACGGCTATAACTTTGAATTCTATTGTTAGAATCTAGTGTTACATCAACTATATTGGAAAAAATACGCATGTCTTTTGTTTTAGCATTATAATTAAAAGAAATACTATAAAATTGAATTACAGACTTGCGTTGCACAAGGCTGTGGCCAAATTCTATTTCAAAGATGTTCACAGAAACTATGTCCTAGCAATGGACAGAGCAAAAGACTGGCACCAAACAACATCAGTGTATTTTATCTTAACACTTGTACTTCTGTAGTTCAAGTGGGCCAAGAGGCAATAAGTGCCATAAATAAACAAATAAGCTACAGGAGAACAATTTCAAACTTTTAGAATAAGGTGGAAGAACACACATGCTGGGAAGCCATCAAAAGATGGTATAGTGGGGAAGGGCCTTCTAGGGACCCTCAGAGGACCAAGCTGAGACCCCATAAAAGATGGATTTGACCCCTAAGGCTCCTCACCAGTGGGACTACTGGGGTACAGGGAGTGCACTACTACACCAGATGACATCCATCAGAAGGAGTAACACTGCTGGGGAGATGGTGGTGGCATTGACACCCCTGGCACCCCAAGTAGACCTCATTCTGGTCATCAGGGGCAGTGTGGCAATGGCTCAGCAAATGGCAAATGTTGAGGCACATCTGTGCTGGCCTCTGCCCCTTTGTCTTGTGGCTCCTGCTGTGGCTGCTCTTGCTCAGGTGGAGGAGGAGGATCTACTGCAGTCATCCTCCTCCCCTTTGCTGGGTTGGCCATGTGTCCACAAGGATGGCATCTAGTGAGTGGTGGCACTCTAGCAAGCCAAGAATGTGGAGATCAGGAATGTTTTGTAGCGGTGCTTCTCTCAGGCCCAACACACACTCTTGTGCATAAAGAAGCTGAGCATTGATGGTATGAGGGGTTGTGTGGCATTGTGTGCATGTCTGTGGGCTCCCCAATTGCCATGCCAGCTGGCCTCCCACCTTCTGGCTAGTGATGAGTACAGCCATGGGGGTTACGCCATGAGCTGCACTGGGATGACACCAACTCTAATGATACCACTGCTATAATGCTTGAGAAAGTGAAAAACAATATGAAACTAGTAAGACAGCATTAGAGATGGGTTGACACAATACACAAAGCCACAAACTTGAGTTTCCAAGACCTGATATGGATAACCAAGGGCTCATGGAGATTTCTTACTCATAGCTGAAGCTGATTTGACAGCAAATAATAACAATGCTACTGGTAAGTATTAGAATAGATTGGCTTATTACCATAACATGAAATGCAAGAGTTTAATCTCTCCTGGATGCTCCCATACTGATGGTTTGTACCAGTATCAACCAGTACCGGTACCAATCAAAGCAAACTATGCACCTATTCTGTTTTCCCCTTAATGGAAATAATAAAAAAGGAAGAAGTCCTTAGAAAAGACAGAATGGTTCTAAGCAGAAAGTTATGGCATCAGGACCCTCTGTGCATAATAATAATAATAATAATAATAAGAAGAAGAAGAAGAAGAAGAAGAAGAAGAAGAAGTTTATTTATATTTCCCGCCTCTCCCTACAGATCGAGGCGGGCTTACAACAATAAAAATGGAACACCAATTTCCAGATATAAAATACATCTTAAAATCAAGACAGCACATTAAAATCCATATATCAACATATCATTCACTTACTCAGAGTGGGATGTCCCTTCAGTTTTATAACCAGATGTGATCTGCACAACTATTTCTCCAAACTTTAATTTATAATATAAGTCTGGAAGCTAGTGGCTTGCACATGGAGCAGGGTTAATCTGTAGCAGGTTTTATTATAAAATGAATTAAAGTTTAGTATGAAACTTTAAACAAACTACTGGAATTGCTGAGCCATAGACAGACAAGAAGACAAACAAATGGATCCTAGGACAGATCAAGTCCAAACTCTCCCTCGAAGCCAGGATGACTAAATTAAGACTGTCATATTTTAGACACATCATGAGAAGGCATGAATCATTAGAAAAGACAATAGTGCTAAGAAAGTTGAGGGCAACAGGAAGAGAGTGATACCATATGCCAGATGGCTGGACTCAATGAGGTTAGATGCCGGCTTGAGACTGCAAGTCTTGGGCAGAGCAGTGGAAAATAAGAGGGCTTGGAGATATTTCATCCACTGAGTTGCCATGAGTTGAAGATGATTCGACAGTTAACAACAACAATAACAAAGTTCCCGAAATAGGTCAGAACTTTGGACAGATCCTTTAACATTCAGGTTAAAACCCAGAGTGGATTCCCCACCCCATTGACAGGGCAGCAACCATGCGCTCCCCTCTCTTGTAAAAATGAAAGGAAGAAGGTGAGCACAGGGGAAAAAAGAGAGGCTTAACTGAATATTTACATGCAAAATAAGAAAGTTTACCTGCAAAAGAAGAAATTAGTCTTCATGTGCTTATTGATAGTTGTATTTTTTTAAAAGGTTTTATGATTATTCTGTTTTGTAAAAAGCCTTTTTACAAAACAGGACAATCATAAAGAGGCAGCATGGTGTAGTGGTTTAGGTGTTCCACTACGACTCGGGAGACCAGGGTTCAAATCCCAGCTTAGCCATGAAACCCATTGGGTGACCTTGGGCAAGTAACACACTCTCAGCCTCAGAGAAAGGCAACAGTAAACCTTCTCTGACTAAATATTACCAAGAAAACCCCATGATAGGTTTGTCTTAGGATTGCCATAAGTTGGAAATGACTTGAAAGTACATAACAACAACAACAATAACAATAACATAAACATTTTTAAAAGAATAAAATAAAACAGTCAATAAGCATGTGAAGACTCAATTCTTCTTTTGTTTGTGGATCATAATCATGTAAAAAATATACAAAATAGGATTATCATAAAACTTTGTAAAAGAATAAAATACAACCAAAAATAAGCAGATCAGGGTGAAGACTCATTTTTCTTTTCCCTGTGGATATGTGTAGAAAGACATGACAAAGACTTAAAATTGTACTTTACTAGCAGTAATGTATTCAAATTTTTTAGCCCAAGTCTCAAGTAAAATCTCAAATATCTACCTTCATGTCTCCAGTTGAGTCTCAAGTTCTTGCAAAATACTTTCAAGTCAAGTCTCAAGTCTGGGAGCCAACTTTTAACAGAAAAAAAAAGGAAGCGAAGTGCATTTATTTCTCTGAGGGAAGAGTAATAGGCTTGAGGTAGGAGTTGAGATCTATTCGGCAGTGTGTCCCTGCTGCACATCAGAGGAGTCTTCTAAAGCTTTTCAAAAGCTTTAGAAGACCCCTTCCACCTCAAGCCCATTGTGTAACCTATTTGCTATTCCCTTCCAAGAAATGTGACCCACACTTTGGGGGCAGGTCTTGCCTGCTGCTCGAAGTGAACAGCATAAGCAAGTCAGTCACTGAAAACATACATGTCTCAAGTTAAGTCAGTGTGTCATTTTTTGCCAAATCAAGTCCAAGTCAAGTCACTGAAGTGACTTGAGTCCAACTTAAGTCCAAGTCAATTGACTCAAGTCTACGTCACAGTTTACTACTAACAAACCCTATCTACATTTAAATTACAGCCCTCCCTCTGTTTTTGAGGGGCATCCATTCCAGACCCCCCCAAAAAAAACCAGAAAATCGTGCATATTCAAGGCCTATCGGCTTGAATGGAGGTGCCCCACTATGGGGGTGTGCCACAAGCATTTCCCACATTTCAATCCCCTCCATTTGACTCCCACAGATAAGGACACAGATCCCAAATCCACGAGAACGGAGGGAGAACTGTATTCCTTTTAATTGTTCCTCTTCTCAAAGGGGAGCAGCTTATGTGACTCAAGGGGCTTCTTAGTCAGCTTCAAAAACAGAGGACCCTTTGGAATACCTCCTGGACATAAGGCAGAAATGGCAGACATGCCTTGGAAAAGGAGGGTGTCTGGTCACTCTGCCAAGGAGGACAAGACACCGCAAAATGTAGGCCCTTCAAAAAAAAATGTAGGACATAACTAAATAAAAGCTAAAAACAGTCATATACAGTAAATATAAATTCATGCTTTTTAGTGATACTCAAAATGGAGGACATTTTGGAATTCCTTCTGGGCAGAAGATGGAAATGGGAGACATGCCCTGATAGAAAGGCAAATTCATGCTTCTTATTCATGCTCAAAATGGAGGACATTTTGGAATTTGTCCTGGACAGAAGATGGAAATGCAGGACAGGTGCTGAAAAAGGAGGATGTCTGGTCACCCACAGTCCTATTCTTTGGAGCAGCAGAAAATAAGCTTGCTCCATCCTCAAACAGACCTTCAAACAGGGCTATCATATCACCTCTTAACCTTCTCTTCTCCAGGCTAAACCTCAAGAGACCCCAAGGGCCATCCAGTCCAACCCCCTGCCATGCAGGAAATCACACTCAAAGCATTCCTGACAGATGGCCATCCAGCCTTTGTTTAAAGACCTCTAAAGAAGGAGATTCTACCATTCTCCAAAAGAGCGTCTTCCACTGTCGAACAGCTCTTACAGTCAGTAAGTTCTTTCTAATATTGAGATGGAATCTCTATTCCTCTAGTTTGCATCCCATATCCTAGTCTCTTGAGCAGAGGAAAATAAGCTTGCTCCATCCAAAATATGGCATCCCTTCAAATATTTAAACAAGGCTATCGTATCACCTGTTCTTCCTAATGCTGAAGTGGAATCTCTTTTCCTGTAGTTATCCTATGACCAACAAACCCTGGTAGAATCATAGAGTTGGAAGAGACTGCAAGGGCCATCCAGTCCAACCCCATTCTGCCATGCAGGAAATCCAAATCAAAGCATCCCCAACAGATGGCCATCCAGCCTCTGCTTAAAGACCTCCAAGGAAGGAGACTCCACTACACTCCGGGGGAGTGTGTTCTACTGTTGAACAGCCCTTACTGTCAGGAAGTTCCTCCTAATGTTGAGCTGGAATCTCTTTTCTTGTAGCTTCAATCCATTACTCCATATCCTAGTCTCTGGAGCAGCAGAAAACAAGCTTGCTCCCTCCTCAACACGACATCCCTTTAAGTATTTAAACAAGGCTATCATATCACCCCTTAACCTTCTCTTCTCCAGGCTAAACATCCCCAGCTCCCTAAGTCTTTTTTCATAAGGCATGGTTTCTAGGCCCTTCACCATTTTGGTGGCCCTCCTTTGGACACTCCAGTTTAACATCCTTGTTTTCTGCTGCTCCAGAGAACAAGCTCCAGGAAAAGAGATTCCAGCTCAACATTAGGAGGGGCCTCCTGAATCATAGAGTTGGAAGAGGCCTCAAGGGCCCATCCAGCCCAGCCCCATTCTGCCATGCAGGGACTCACTGTCAAAGCCCTCCCAACAGATGGGCCAGTAGTGGTCCTTAACCTTTGATCCTCAAGATTATTTGAGCCTCCAGATGTTTTGGACTCCAATTCCCAGAATGCCCCAGTCACTACGATCATTGTTCAGGAATTCTGGGAGCTGAAGTCCAAAAGGTTTGGAACCACTGACTGAAAGGGAAAACTTTGGACTCCAGATCCCAGAATCCCTCCCTATCGGCCAACGTGGCTGAGGCCTCTGGGAGTTGTAGTCCAAAATCCCTTAAAGGGGAGTGAGAGTGCTGCTCCAGACCGCCATTTTGTTCTCTGGACTCACCTCCGACGTTTTCTTGGTAGCCTTTGGTCAGGAACTGCATGGCCTTGGCGGCCCGGCGAGGGGTCCTTCGGAGGCCTTGCCTGGCCGGGTCCTCGCCCAGCCCTGACAGAATGGCGGCATAGGCGCCCTCCAAGGCGGGCAGCCCTTCTCCTTCCTCCCCTTCCTCCTCCTCCTCCTCCTCCTCCTGGCGCCCCAGGGCCCATCCGTCGGCCGGGTGGCGGAGGCGGGGGCGCTGCCTGGGAGGGAAGGGCGCCCTTTTCTCCCTCGCTGGGCCGCTCCCTGGAGGCACCGGGAAGGGCTCGCCGTTTTGGTACCAAGAGGCGTCTGTCGAATGGTCCTCCATTTTGAGAGGAGAGGGAAAGGGGCCACACTTTGCCCAAGGAAAGGGCGCCCTTTGGTATCTCTCCTCTCCTCTCCTCTGAGGGGCCTGGTATTTATGCCTCCCTCCCCGGCCTCCCCTCCGTCAGAAGGCGAGGGTCTTGCGCCCGTCAGCTGGGCAGCCCTGGCTGAGGGGGCCCGCCCAGGCCCTAATGGAGGGAGACACGCGTGTTAGACACGCAGCCCCGCACGTGGGGATGGATCATGGGGAGACGCCTTAATCCACCGCATTTCCTCGCCTCAGGGCTTCTCCCTCGGTCCTTCACCTTCCCTCCTCCTCTCCCCTGTTTTCAAGCATCCAGAGGCATGATCTGAGGAAGGAGACTGAAGCCTATCGAGTTTATCAGGGGGCTAATTAAAGAGAGATTAAGGAGCCCGTTTAAAGTATCCCGCAAATGAAGCGACAACGGCGAGTAATTGCGCAAATGGGCTATCGCACGCAGTCGCGCAAATAAGCCTCCAAAGGTGCGACAAGAGATGATCCTGCAGACTTAACACGGATGGATCTTTGAATTGCACCACTCTGGAAAGCGCCAAAAACTAGCCAGACGGACCAATATCGGGAATGCATTCACGCTGAAACCCCGAAAGTGAAAAGGCGGTGCACATTGATGCTTCTTTGTGACTGCTTTAATGGCGGGTTTTGCACAACGTCATGTGAAGCTGTTTTGCGTCATTATCCGTTTTTTTCCAAAATATTCACAGGATAAACTCCCAATCTCCTTCATATAATAAACTCCTAGGAAAGCTCATGCTGCCAACTCCTTTCTTTCAGTCAAATCACAGAATGATAGAATTGGAAGAGACCACAAGGGCCCTGATCCAGTCCAACCCCATTCTGCCATGCAGGAAATCTCAAAGCATACCTGACAAATGGCCATCCAGCCTCTGCTTAAAGACCTCCAAAGAAGGAGACTCCACCACACTCTGAGGAAGGAGTTTGTTCCATTGTCGAACAGCCCTTACTGTCAGGAAGTTCCTCCTAATGTTGAGGCGGAATCTCTTTTCCTGGAGCTTGCATCCATTGTTCCAGGTCCTGTTCTCTGGAGCAACAGAAAACAAGCTTGCTCCCTCCTCAATATGACATCCTTTCAAATATTTAAACAGGGCTATCATATCACCTCTTAACCTTCTCTTCTCCAGGCTAAACATCCCCAGCTCCCTAAGCTGTTCTTCACAAATTAACATGGCTACATCTTTGAATTGTAGCACTGTGGAAAGCACGAAAATCAGCCAGATGGAGTGGAAATCTATCAACCTCTCCAAGAAATTTGCCCAGGTGCTGAGAAAGTAGACTTAAGTCTTGGAAAGCTCATGCTGCCAGCTTCTTTCTTCCAGGAGCTACAGGAGATCTCTCTACATACAGACCCTACAGACCGACATGGCTATGTCTTTGAATTGTACCAATATGGAAAGCACCAAATTCAGCCACATGGAGTGGAAATCCATCAACCTCTCTGCCAAACTTGTCCAGGTACTGAGGAAGTAGACTTAAGTCTTGGAAAGATCATGCTGCCAACTTTTTTCTTTCAGTTAGTCTCAAAGGCACTACAAGTGATCTCTTTACATACTGATCCTACACAGCTATATCTTTGAATTCTACCACAGTGGAAAGCACCAGAATCAGCCAGATAGAGTGGAAATCTATCAGCCTCTTCAAGAAACTTGCCCAAGTACTGAGGAAATAAACGTACGTATAGGAAAGCTCATGCTGCCAACGTCTTTCTTTAGTTAGTCTCAAAGGTGCTACAAGAGATCTCTCTACCTACTGATCCTACAGACTAACACGGCTATATCTGTCAATTGTACCACTGTGGAAAGCAGATTTAGCCAGATGGAGTGGAAATCCATCAACCTCTCCAAGAAACATGCCCAGGTACTGAGGAAATAGATTTCAGTCTTGGAAAGCTCATGCTGCCAACATCTTTCTTTCAGTTAGTCTTAGGCCCCATTCACACGATGAAATAACCTGGGCTATTCCCCTGTTCACCAATTTGGTCACCCTCCTCTGGACATGCTCCAGCTTCTCAACATCCTTTTTAAATTGTGGTACCCAGAACTGGACACAGTATTCCAAGTGAGGCCTGACCAAAGCAGAATAGAGTGGTTTAGGGAGCTGGGTATGTTTAACCTGGAGAAGAAGAGGTTAAGAGATGATATGATAGCCACGTTTAAATATTTGAAACGGTGTCACATTGACTGACGAAGAAGGCACTTTGTGCGTCATGGTTTCAAGGTTTTTAAAAATGTGTTCACTGCAACAGACGTAAAAACCACACATAACATTGGGCATTCTGTGCGCCATAAATAAGGGCAAAAAATAATAATAATAAATGAAGAGCCCCAGAGGCCTTTTTAAAAGACTCTCTAAAGTGTTGCAAAATTAATGCATTGAGGGGTACAAGTGACTGAGGTATTTTTTCTGCCTCCAATAATAGTTTTATTAACCAAAATACTTACATCTGAGCACACTGTAAAAACTAAATCAATTTCAGCAGTTTTAAGCAAAATGATAAGTATAATTTAAGCAGACTAAAAAGCATTTTACAAAAGCAAAATACTTAAAACAAGTTTAAGATCAAGACTGCATCCACACTGCAGAAATCATCCAGTTTGACACTGCTTTAACTGCCACAGCTCAATGCTATGGAATTCTGTGAATTATAGTTTTTGAGATATTTAGCCTTCTCTGTTAGAGATCAATGGTGACACAACAAATTATTATTATTTATTATTAACCTTTATTTATGAAGCGCTGTAAATTTACACAGCGCTGTACATGCAATCTTTTTAGTTAGACGGATCCCTGCCCTCAGGCTTACAATCTAAAAAGACATGACACAGAAGGAGAAGGGAGTGGTGGAGGGAAAGGGTAAGAGGTCCAGCAGTTCCTCTCTACCTCCAAGGCCTGGACCAAGGCAGATGGAATGGAGGGAGGGCTTGGCTTCATAATGGATGGTTAATCATTTTCCAGGGAAAATACATACAAACTACAGTTCCCAGAATTACATAGCATTTGCAGTTAAACTGGTGTCAGACTGGGCTATTTCTGTAGTGCGAATGCAGCCCAGGATAGTTTTTAAAACTCTGTGAGCCTCAGTGTGTGTGTCTTTCAGTTGCCTGTTGACTTATGGCAACTCCATGAATTTCATAGGGTTTTTTTTAGGCAAGCTATCCTCAGAGATGGTTTTGTCAATTCCTTCCTCTGAAATACAGCTGGTCTCCGCTGGCGGTCTCCCATCCAAGTTCTAACCAGGTCTGACTTTGCTTAGCTTCCAAGATCAGACCTTGAGGATATTTGTTGTGTTTTCGAGTCCTTTCTGACTTATGGGAAATCTTAAGATGACACTATCATAGGATTTTCTGGGGCTGAGAATGTATGATACTCCTAAGGACACCCAGTGGGTTTCCATCATTGAGCTGGGAATCGAATCCTGATCTCTGGAATTGTAGTTCAATGTTCAGACAACTGCACTGTCAAACATCTCGTACTGTCAGGAGGTTCCTCCTAACGTTGAGCTGGAATCTCTTTTTCTGTAGTTTGCATCCATTGTTCTGTGTCCTGTTCTCTGAAGCAGCAGAAAACAAGTTTGCTCCACCCTCAACATGACACCCCTTCAAATATTATCAGGGCTATCATTTTGGTCGCCCTCCTCTGGGCGCGTTCCAGTTTGTCAATATCCTGTTCGAACTCTGGTGCCCAGAACTGGACACAGTATTCCAGGTGAGGTCTGACCAAAGCAGAATAGAGCGGTAGTATTACTTCCCTCGATCTAGCTGTTATATGTCTATTGATGTAGCCCATTGGGCTTTTTAGCTGCTGCATCACACGATTGACTCACGTTCAGCAGGTGGTCGACTAGTACTCTTAGCGTAGTCTTGTTAAGCCAAGTGTCCCTCATCCTATATACTATGCATTTCGTTTTTTCTGCCTAAGTGCTGTATCTTCTATTTCTCCCTGTTGAAATTCATTTGGTTAGTTTTGGCCCAGCTTTGTAATCTATTAAGGTCATTTTCAATTTTAATCCTTTAACTGCCCTTGAGTTGATCCTAACTCATGGATATGCTGTGGATAAGACATCTCCAAGACTCCCTGTTTTCCATTGCTGTGCTTAGATCCTGTAAATTCATGCCCATGAGCTCCTTAATAGAGTCCATCCTGTTTTCCTCTCTTTCTACATACCTTCACTTTTCCTAGCATTATTGTATACTCTAATGAGTCAGTCTTATGAAGTGACCAAAGTATGACAGGCTCAACTTTGTCATTTTGGCTTCCAGGGAGATTTCATGCTTGATCGCTACAAGGACCCATTTGTTTGTCTTTTTGGCTGTCCATGATCCAGCACCACATCTCAGATGAATTTACTTTCCTTTTATCTGTTTTCCTCACTCCAGTTCTCACAACCATGCACAATAATAAGAAAAACAGTGGCTCTGCAGTGTATTTTAAAGGAGCTATTCAAGGTCCTGAACTCTGTTGCCAATATTGGCTAGCTCACTGGTACTCACACCTTTTACCTTTAGGATCCCCCTTTACATCTATATGCAGACCCCCCCCCCCCCACACCCCCCCCCCTACCTCAACTTGACATAGGTATGAATGAAAAAACATTTTCTTTATTTAGTGTGCATATTTTCCTTTGCACATTCATGTATGTTCATATTTTCACATTTTATAAGGAAATACTGTTCAAATTAGAACAGTTTTATTTAAATAAATTCAGTATTCAGTATCAATGCATGTGTTGACTTAGCAAGTTCCCATTCTTCAGTAGGTCTAGTGTAGTTACAACCAGTGGAAGCCGGTGGCTTCTGGGTAGACTTTAAAAGAGTTACCTATTTTGTGATAGGGTTTATCATACTGGATAGCAACTTTACAGTTCATACCAAAATCTGGAGCAGTTCACTGCCTCATTGACATGAAAGCCACTAAGTGGTACTAAAATTCAATTTAGTGCATAACCTTATTTGGCCTCTGTATGTTTTCTGAGCAATAAAGAAGAAATGAAAGCACACATTAGCTTCTTATTGTATTTCTCATTGTAATCACTCTAAGGGTGAAGCCAACCCTGAGACTGGGCTTCAGCTGCTTCTAAATCTGATCACCTTCAGTTTTAAATATGATACATGTATTAAAGAAGCAGAGGGAAATTCAGAAATATCAGTTTTTAAAATCAAATAGGCAAACAAGTGATTTGCTAACATGGTCATTAGGGAAGAGGGAGCATGCTCCTCAGGGCAGTTTTCTCATTTCTTACACAACGTGCCTTTTAAAATGACATTGTCACTATACTCAAGCTAGCACAGCCAATCATTTTATCAATGATCTACAGAGAAAAAGCAAAAGGAAATTAAACCAGTCCCATCTTGACACAGTTCTTACTCAAGATGGAGGTGTTCTGGTTTGTGTCATTTTCAACTGAATACGCAAATATGAGTTGCAACTGTGCTTGCAGAGGTGACATCCACATTACATGATGTGAGCAGCAAGCTAATCAATAGATGGGCTATTATCTCTGTAAAGTGACATAGCCTGAAACTGTTCTATAATTCAATATACTTTTCAGCACGTGGTGTGTGTGTTTAAAATTAGTAATGTGTACTCTTCAGAAAAACAGATCCACATTTCACTATGCAAATAAGATTATGTGCTTGGTTCTGTGCTTTTTGGGTGGCAGTCTGGCAGTCGATTGTACATATGGCTTAGTCAAAGTCTCATACGTCTTTATTGGCTTCAGTGAGACAAGCCAGAACTTACTTGAATCTCTCGCATTGAACTCTTTAAGACTAGAAGGTCTTGACCAGAGGGATCAGAACCAAGAAAATCCATGGTGATAAGGCGGTGGAGGAGGAGGACATAGTAAGCATTTTGCTCCTGTTTGAAAGCTAGCATACAGTCCGCCACCTGCCCTATGATGAAATGTGCCATAATCCCTTTGAGGCGTTTAGTTTTGTCTAGGAACTATTAATGCCTAAAGGTGCATGATAGTGTTTTTGCTTTGGCTGCTTTATCCAGGCTATATTTAGCTTTTGTACACCACCCAGCATGGTGCAGTGGTTTGAGTGTTGGACTATGACTCTGGAGACCAGGTTCGAATCCTGGCTTGACCAAGAGAACCCACTGGGTGTCCATGGGCAAGTCACACTCTCTTAGCCTCAGAAGATGACAATGGCAAACCTCCTCTAATGAAACTTTCTAAGAAAACCCCATGAAAGGCTTTAGAGTTGCCATAAATTGGAAATTATTTGAAGACACAACAATAACCCTTTTAAACAACAGTCTGGGGGGAAAATGCTCTTTCTGTGTCTTAAGTCTACAATCTTAGCTGTATTCACTGTGACAACAAATAGAAATCAGTGCAACATTTCTTGGCCAAATGTTTCCCAAATTGGTGCCATAAGGAGGGAAGTTCCACCACACTATGATCATCAGAGTGTGGAAGCCCTTGTAGCACTGATACTCACAACCTGTCATCCAATATATGTGCTATTATATTATCTTTTTGTTTGTTTGTATGACATTTGAGAAGTGTAGAAGAAAGCTGGAAGTATGAACATTGCCCTGAAAGCATGGTTCCATCCCTGAACCCAAACTGAATGGCCAATGAGGAGGAAAAGATCCAGGGCCATCCCTTTCATAAGGCAGAGTGAGGAAATGGCCTCAGGCAGCAAATATCCAGGGTGGTAGTGGAGAGTGGCTGGCAACATTGTGTTCGAAGACAGTGTTCTGCTCACCATGTTGGTGGCTATCCACAGGTGCAGTGAAAGATGTTGCCTAGCTGGAATAAGGTCTACCTAGCAGTTGACTCAGTTTCTGTATATAGAAATAGAAGAGAAGACACCTTTTATCAGGCCACAAAATGCTTTGGGTCATCCCTGGAGGGATGTGTGGAAGAAATATGAACTAAGCTATCCACTCTATGATTCTATGAATATTTCTAATTGTATATTTTTAATTGTTTGTAATGTTGTTGATAGTTTAATTCTATTTTAATGTTGATCTTTTGTATAAATTTAAATATATTGTACTTTTTTTTTTAATAAACCACCTTGAAACCCAGTCTTGTGGAAAAGGGGAAACAATGACAATAGTAGTAATATAATGATGGCGGGGACGAGGAGAAGGAAAAGGAGTAGGAGATAATATTTGCCCAGTTCATAAACTGATATCTTTCCATTCATGAAACTCTCATACTGAAAACAAGTTTCTCTCTAAATTTAGCCCCTTTGCTCTTTATGAGAGAGTCATCCATGCCATCAGTGGTGTATCGCATGACAATCCTATGGGATCTCTTTACACAAAGAAGAGAGTATTTAAGCAAAGAACAGAGGTTACCTGTCAGGGAAGTTATAACTTTATTTCGCACTGTAGCTCTTGCAATGAGCAGGGGGTTTGGACTGGATAACCATCAATGTACTGTGGAATAATTATTCTTATTCCCTTCAAGTGACACTAAGGAGAGGTAGTTCTCCTGCCATCTGCAGTGGGAAGAGAGCCACCCCTCCCTTCTCCCATATCATCCTGAATAAATCTAATCGCATCTAAAAGGCATAATCTGGCATAATCACACACTTGCACTGATGATTTTCAGACAATGTTGTGCTCATCCAGGATTTATTCTGTAAAGATCCAAGAATCCTCCAGCAACAAACCACAGGGAAGTCCAGGGAATGGTTTAATTGCAGGAGCATTCCTAGATGAGTGTGGTGTCTGAAAATCTTCAGCACGATCATGCAGTTATACTGGGAGTATGTCTTTTACTCCCAAATTTTTTCTTTTGTCTGATCTATAAAGCAGCTTCCTGTGTTCTGTTTTTGGCCAGCCAAATGGCCGCTTCCTCCTTCGCTTGATTCACCACCTTCCCATCTCTTGGTTTTACTGGTACTACTTGCCAAGTGTCTGTCTCAAGCAAAATAGACAGTTGCAGCAGGAAGGTGTAGCACACAGACGAGGAGATGCAGAAACAAGATGAGGCATAGAGGAGTAATGAAGAAGACAGAGAAGCAAGGCTGCTGTAATGGCCCAGGGGCAGGGGAGAATTTGCTGTTCATGGCACCCAGCTGCTTGAGGCAGCTGCTTCACTCAGCCTAATCGGATCACAAAGGAGAGGGGGGGGGGAAAGATTACATCAGAGGAAGTAACCTTGTTCAGAGCTCTGTAATTGGACTAAGTGCTGATTTATTTTATTTTGTATTGTTTATCATTTTACTGTTTTATTGTTTTATAATTGTTTTATAATTAAAATGGTATACTTTTCACAGAGGTAACAATCTCGTTCCAAAAAAATATCACTAGATCTCTCAAAATGCTGTGAAATCAACTGGGAAGTAACCATTCGATTTTGCTTCTTATCAGTATTCAACCATTTTGGCACCCACTTGGCTGAGAGCTTCTGCGTAGTCAACTGCTCCTGAATTATAACCCCAGTGTGTTCCCAGGATATCGGTAGTGTCTCAGAAATTGGTTTAGCTGAGATTTGCTGATCTGCCAAAATCAGTTCATGGACACACTCAACCATTTCAGAAGGCAATACCGTTGGAGGCCTCCCAAACCTTGCTGCAGAACACAAGAGGCTGCTATAGTCTCAAAATCTTGACACTGAAAGTTGGCACATCGCTTCTTCAGAGTTGAGTATGATGGATACTTCTCACTCAATGTTTCCATCATACACTCATGGATTTTCTTTGGAGTATTCTACAGGAACAGGAGTTCAGCACTTGAATATTCCACACTTTTCATTAACATGATTTTATCAATGACCTGCCTTCCAAATGCATTGTGGATGGAAATGAAGCAAATAGGAACAGTTCGTAAAACTCAGTGAGTCATCCAGAATACATTGGAATACATAGCATGGGCGAAACCTGGCTGAACGAGACTGCATGTTAAAGGGATCTAGGAGTCCAAGTAGACCAAAAGTTGAACATGAGTCAACAGTGTGATGCGGCAGCTAAAAAGGCCAATGCTATTTTAGGCTGCATCAATAAAGGTATAGTGTCTAGATCAAGAGAAGTAATAGTGCCACTCTATTCTGCTCTGGTCAGGCCCCACCTGGAATACTGTGTCCAGTTCTAGGCACCACAATTCAAAAAGGACATTGAGAAACAAGCGTGCCCAAAGGAGGGTGACTAAAATGGTGAAGGGCCTGGAAACTATGCCCTATGAGGAACAACTTAGGGAGCTGGGGATATTTAGCCTGGAGAAGAAAAGGTTAAGAGGTGATATGATAGCCCTGTTTAAATATTTGAAGAGATGTCATATTGAGGAGGGAGCAAACTTGTTTTCTGCTGCTCTGGAGACTAGGACCCGGAATAATGGGAAAGAGTTTTTTGTGGGTTTTTTGGGCTATGTGGCCATGTTCCAGAAAGGTTTCTTCCTGACGTTTTGCCAGCAACGAGTACAAAATAATAAGTAGCACTTATAGGTAACTCCTCATTTATGTAACCCCATATACATCACTGGATTCCAATAGTGAGTGAAAGACCCATGACTTAGGAAGTAGATCACTTGTTGGCTTCAATGCCCAAACAGACCATATTACTGATCAAGTCAATCTTCAGGATATTGATCTCAGAATTTAGAAGAAGTTAGTTAGAAAACCTAACTTTTTTGAAAGTAATTTGTTTTTTCCGATAATAAAAATGTATACCATATATACTCATGTACAATTCAACCTCAAGTATAAGTCGAGGGAAGGCTTTAGGGCCAAAATCATGGATTTTGATAAGACCTGTGGATAAGTTGAGGGTAAAACTTAGGGGCAGTAACAAAGGATGTAAATGACAAAATAAAAGGAAAACACCACTTCCTTCCCATGTTCTCTGTCTCTGGACCTCCCCCGACCACCTAACACCACTTCCCTGGTGCTGGAGAAGAAGGCTGTAATCTCCAATTGAGAAGAGAAAGAAACTGGGGAAAAGTGAGGTGTTCTATGGGCAGAGTAATCTAAGGGAGGAAGATGGGAGAGAAGGTTTTAACATCCCATTGAAAAGGGACTCACCTCTTTTACACTCACACGTATGCACACACAGACACCTTGCCTTGGCAGCTCTTTCAGAGATCACTGCCAAGGCCAGGAGACTAGGGGCTTGGGGCAGAGCTTCTATCAGTCATATATAAGTCGAACCAGGATTTTACGCTCAAATGAACTTCATCCAAGAGTATTAAAATAACCTGCAGAAGTAATTTCAGAACCACTGGCAATAATCTTTTGAGAATTCCTGGAAAACAGGAGAGTTCCTAACAGATGAGGTGTGCAAATTTTGTTCCATTTTCAAAAAATGAACGGGAAAAAAGGATTCAAATAATTACCATCCAGTTAGCCCTGACATCAATACCAGGAAAAATTCTAGAGCAGATAATTAAACAGCTGGTACTTAGAAAACACTTAGAAAGGAATGCCGTGCTTACTAAAAGTCAACATGGGTTTCTCAAAAACAAGTCATGCAAGACTAATCTTCTCTCTCTTTTTTATGATAGAGTCATAAGTAAGATGGATGACACCTGGCTTGATGGCAGTCCATGGAAAAGAGATCTAGGAGTCTTAGTAGACCATGGACTGCACTTGAGTCAGCAATGTGATGTGGCAGCTAAGAAAGACAATGCAATTCTAGGCTGCATCAATAGAAGTGTCTTCTTCTTCTTCTTCTTCTTATTATTATTATTATAGTTTATTTCTAAAGCTCTGTAAATGTATACAGCGCCGTACATACAAGTGTAGTGTCTAAACTGAGAGAAGTTACAGTGCCATTCTATTCTTCTTTGGTCAGAACTCACTTGGAATACTGTGTCCAGTTCTGGGCATCACAATTCAATAAGGATGTTGATAATCTGGAACATGTCCCTTGGGGGGGTAACCAAAATGGTGAAAGTTCTGGAAACATGCTCTATGAGGAGTGGTTTAGGGACCTGGATATGTTTATCCTGGAGAAGAGAAGGTTAAGGCATGACATGATAGCCATATTTAAATTTTTGAAGCGATGTCATATTGAGGATCGTGTCTGTTTGTTTTCTGCTGCTCCAGAGACTAGGACATGGAGCAATGGATCCAAGCTACAGAAAAAGAGATTCTACCTCAACATTAAGAAAAACCTCCTGATGGTAAGAGTTGTTCAAAAGTGGAACAGGCTGCCTTGGAGAGTGATGGAAAGTACTTCTTTGAAGGTTTTTCAGCAGAGGCTGGATGGCCATCTGTTGGGAGTTGTTTTTATTCTGTAATCCTGCATGGCAAGGAGTTGGACTGGATGGCCCTTGAGATCTCTTCCAACTCTATGATTCTATGATGACTTCATCCATCTGGTACTGGGTACTGGGTCAATGAAAGCTTATGCCAAAATAAAATGGTTAAATCTATAAGATGCCACATGACTTGTTCTGATGCAGGACTGACACAGTTATTTATATGACAATCCTCTCACCTGGAAGGCCTAGACATGTCAGGTCAAAGGCCGTGGGAAAGATGCTCACCCCTGCTCCATGGACAGAGTAATACACACAAATCAACATTCCATGTTCACATTACTGCTTTCTTCTGAGAGAAGCTTTGTGCTGGATTATGTTCTTCCAAAAGGGAAGACAGGCAGAGTATTATTGTATGATGATTCTCAGTGGGTTCTTCACCTGTAGTATCAACTTGGCTCTGCAGCATCTGTTACACAAACAAATGCCAGCAAGTTAAATACTCCAAGCTCATAATCTTTCCTTATCCCTTATGTTTCTGGCTTTATGCATATGTATAATCATCCTTCACAATATGTTCACAAACTGTTTTGGAGACAGCTACAAAATTACTATAGCGTTATGCAAGATGGGGGAGTGATGTAATCAATACTGTCAAATAGGCAGCTGTTTCCGCTGTCTTTTACCCCAGATCAGATGCTGAAAAATACAGTCACTCTTCCTAACTTGCAAATCTGAGATCTGCAACCTCAAATATCTGCAGAGGGGCGACCCACACTATTTCCAATGGTCTGTGCAGTGCGCCCCGGTGTGCACACATGGGCTCCACACAAGGCACACCCCATTCAAGCCTATGAGGCTTGAATATATGTGAGCCTCTGTTTTTGCCGGGAGTGGGTGGGTCTGGAATGGATCCCACACGAAAATGGAGGGCCAACTGTAGTGGACCTTTTCCCTCCAAAGTTGCCTAAAGATCCAAATAGTACTCATTAATTTAGAGGGCAGCAACAATATGCCAGAAATAAATATATGTGCAGAGAGAGAGAGAGAGAGAGAGAAACACCCTGACCTAGGGTTGCCATACCTGAGGACCTCCAAACCGGGACAAATGTAGGACAAAGGTTTGAAAATGTAGGACTTTTTTAAAAATTTCCTGGCCAGGAAATTAAAAAAAAAGGGCCTACATTTTTAAACCTTGCCCTCCTCCTCCTCCTCCCCAGCTTGGGAGGAAGCCTCGGCCTCCTCTCAGGCCGAGAAGGGGCACGGGGGCCGCTTGGCATTGCGGCGATCGCCGCGGTGCCAAGTGGCCTCCTCCCCGCTTGGGAGGAAGCCTCGGCCTCCTCTCAGGCCGGGAAGTGCGCGGGAGCCACTTGCATTGCTGCGCTCGCCGCGGTGCCCAAGCGGCACTCCTCCTCTCCCAACTTGGGAGGAAGCCTAGGCCTGCTCCCAGGCCGGGAAGGGGCGCAGGGGGCCATTTGGCATCGCGGTGATTGCTGCGGTGCCACCCGGCCTCCTCCTTCTCCCCGGCCTCGCGGAGGCCTTGGAGGACCCCGCGATCACAGAGCCGCCTCCAAGGCCTTGCTGGGGCCTGGGAGGGAGCGTCTCCGCGGCCAGAGCTCCGACCGCGGAGAGCGCTCCCAGGCCTCAGCGAGGCCTTGGAGGACCCCGTGGCGCACGCGGGGGCGGATGTGGCCGCGGGTGGTGCCGTCCCGGTCTTGGCATCGCCCAAAGCAGGATTGCCCTACCTACAGGCGGGATATGGCATCCCTACCCTGACCTATACATATCACAGGGTTTTCTTGGTGATGTTGGTTCAGAGGGGGTTGCTTTTGCCTCTCTCTGAGCCTGAGAGAATGTGACTTTCCTAGGGTCACCCAGTGGATTTCTATGGCCAAATAAGGATTCTAGGCTGCATCAACAGAAATATTGGCCCAGTACATACCTCTTTGTAAGCCCGGGCTGGCGGTGCGGTGGCCTTTTTTCCTCTGGAGGGAAGCCACAACCACCAAACCATGCAGCTTCCCTGTGGAGGAAAAAGAACCCGAGAAAAGGGGAAGCATAACAAGTGCCCCACTGGCACACTTCTTACATAAGCGCCGCATAGTGACATGCGGATGCTGTGCAGCGCTTACGTAACAATAGCAGCGCCCGTGTACACAGGGCACCGCCATTGTTACGCCATCCATACTTTCTAGGGTTAGGGACTTTGTGGTTGCCACGCAGTCCCTAACCCTAGAACTGGCACTGGTACACCGCTTTATGGTGGCATGTACCGCACCATTGTGTCTACATCAAGGGAAGTAACAGTACCACTCTATTCTGCTTTGGTCAGGCCTCACCTGGAATACTGCTTCCAGTTCTGGGCACCAGAATTCAGAAAAGATGTTGACAAGCTGGAGCATGTCCAGAGGAGGTTGACCTCTGGGCATCGATGGGGGAAGTGTGACCCTGTTGGTGCTCTTGGACATCTCAGCGGACTTTGATACCATAGGCCATGGTATCCGTCTGGAACACCTGAGGGAGTTAGGTATTGGGGGCATTGTGCTCCAGTGGCTCCAGCCCTACTTCTCAGGCAGATTCCAGATGGTGATGCTGGGGGACAGCTGCTTTTCTAAAAGAGAACTGACATCTGGCATCCCTCAGGGCACCATTCTGTCCCCCATGCTGTTTAACATTTACATGAAGCCTCTGGGAGAGATCATCCGGAGACCCGGGGCACAGTGTCATCAGTACGCTGATGACACCCAAATCTATTTCTCTATGCCTCCGACTGTTGCAATGACTAGGGATGGCATATCTCCTCTGGATGCTTCCCTTGGGTCAGTAATGGACTGGATGAGGGAAAACAAACTCAGGTTGAATCCAGAGAAAACAGGGGTACTTGTGATAGGTACCCTAAGTCCAGGCATGGAGTTTTATCAACCAGTCCTGGATGGGGTCACACTTCCCTTAAAGGACGAGGTTCGCAGTTTGGGAGTACTCCTAGATCCATCTTTGCAGTTGACATCTCAAATAGATGCAACAGCCAGGAGTGCCTGGTATCAACTTCGGTTGATACGCCAACTGCGTCCCTACCTGGACTGAAAGTAACTTGAAGCAATAGTACATGCACTGGTAATCTCTCATTTAGATTTCTGTAATGCGCTCTACTTGAGGCTACCCTTATACCAAGTTCGGAAGCTTCAGTTGGTTAAAAATGCGGCAGCCATATTGGTCACCGGTACATCTAGGTTTAACCATATAACACAAGTGTTGAAATCTCTTCACTGGCTGCCAATTAGCTTCCAGGCGCAGTATAAGGTGTTGGTTATTACCTTTAAAGCCCTACGTGGCTTGGTCCTGAGTTACTTGCAGGAACGCCTCTCCCTACACAATCTGCCCCACACGCTTAGAACATCTGGGAAGTATTTATTGGAAAATCATAACACTAGGATAATGACAACTTCCCATAGGGCTTTTACTGCTGTGGTTCCAAAATTATGGAATAGCCTACTGGAAGAGATCCATCTTATCACTACCTTAGAGGCCTGTAAGAAGGAACTCAAAACGGATCTCTTCCAGCGGGCGTATCCACGGAATTCCATATAAAAGATCATGACGATTGCTCCACTCCTGTTGGCTATTGATGAACTGTTATTTGAGAGAAGTAATAGGAATGCCGGTTAATTCAGTATTAGTGTTTTATTGATCGTATTTTGTATTATTGTATCATTTTTACTGATGTAATCCCACCTCGATCCTTGGGAGAGGCGGGAAATAAAAAAAATGATGCAAGGTCTGGCATGGATTATATGATTTTTTAAAATTAAACCTGTTCATTTGTTCTTGCTCTACATTTGCAGCACTCTGACGTAGGAGGAAGACAGTAAAATGGAACAGCTTTAAACAATCCCTTCCTTCCCTCTGTGATGCTGTTTGCACAGAGCAAGAGCAATTAAAACAGGGGTGGGGAACAGCAGTCCCTTTGTCCAAAAAGGCCCCCAGGGTTTCAAATCTGCCCTGGCTACCAGCTTTATTCCTGTGCTAAAAAGTTGAAATACCTCTCCCTGAGGCATAGCTACAGGAAGTAACAGTGCTAAGCTAAAAGAAGTTACCAGTAGTAGTTTTAGTTCTACCCTTTAATTCTACCCTTGGCCTCACCCACCATTTGAATGTGACCCAAAGAACTGTTCTGAAATTGAATTTGGCCTGTAGTTAAAAGAGGTTCCCTGCCCTTGAGCTAAAGCAGGAATAGGCAAAGTTCAGCCCTCTAGATGTTGTTGTACTGGAACTCCCAGCATGACTCAGTACTGGCTTTGCTGGTTAGGGCCAATGGAAGTTGTATTCCACCAACACACACACACACACACACACACACACACACACACACACCTTATGGCTAATTCTTGTAGTTAATGGACAATAAGCCAAGAGACTTCAAGAAGACAAAGGCAAGGCAAAATAGATTATTTGTAATTCACATATATTCATTAGGTATCATAAGAACATTTTTATATTTGTGAAAGCACAGGAGTGAGAATCATGTGGTCTTCTCATGATATTCTTCATTCCAATCCTGAAGCAAAGCCATTACTGTCATTGCTTATGTCTTTCCTTATTTAGAGACAACCATCCTGGCCACACATTCCCAGGCGATTATATGGAGTTCAGCTTATTTAGAGTTGGGAACATTTTCATGAAGAGTCTCTTAGGGTGCAAAGTAATTTATGAAAAAAGAGTAATCACATGGGATCAAGTGCTCTGCGCTGAACCTTTTCACTACAATTAGTGAAGGTCACATGGAACCCAAACTACTAGAAAAAAATGTCACTGTTTCATTCTGAAAACTAGCAAGAAAGTGGGACATGGAAACTGGAATATTTTTTATTTTAGCCTGTAAATACAGTGCACCCGCATCATACGCAGACGCCTTTTATGCAGCTTTCATCTTATGCTGAAAGCTGCATGGCAGAAGTTCCAATGGTTTGAGTGCGTCATGCATGAGCCCCATTATTTTAAGTGGGACTCAAGCATATGCACTATTTGCCTTACACGGAGGGGTCTAGAATGAATCCCGTCATAAGGCAAGGGTGCACTGTAGGAATACAGTTTTAAATTATATCTTTAATGGACATGATCTTAGGGAAAAGGCTGAGAAGTGATAGAAAGGTGTTCTTAATAACTGCCATATAGACTTTATCACATGGGGGAAATCAAGGAGTTAAAAAGGCATTTTCCTGGGGCATTCATGCGATTGCAGCAAAGATTTTCCCACAACATCATGATTAGAGAGGACTTATCCTGGGAAGAACCAGGA
Source organism: Sceloporus undulatus (assembly GCF_019175285.1). Taxonomy (NCBI): domain Eukaryota; kingdom Metazoa; phylum Chordata; class Lepidosauria; order Squamata; family Phrynosomatidae; genus Sceloporus; species Sceloporus undulatus. Next base: position 26,560,892 of record NC_056522.1, on the reverse strand, counting down.
ATGCTCCTGCAATAAATCATTCACAGAGAAATCACTGGAGAAGTCCTCTCTAAGCATTATGTGTGGGAAAATCTTTGCCATAATTGCACAAATTTCCCGGGAAAATGCCTTTTTACCCACCCCCCCCATTTTCCCCCATGTGATAAAGTCCCATGTCTATATGAAACTTTTAATTCTCAACATATAGGCTTGTGTTTTAAGTTGTTCCTTTATACTGTTTTTAACACTGTACAGTATTTTTATACTGTTTTAATCTAATGTGATTCCTAAATTTTGTAAATGTTATCTTTTGTAAATAAAAAATATCCTATACTCTATCTTTAATCCATTAACTGGGTAGGTTTGGAATTAAGACTGGCTGCTAAAAACCCATGTGTATTTTAATTAAAAGCCTTGTTTGGGATAGAAAAAACCAAAAATCGATGAACTATTTCTTCTTTACCTCTTCATCCTACTATTATGTTAAGGAACTTAAGAGAGCACACATTGCTGTCCCTTCCCACTCATTTCTACTCACCACTACAATATGAGGTAAATTATACTAGTCTCACTTGGAAATCCCTTGGTATCCCTTGGTGGTCTCCCACTCAAGAACTATCCAGATCTATCCCTATTTAGCTTCTATCATGACATGATATTCTTGCAAACAAGCTTGTAAAATGTGGGCTAGACAAGGTAACTGTTACATGGATTTGTAACTGGTTGACCAACCAAACCCAAAGGGTGCTCAACAATGGCTCTTTTTCATCCTGGAGAGAAGTGACCAGTGGGGTCCCACAGGGCTCTGTCCTGGGCCCAGTGTTATTCAACATCTTTATCAATGACCTAGATGACAGAATTGGGAGCATACTTATCAAATTTGCAGATGACACCAAATTAGGAGGAATAGCTAATACTCCAGAAGACAGGATCAACATTCAAAAAGATCTGAATAGACTAGAAAGCTGGGCCAAAGCTAACAAAATGAAATTCAACACGGAGAAATGTAAGGTACTGCACTTAGGGCGGAAAAATAAAATGCACAGATATAGGATGGGTGACACCTGGCTGAATGAAACTACGTGTGAAAGGGATCTAGGAGTCCAAGTAGACCACAAGTTGAACATGAGTGAACAGTGCGATGCGGCAGCTAAAAAGGCCAATGCAATTTTAGGCTGCATCAATAAAGGTATAGTGTCTAGATCAAGAGAAGTAATAGTGCCACTGTATTCTGCTTTGGTCAGGCCCCACCTGTAATACTGTGTCCAGTTCTGGGCACAAAAATTTAAAAAGGATGTGGAGAAACTGGAGCATGTCCAAAGGAGGGCGACTAAAATGGTGAAAGGTCTGGAAACTATGCCCTATGAGGAACGACTCAGGGAGCTGGGGATGTTTAGCCTGGAGAAGAGAAGGTTAAGAGGTGATATGATAGCCCTGTTTAAATATTTGAAAGGATGTCATATTGAGGAGGGAGCAAACTTGTTTTCTGCTGCTCCAGAGAACAGGACCCGGAACAATGGATGCAAGCTACAGGAGAAAGATTCCACCTCAACATTAGGAAGAACTTCCTGACAGTAAGGGCTGTTTGACAGTGGAACACACTCCCTCGGAGTGTAGTGGAGTCTCCTTCCTTGGAGGTCTTTAAGCAGAGGTCATCTGTCAGGAATGCTTTGATTTGGATTTCCTGCATGGCAGGGGGTTGGACTGGATGGCCCATGCGGTCTCTTCCAACTCTATGATTCTATGATTCTGAAACCAGAGAAGCATGGATGTGTCCAACATTATATGATACTATTTCTCTGTATAGCCCCGGAGTGGGGAAAGCGTAACCTGAGGGCTTTGTACAGTCCCCAAGTAGGGTTACCAGGTTAGGAGCATCCCAGGACCTGAAATTTCAGGGCTAAAACCTAAGACCTAAGAGAAATTCCTGGTGGTGTCACAACAATGGCTCCCTAAGGCAGGTATACAAACATGGTTTTTTAAAAAACTGCTCTTTCATCAGAAATTTTTTAACAAAAGGTGTAGCCCATACTTCAGGGGAACTGTAGTTGTATCTCCTTTTTAAAATTATACTATTTTACTATATTATGGGTATTATCACATGGAGGCTTACCGTGGTTAAATTGCCGGTAAAATGCTCCAGAAGCAGCAAGGTGTGGTAGCTGGTTGCACTTCTGAAGTATCTCTGAAGTGTTCCCTCTCCTCTCTCATTGACAAAGCATTCACAGAGCAGCCATTTCTTCATAATGGAAGTTTCCATTATTGAACAAATGACTTCTGGAGCATTTTACTGGCGATTTAACCATGGTATGCCTCGGTTGTGATAATCTCCTGTGATTTGGTAGCCAACATGGTCTAGTGGCTTGAATGTTGAGCTAGGAAACTGGGAGACCAGGGTTTGAACCCCTGCTTGGTAATGGGAATGACCTCGGACAAGTCACACTTCTCAGCCTCAGAGGGAGACAAGAAATAAATTCTGCCAAAAAAAACCCATAACATAGTTGCCTTAGGGTTACCTTAAGTTAGAATTTATTTGAAGGCATACAACAACAATTATGTTTTAATGTTTTTAAATAATCGCTGGACTGATACCCCCCTTTTTTTGGTTTTATATTATTAACCTTTTGTATCATATTTTTTTAATGGATATCTTGTGTTTTAATGATCTGTGACTGCATAATAAAGATTGGAACTGTAGCTGTGGATTTCTGCACTGTCAAGGGATCAGAGTAGGTGCCCCCCCCCCCCCCGGTCTCAGCGCTGCCTTTGTGTTTGTGGTGTGACCTATGGGCACATGATTTTTTTTAAATTAAAAAAATGATAGATTTGATTCACTGATTTTGCAGATACTTGCAGGCGGCAAGCAATTGGGCCGATGGCAGCTCAGTGAGGCAAGTAGTTGCAAAACCAATGAATCAAATTTTTTAATCATTTTTTAAAAATATATAGTTCCCAAGCCAAGGTGCTACTTACATCACCGATGATGCGCAGATGATTGACATGCATTTTGAAGTGGCGCAAAGTAGATGGGACGATAATCATGCCAAAAAAAGAAGCAATTACAAGGGGATAATGAAAAGATCCACTTTCATAGTGGGAACAACTGACCTTTTGGAGTCAATTCACTCACACAGAGTGAAGGCGAATCACAAACCAGTTTAAATGTACATGGGAATGGGGCCTTAGAGTTTTCTTCTATCTCTGTGAGAGTGTAGCTCAGGTTCTAGCTACATCATACTTGTGTAGCATGAATTTACATTCACATCTTTAAGTGGCTGCACAATACCATCCTCTTGTTGAATACCAGCATTGGAACAACCAGTGCTGTATCTGCAAATCTTCTGTTTTCGTAATCCCATTGAATCAAGTGGTACATTGAAGGCACTGATTAGTAATTACACACCATCTGAGAATGCACAACCTCATACGCAACAATCACACTTGCAGAACTCCACTTATGTAACTGTGAACTCAATATGGGACACCAAAAAAGTACAAATGCATGCATAAGGAAACTTACATGTTTGTCAAACACCAACAGGATGTCAGCCATAGATTCTGTATTCCAAGGGGCAAGGGGCAAGATGTTACATGGAGCAACCCTTGGTAGTGTTATTAAGCATGATACATTCAGCATCAACTACAGCTTCACAGAGTATGCCATTTGATTTTTTTAAAAAATGCTACATCTAACAGGTGTGTGTGTGCACACACATATTTTTCATGGCAGCAGTATTACCTTGAGATTCATTCCTCTTCCTCTGAAGTCTGGAGAAGAGGATCCAGGCACTGAGATCTGGGAACAAAACCCCCAAATGTTGTTTTATGGGGATTCAAGGGACAGTAATACTGTGGTCAGTTTTGAAGTGGAGGCCATGACAAAGACAGTCTCTGTGCTGTAGAATCTAAAGCAACAACACCATGGAGCATCCAAATATGTAAGCAATTGTGTTGATCTAAAACATTTTCTAGGACTTAATCTCAAACTGGAGCAAGATTTTTGTACAGCTGATGTGATCTTGCCATCTGAATATGAAGATACCACACCCAACAAAATTTCACAGATGAAAACAGGTGCATGCGGCTGAGGAACATCAGAGAGTAGTCAAGATGGCAAAAGCTATTAATGAAGGAGAACAGACAAGCCAGAAGAGACTGCAGCACATTGCTTTTGCTTGAGCCTACTGGCAAGGACAAGATTTCCCCATCTCCTCTTTTCCCACTGAGTTAATTTAGTGCAAACTACTTTTGCACTTTGAATTCAGATTGCAGCAAGTGAAGTAGGCCAGGACAAAGGGGCAAGAAACTGCAACATTTTAAAAACAGCTGAAAAAGTGGAATGACAGAGGATTAACGGTCCCTGCCAAATTGGGATAGTTGGAGGGTATGCCCTACCAGCACAGTTAGTGGTGAGGAATGCTGGAAGTTACAGTCCAGTATTTGGTAGGCTGCATGATTCTTACCCCATGTTAACAGGTGAGGTAAAGAAGATGGTACCCAGAGAGAGACCCACTTCCTTCAAGAAGGCAGCAGAGCTATTTGCACAAGAAACAATCACCTAGAAAAAGTCAAGATGGGACAGTGCATCCTAGCTCTTTTAGCCCAACCTGTCTGTCAGTTAGATTATAGTATTTGCTAGAGGACTGGTACTTTAATTTCCAACAACTCCCAAAGCCCTAGAGTCATGTTGGTGAGACAGAAAGTGCAGGGATGGTGGTGGGAGTGCTTTTCCTTTCCTCTCTTTTTTTCTGGCTGGCTTTTTTCTTTGAAGATTTTCTCTAATTTCTCCTTTACCAACACAGAACTAGTGGTTGTGGGTGAGGTTCCAGGTTGCTTAATGGAGGAATTGGCTTTAGCCAATTACAGGAATGTCACTCTTAACCATGGCTAAAGTTTGAGGTTGCTGGTGGAGAGATGCTAAAGCCTTTCCCCCCAGAACTCGTCATTGAGATTATTACTTCCCCAATTCCATTAGCAGGACAGAATATGTTACCTTGATCAGCTGCTGAGGATCTGGGAGTACACAAATAGTTTGCTGTTGGGGACAAAATCATATTTTTGAATGTTTTAATACCCCCCTCCCCGATAAAAACAGGCATAGGAAGGGGGGGGGCTTTGCTTTCTCTCGGGGAGCAATGGTTGTGTATTTTAGTTGGGTTTTCCCTCTAGAGGATTCAACAAGCACCCAGAAGCTGCTTGAAGTAGTAAATTTCACCCTAGTGCCTCAGGTTCTCTACTTCATTCCCTTCATTTTGCTCCATGTGTAGACCATGCCTAAGATACATAGTCTTTCACTTCCATTCTTTGCTCTGTTTTCTTTCCTTCTATGGTTGTACAGTAGAGCATCACCTGCTGACTGAGACATTAACTGCTACATAAAGGACTTTTATCACACGAGACTTGAAAAGTGCAATTAGAACAGGATAGCAGCATCTGTGGCCATGCATTTTCACATGACGCTGAGTCTGTCCAGTAGCTGGTTTGTATTCCATCCATTGCTGGAGCACTCCTTCTCACTGATGAGCAAAACTTGTTAGTGCTTCCTGAACGCACTGCATTTCCACAGTTGATGCATGTGTGATAGGTTCCTCTCAAGCAATTCCAATGTGCAGGCAGTCATGTGTTGCTAGTGAGATTATGCTCCTTTCCCCTTTGCTGTTCCAAAACAGACTGTTGTTTTTCCTTTTCTTTTTTCAGTTTCTTTTCTTTACAGTCAGCCCTCCACATTTCCAGCTTTTACATTTGCGGATTTGATTATTCATGGATTTGAGTAAATTGTTCTCTCTAGAAATCTCTAGGTCCTCCAGCACAACACTGCTGGAAGTTGACCAAAGAGTTGCACTGGAGCACCTACAGATTCCTAGAGTAAATACTTCTCTAGGCATTTGTAGATGCTTTGGTGTGATTCTACTTCCAATGGACGTTGACCACAGAGTTGCACTGGAGGACCTAGAGATTCCTAGATAGATAGTATTTTAAGTTTAAAAAATAGTGTGTTTTTTTAAAAAATGTGATTATTCCACATTCATGGGGGCCCTGTGCTCCTAACCCTAGCGAATATAGAGGGTCTACTGTAATCATGATTGCCATGATCATGCAATTATGCTAAAAATATAAATAAATAAAAATAAAAATAAACACAGACTGAAAGGCATTCTAGGAAGGTTGTAGGGTGGGAAGGTGGGCATGAAGAAGGCAGAGGCCAGGACAAAAGTAGTGCCATGAGGATTTGGAAGAGATATGCAATAGTGACTGTTCCCAACACAGAATGTTTGCATTTCCTAGACTAACACAGTTAATGCATCTTACAAGCCTGGTGTGGTAAAGTCCTTAGAGAGGCTATCCAAAATGTATTGCAAATCGTCAAGAATTTGTCTTATACCAGCAAAGTATGTTTACCCATCTAGTTCAGTGTTTTCTCTCAGACTAGCACCAGATATCCAGGTTTCCAGACAAAGGCATTTCCAGTTACCTGCTATTTGATCCTGCCAGCTAGCGATGCCAAGGGCTGAACTTGGGATTTACTCCATGTAAAACAGGATGCACATGTAACCTGTCAACCTGCAGAGGCAGGACTCACAAAAATTGCACACATTCATGCCTACCTATGAACTTACCCCTTGTGTGTGCACTCTAACACATACCATATATGTGCAAATATACACATATACACTTGCTCTGGTCCTTGCACATCTCAGCACACCTAAAAACAGGTAATAAATAGCAGTCTCAAAAGCCAGAGATGGACAAAGGACTGTGTTCGCAGTCTGGGGGTGCTTCTTGACCCGTCGCTTCAGATGAGGAATCAGGTGAATGCGATGGTCAAGAGCGCCTGCTATCAGCTTCGCCTGATACGCCAGCTGCGCCCTTTCCTGGAACAGGGTGACCTCGAAACTGTAGTACATGCACTGGCAACCTCAAGACTGGATTTTTGCAATGCGCTCTACATGGGGCTACCCTTGTGTCTAGTACGGAAACTCCAGTTGGTACAGAATATGGCAGCCAGGTTGGTCACAGGAACAGTAAAGGAGCGACCATATAACACCAATACTGAAGTCACTCCACTGGCTGTCTATCAGTTTCCAGGCACAGTACAAGGTGTTGGTTATTACCTTCAAAGCCCTACATGGCTTGGACCCAACCTATCTAAGGGATCGCCTGCTTCCATATAATCCGACCTGTACACTCAGGTCCTCTGGGAGGAATTTATTACAGCCCTTAAAGACCAGGTTGACGGCGACCTGCCAGAGGACATTTTCTGCAGCCGCTCCCAATTTATGGAATGGCTTGCCGGACGAGATCCGTCAAATTACCAATCTAGAGAGCTGTAAAAAAGCCATTAAGATGACTCTCTTCTGGCAAGCCTTCCCGGAATAAAATACTCAGCCACGAATAAGACTTCCCATCCAGTGAACTCTGCCCATGATTATTTTTATTTAGCTTAGTTGGTTTTAATATGTAGTTTTTAATCTTACATTGTTTAATCTTGTTTTAAGGGGGGGTATTATGTATATATGGATGTATTTTAACCTGTTGTACGCCACTTTGATTGCCTGGCAAAAAGCGGGATAGAAATAAAAAAATTATTATTATTTTATTATGTTTTCCCCAGTTACCAACCCAGCTGACTAGCTACACTAGCAGAAGAAAGTGATGTGGTTCAGCTTTTGGACCACACAAAGAACAGCAGGAGATCCCAGAACTGCAAGTTGTGCCCTCTTGATGCACAGCAAGTTCCTCTCTTGCTTATGCAAGTCAATTCATTCCTGATGCCAGGACTAATCAGAAACCTTATTATGAAACCAGAAGGCTACAGTTCATAAAAACAGATTATGTCATTTGCTTCTGTATTACGATATATACTCATGTATAAGTCAAGGGCAGTTTTTGGGCCCAAAATCATGGATTTTGATATGGCCTGTTGATAAGTCAAGGGTCAAACACCTGGATATGTTACAAAAGATCTAAAAGGGGAAACAAAGCACCACTTCCCTCCCTACATCTCCCTCTCTGGACCTCTTCTCAGAGTCACATTCTTGGCATGGAAAATGGGGAAACAAACTTCTGCACACACACTCTCTCTCTTCTTTACCAAAAGCATCTCAGGCCCCATTCATACTATTTGCACTGGATGGAACCAGGTAGATCCGGATGCCCTCCCCACGAATCTCTCTGGAAGCAAATGCCGACTATTTACCCCAGGATAATTTAACTCGAATGCCAGGCAGCTCCTGGGAGAGTTTTCATTTGCCGAACTGGTTTAAAAAAGACTCCTTTGCTGACAATCAAATTCTCTTCTGCTGTCATCAAGGGTGACGTTTCTTACAGTGATTGGGCCACTGGATGGGTGATTTCCCCCTTTCCCCCCTCCTTTTTGAAAAAAAACCCAGACATCAGTATGCACATATTTTATCAAATTTAAAAACCTCCTGTGTGTGTGTGTTGTGGGTATTTGGGTCACTGCAGGTTATGGATCTTCTCTTGGCCCTGTTTTCAACCCCAAAATGCAAGCTAATGCCATCTCTGCATTCTGCATCCTTCCTCCTTGCCACCCCAGAGTGCCTCATACACATGTAATAATAATAATAATAATAATAATAATAATAATAATAATAAATTCCTCACCTCAGAATGCCAGAAAAGGATGCGATACATCATTTGCTTTCCCTCAGCTACCCCGGGATTCCTTAGAGACAGTAGCAAAAGCATTCTGTATCAATTTGCCAAATTGGAAAGAGAAACGTTTGTTACATTCGCATTGTAGCATTTGCAAAGGAAAAAAGCCTCTTGCAAAGTGCTGTTGGAAGCAAGGAAATGAAAGGGAAAATGAACAGGCAGGCAGGCACATTCTATCTATATATCTATCTACCTGTAGCAAAAAACATGTGCATAGTCTGCCAAAAATAATTTTAAAAAATTAAAAAAGAGAGAAAGCTGCCTGGTGCAAGAGGGAGGCTTGCTCTGTTCTGTGCCCTTCCTCTGATCTGCCCTGAATTGACCCTTCGTCCTGCTCCTTCCTTCTCCTCCAAGATTGCCCTCCATGGCCCCCTTCTTTCCCCTGGCTCCTCCCTCCTCCTCCTCCTCTTCCTCTTCCTCTGTCACTCTTGGCACCCTTTCTCCAGTTCCCCCCTCTGCCCTCCCTCTGATTGCCCTTTGCATCCCCGTCAGTCACCTGACTGCACTTTGCATCTTGTCACCCCGATTGCTCTTTTTTGCATCCTTTCTCTGGCTCCTTCCTTCCTCCTTCTCCTCCTCCTCCTCCTCTGCCCTGATGAAGGGGAGGGAATGTTCTGCCCACTGCCCTCCCTCTGACCTAAATCCCTCCCCTGAACTTATATTTATATCATGATTGGGGGCAAGTTCATATTCACCGAACCCATTTTTTCCAAAAGATACGGTTTTTACCCGGATTCCAAATGACCCGTGCTAATGGGCATTTGCCCCTGAATGGGTGTGGAAGCCTCAGATTCACTTGTGGGAGATTCGGGGCAAATATGAACTTCACGTGCATGATTTGGTTCCTGATCTGGGATAAAAGGTAGTCTGAATGGCCTCCAAGGCTCATGGCTTGTAAAAAGGGACAGAAACCTCTCTCTCTCTCTCTGCCCTTCACCCCCAGGATTTCCAAGACTCATGGCTTGCAAAACAGGGTACAAGCCTGGACATACTCTCTCGCTTTGTCCCTTGCCTCAGCAGCTCTTTGTTAGCTCTGGCTGTGAGGGAAGGCTGAAGCCAAGGATAACAGAGACGGGAGGAGTGTCCGGGGACTCAAACGGGAAGCTGTTTAAAGATCCCTGGCTACAGAGGAAAGTGGGCACTTCTTTTAGGAACTTTATAAGCAGTATTAACTTATTACCCTGTATATAAGTCTACCCATGCTTTTGGAGTCCATTTTGGGCCATAAATTTCTCGACTTATAGTCGAGTATATACCGTACTTACATTCTTATCCTGCCTTTTCATAACAGTGTATATAACTCTATTGCTCTTCATTTGATTCTTACTATAAACCTGAAAGTTCAGACTGAATAAGGGTGACTGGCTCAAGGCCTCCAAGTGAGTTCTGTGGTGAATCGGGATCTCCCAAGCCTATGTCCATACCCACTAACAAATTCCTTTTCATTCATCTGTGGTAAAGCACCTGAGGTATGAGACATGCTATTGTTTTTGTGAGTTCTATCTGCAGGCTGCAGTTACTAGGGAGTAAATGATGGTGTTTTTCCCCTGGCGCATCAGGGTAATTGATGGTCCCTCCTGCATCATGCACATCATCCAGTCACAGCAGCCTGAATCCTACCATTAGTTCTGACTAGAGCAGTCCTATTGAATCAACAAGATATACCTATATGTTGATTTGAACTGTCTCTCTAGTGGTGACTAGTCAATAGGATTCAGGCCACAGTTGTGAATTGTTGGAAATTAAAGCACCATCACAAGTAACCCAAACCAGTGAGGGCAATAAACAAGGCATCCCTCCCCTCTTTTCCAAATAACCACCCATTTGATCTATAGGTTGCTACACTCTGGCTTTCTATTTCCTCTTTCTCTTCCATAAGTTAGAGAGAGGTAGCTATTCATGACTTCTCAGTGATGGTTAACAGCATATGTATGCTGTGCAAATCTACAGCACAATAATAATAATAGAATCATAGAATCATAGAATCGTAGAGTTGGAAGAGACCACTAGGGCCATCCAGTCCAACCCCCTGCCATGCAGGAAATCCAAATCAAAGCATCCCTGACAGATGGCCATCCAGCCTCTGTTTAAAGACCTCCAAGGAAGGAGACTCTATCACCCTCCGAGGGAGTGCATTCCATTGTCGAACAGCCCTAACTGTCAGGAAGTTCCTCCTAATGTTCAGGTGGAATCTCTTTTCCTGCAGCTTGCATCCATTGTTCCGGGTCCTGTTCTCTGGAGCAGCAGAAAACAAGCTTGCTCCCTCCTCAATATGACATCCTTTCAAATATTTAAACAGGGCTATCATATCACCTCTTAACCTTCTTTTCTCCAGGCTAAACATCCCCAGCTCCCTAAGTCGTTCCTCATAGGGCATAGTTTCCAGACCCTTCACCATTTTAGTTGCCCTCCTTTGGACACGCTCCAGTTTCTCAATGTCCTTTCTGAATTGTGGCGCCCAGAACTGGACACAATATTCCAGGTGGGGCCTAACCAAAGCAGAATACAGTGGCACTATTACTTCTCTTGATCTAGACACTATACTTCTATTGATGCAGCCTAAAATAGCTTTGGCCTTTTTAGCTGCCGCATCACACTGTTCACTCATGTTCAACTTGTGGTCTACTTGGACTCCTAGATCCCTTTCACATGTAGTTTCATTCAGCCAGGTGTCCCCCATCCTATATTTGTGCATTTTATTTTTCTGCCCTAAGTGCAATACCTTACATTTCTCCGTGTTGAATTTCATTTTGTTAGCTTTGGCCCAGCTTTCTAGTCTATTCAGGTCATTTTGAATCTTCATCCTGTCCTCTGGGGTATTAGCTATTCCCCCTAATTTGGTGTCATCTGCGAATTTGATAAGTATGCTCCCAATTCTGTCATCCAGGTCATTGATAAAGATGTTGAATAACACTGGGCCCAGGACAGAGCCCTGTGGGACCCCACTGGTCACTTCTCTCCAGGATGAAAAAGAGCCATTGTTGAGCACCCTTTGGGTTCGGCCGGTCAACCAATTACAGATCCATGTAACAGTTCCTTTGTCTAGCCCACATTTTACAAGCTTGTTTGTAAAATAATAATAATAATAAATGGAAATCAGCTTTAGAGGTTCCTTTAACTAACTTTACAATACTTTCTCCCATGCTATCTCTGAATGCATTTCTACTTTTTACCTAATTACAAGTTTCTTGAGTTACTCCTGTTTGGTTAGCCACAAACTCACTACAAGGGGGCTAGCAGTATGCTGGTATAAATACCAAATATTAAAAAACAAGAAGCTTTGGTAACTTTGTCTAGTTACTCTGTACTTATATAGGCTCTGTTTCTGGAGGACACATGTGTAAAAAAGCCTTCTATGTAAATCCCTCTTAGAACAGTGGAGAACTAACTGCCTCTCAGAACAGTGAATGTCATTGCCAAGCAACTATCACTATTAAGAGGTCTCTCCTAATCTTTTGGTAAAACATGCTTGACTCTAGTTTCTACCCAATATTTCTAGGCCTGCCAACAGAAAACAACTCTGTTCTGTGTCCTGGATTACAGCATTTCAGATATGTCTCCCCTTAATTCTCTCTTCTCCAGGCTGTAAATATCAAGTGCTTTAAATATCCAGTGCTCATAGGATTTTGTTTCCCTCCTGGCCAGGCTTTTCTGGATGTGCTTAAAGTGAAAGAGTTGATAATAAAAAGTTCGTGTGTTATTGTTATCTGTGACCAATTAGCATAGAGGAGTACAATAACATCCCAAATTCACAAAACAGTGATACCTTTATGGGGCCAACCAAAATGCACAAGTCATGCATTTTGGTTGGCCCTGAAAAGGTATAGCTGTTTGGGAATTTTGGATGTTATTGTACTTTGCTGTATGACCAACACAACTACCCCTGGATATGTTTTCTAGCATATAGAAGGTGAGACAATGAGGAAAATAATAAAGCCGATGATGGTTACTTCTTCCTTTTCATACAATCATAGTGTGGGAAGAGACCACAAAGGTTCATTCATTCCAACCTCCTGCCATGCAGAAATGCACAATCATTTCCTTGGATGAAGTTCCTATTTCATTTGAGCAGTTTCAATGGTGACAGATTTTTTCACTGGATTGTTTGCGTTTTTAATTAAAAGATTGCCTTTCAGCTGGTGGAAGATCTTTTGTTAAAGCTCAGTGTGTTTAATTTGAACTTGTCTAGTCAGGACTCAAGGGTAAGCATTGTTGGGTTAAGTGTACAGAAACAATTGGAATCTTTTCCTACCAATTTGGTCAGACTCTCGGGGATTTCATTCCAGCAATGTGTGGAAAGAAGATCTGGATGGACCAAGGGCAGAGCAGCCGGGGTGTCTTGCTCCAGAACTAGGTGTAGATCCAGGACTCTCCAAGTGTTCTTTCAGTGCCAAACACTGGCACACCTTACTACTAAAGCATAAGCTTTATTGGTGATAAATGATGCAGCAAATGATATACAGCAGAGAAGAATTCCAGTTCTTTTGCCAATAGGATACACCATCCTGTCACAGTCAATGGTAGAAATGGACACCCAAACAATTTCTACCCCAGACTTATCTGTCGGTCAGCAATCAAACCAAATTCATATCACTGGGACCATGGGAGTCCTTGGACTGAGGTATACATCCCCTAAGGTGATGCCTATGGAAGATGGACTCACAAGAGTTATATAGTAAAGAAAGAAAAGAAAAGAAAAGAAAAGAAAGAAAGAAAGAAAGAAAATCAATGTACAAGTGTGACCCATCTCCCCCAATAGCAATAAGAACAGTAGAAGCAGATTAGCAACAGTGAAAAAAATCACACACACACACACACACACACACCATTTGGTTTTCAGCCTTCATCCTCAGGCTGTAAAGTGAAAGCAAAAAGTCTCCAACAAGGTCATCAATGCAAGGTTAACTTTTTCTTTCACGCTACCAGATAGCAGTTAATTTTTGGCCATGATGCCAACAAAAGACTCTAAAACCCATTTGCCTGGTTGCAGACTCCCTGCTAACTACATGGGGCATAAGCAAAGTGGATGGGACCAGATGAAACATGGTACCTTGAAGAAGCTTTTTAACAAGGCTGGACTGCATCTCCACTGCAGAAATAATCCAATTTGACACACTTTAACTGCCATGGCTCAATACTATGGAATTCTGGGAACTGTACGTTTGCGAGACATTTAGCCTTCTCTGTCAAAGAGCTCTGGTGCCAGAACAAGATACAGTTCCCAGAATTCCACAGCATTGAGCCATGGCAGTGAAAGTGGAGTAATACTGGTTTATTTCTGCAGTGCAGATACAGCCCTGGTTTATATACTCAACAAACTGAAGTAACAAAGCTTTTTCTGTCAGCTACCACATGAATATATAAATGTTTCCCCACGGTTAAAAAAAATCTTGCACATAGAAAAATAAGATGGAGAGCCCTGAAGCACTGTGTTAAAGTAATGTAATTATCTATTAACTAGTTATTTTTTGCAACAAGGACAGTTACATTTGAAAATAAGTAAAAAGCGGGAATATTATTTGATCTTCTATATCTTTTGTTCCATTATGTTTTCATAATTGAACTTTTTAGTATTTTGACAGAATTTTCAAGGTATTATCCTATTCTGCCATTAAAAATCCACACTGAACAACATTTGTGATGTGAGGGAAGGGATAACGGAGAGAGAAGATGGAGCTAATCAGGGACAAAACTTAACTGTACGGTTCATTAGATAGCATGCTTTCAGACAGCCTTTCCCAAACAGCTGGCATAGGCATAACATAGAAAACAGCATGATAGTTGTTATAAGGGGGATTCCAATGTATAACACTTTCTCTGTAAAACTACAAAAAGATAGAGATAAAAAAATAGATATTGATCATAAATTGTGATAAATAAAGTGGAAAGATGTGTAGAGTTATACACAATTATTTTTATTAAATCATAGAACATGATGTTAAAAAGAGGCAGATTTCTTTGAAAAAATGTGGTTTAGGATGGATGGGGACAATATAGTGGGAAAGTCTGACTTTTGCGAATATATAAGGGTTTTGCAAAATTAAAGAGAAATATATAAGATGTGTTGGGGTAAGGGCTGATGCACAATAACGTTTATACTGGTTTATAAGAAAATGGATAGAGAAATATATGGGACTGTGCAAGAATACAGAATAAATAAATAAATAAATAAATATCCCATCAGCTAGCAATTGGATTGTGTGGTTTGTATGGATCTGGAAAGTGTGATCTTGGTGCTACACCCCCCCCCCCCCGCCGCCCCAAAAGGCTTTCTGGAAATGTGCCACTTGAGGGCAGCAATGCGAACCAATTTTCTTCAGCAGTCCTTTGGTTTCTAATTTGAATGAAGTAAAATAATAATAATAATAATAACAACAATAATATTAATAACAACAATAATAATACACTATGGCAAATGATCATTTTAACATTTCCTGCCATCCAACATTAACGTAATTGGATAATTTTGGAGCTCACTAACAGTTAATGAAACATGTTCAGCATTGCCTACTAAATTCCCACCGTTTTCATAAAGTGTTAGGAAGAAGCCTGGCGTGAACCCTTTTCTTATCATAATACTGTAGTTCTGTGTCTGCAAGGCATCTTTTCTAGATGCAGGTGTATTCAAATAAGGGAAGCCTTTCCCCAGAGGGGCACCATTCACTTGTTTCAGTCAAATATATGGACTGGCCCTTATTGAAGTACAGTTGGAAGAAACATTAGGGTAGGAGTGTGTGTGTATGTTTTAAAGCTTTCTCTTCTTATTCAAATAAAGCAAGTGTTCTTGCAGGTACAATATGCCTATTTGGATAAATAAAGGCCAACACTCTGCCCTCTAAATAAACAAATCATTGTTTATAGTCTTGTCCAAATCCCAGTGGGTTATTTTTATTCACAGCTTGGTCCTCCCCTGAATATTTACAAGGTTGCACTATGCAAGCTGATTAACTATGTACACTTATTATAGCTAGCACCAGAAACAGGCAGCTTTTCCAAAGAACAGCTTTAATTGCTTTTGGAAAACTATGCGGGGCTCAGAAACAGTGTTAACCAGATCTTAAAATGAGCTGGTTATAGAATCTCTTGATACTGGCCTCATTTGACTCAGAGAAATCCATGACATTAGCACCAGTAGCAATGCATATTTCCTAAGGCCAATGAAAGAGATGTCTTATAAAACACTCACAAGAAACTACAGATGAAAGAAGTAGATCAGACCTTCTGCCACTTGAGAGGGATGTAACTTTTGGAAACTCTGCTTTGCCTTAACAAAATCAAGATAGATGACTAGGCTTCGATAATGATGGACTGGAATCCTTGTATTGCGTTTGTATTGTGTTTTGGGATGGCCATTCCAGCTATCTTGCATATTTACTATTACAGTGTGATCAGTCTGAACCATGAGTTTGCTTATCATATGCCTTGTTTATGTGCACAGCAGCAATGTATTCAAGTCTTTTACTCCTTCCAGAGCCGCGAGCCATTAGGTGTGCGAATTTTAGTTTTCTTTAACGCAACAACTCTATTCAAGTGGCATCAGGTTAGAATCAGATATTGAAACAGAACCTTGCCTTTAAGTATAAGATAGCAGCCAGGACATTCCTTTAAAGTAGTATTCCAAGTAGATTGACTGTTATTGTCATTACTAAAGACTTTGCAGTATGGACAACGAGGGATCTGCTGCAGTTACATGCAACTCTTGTGGGATGTTTCTCTTCTTGCCTACAGAAGTGGAGAACTTCACATGCACCAAGTGCAAGTTGGTAGCACTCCTGGAGGAGAAAGTGCAGCAGCTGGAGTCCAGAGTAGCTACACTTCAGCATATTAGGGAACAAGAGAATTTCCTGGACACAATAGAACTAACAATCTTGGATGAGTACCACGCAGAGGAAGATGCTAGGGTGGAAGAGGTCACTTGCCAAACACAGGAGGCAGACAGCTGGAGGCATGTCACAAAGAGAAGTAAGCCAAGAAGGAATTGTTCTGGGAGCTTGCAGCGAGTGTTCTGGGAGCTTGCAGCTAGAGAATCGATTCGAAGCTCTTTCCCTTATCAAGGAGGATGAAGAAGAGCAGCATGGACAGACTTCAGGGACAGAGCAGGGGAACCTGAGAGTCCCACCCGAGGGAACAGTTGCTGCTAAGCCTCGGAGGAGGCGTGTGGTCGTAGTGGGGGACTCCTTGCTGAGGGGTACAGAAGCAGTGATATGTAGGCCTGACAAGATGTCTCGAGAGGTGTGTTGTCTTCCAGGTGCAAAGATCCGTGATGTGACAGAGAGGCTGACAAGACTGGTCAAGCCTACTGACAAATACCCCTTCCTTTTGGTCCACGTGGGAACTAATGATACTGCAAGACACAGCCTTCAGAACATCAAAAGGGATTACGAGGCGCTTGGTAGGAAGCTGAAAGGAATGGATGTACAGGTTGTCATCTCGTCTCTTCTGCCAGTTGAAGGGCATGGTCCAGGAAGGGAGAGGAAAATAGCAGATGTGAACAACTGGCTTCGCAGATGGTGCCGCCGAGAAGGATTTGGATTCTTCAATCATGGGCTGCGGTTCCATGAGGAGGGACTTCTTGCAATGGACGGGTTGCATCTCACGCCAGTTGGAAGAAATGTTTTTGCCAACAGTCTCAAGAGCTTGATCAGGAGGGCTTTAAACTGAGTTCTGAGGGGAAGGGAGACAATATTAAGGAAGGCGAAAGGGATGGCGAAAATAGTCAAACTGACATAGAGGAAACAAGAAAAAAAGTGCAAGGACCCAACAGTGGGAGGCAAAAAAACTTGCACAGGCAGCAAGTAAAAGGGAACCATGGTCTGCGATGTCTCTACACTAATGCACAGAGCATGGGAAATAAGCAAGATGAACTCGAACTCCTAGTACAACAAAGCAAATATGATATAATAGGCATCACTGAAACCTGGTGGGATGAGTCTCATGATTGGAATGTGGAAATAGAGGGGTATAACCTTTTTAAGAGAAATAGGCCAAACAGGAAAGGAGGAGGAATAGCATTATATGTCAGAGATATTTACACCAGTGAAGAGATCCAGGACATCAATCATGGAAGCCAGGTGGAGAGCATCTGGATAAAAATTAAAGAGGAGGGAAACAACAAGGACGATTCCATGGTCAGAAATACTAAAAGATAAAGAAGTTCAGGACGGATGGGACTTTCTCAAAAGAGAGATACTGAAGGCACAATTTCAAACAGTTCCAGTGAGAAAGAAAAACGGGAGGTGTCTCAAGAAACCAGGATGGATGACTAAGGAACTTTCAACCGAGCTAAGTTTGAAACGGAACATGTATAAGAAATGGAAAAAGGGGGAAATCACAAAAAAGGAATTCATAGAAATAGCAGGCATGTGCAGGGGTAAAGTCAGAAAAGCTAAAGCACAGAATGAACTCAGGCTTGCTAGAGAGGTTAAAAAGAATAAAAAGGGTTTTTTTTTTATATGTCCGCAGCAAAAGGAAGAAGAAGGAAACAATAGGGCCACTGCGTGGAGAAGATGGCAAAATGTTAACAGAAGACAGAGAAAAGGCAGAATTACTCAACAGCTTCTTTGCCTCAGTCTTCTCAGAAAAGGCAAAGGGTACTCAACCTGAGGATAATTGAGCAGAGGACAGAATAGGGGAATTTCAGCACAGAATAAGTAAAGAGATAGTAGAGGAACACCTTATTAATCTAATTGAATTTAAGTCTCCGGGACCAGATGAACTCCATCCAAGGGTATTAAAAGAACAGGCAAATGTAATATCGGAGCCATTGGCAATAATCTTTGAAAACTCCTGGAAAACAGGAGAGATCCCAGCAGACTGGCGGAGGGCAAACGTTGTCCCCATCTTCAAAAAGGGGAAAAAAGAGGATCCCAACAATTATCGTCCAGTTAGTCTGACATCAATACCAGGAAAGATTCTAGAGCAGATCATTAAATAGAGAGTCTGTGAACATCTAGAAGGCAATGCCATAATCACAAAAAGTCAACATGAGTTTTAGAGAAAGAAGTCATGCCAGACAAATCTGATCTCTTTCTTTGATAAAATTACCAGCTTGGTAGATGAAGGGAATGCTGTGGATATAGTATATCTTGCTTTCAGTAAGGCCTTTGACAAGGTTTCCCATGACATTCTTGCAAACAAGTTTGTAAAATGTTGGCTAGACAAAGTAACTGTTACATGGATTTGTAACTGGTTGACCGGCCGAACCCAAAGGGTGCTCAACAATGGCTCCTTTTCATCCTGGAGAGAAGTGACCAGTGGGGTCCCACAGGGCTCTGTCCTGGGCCCAGTGTTATTCAACATCTTTATCAATGACCTGGATGACAGAATTGGGAGCATACTTATCAAATTTGCAGATGACACCAAACTAGGGGGAATAGCTAATAGCCCAGAAGACAGGATCAAGATTCAAAATGACCTGAATAGACTAGAAAGCTGGGCCAAAGCTAACAAAATGAAATTCAACACGGATAAATGTAAGGTATTGCACTTAGGGCGGAAAAATAAAATGCACAGATATAGGATGAGGGACACCTGGCTGAATGAAACTACGTGTGAAAGGGATCTAGGAGTCCAAGTAGACCACAAGTTGAACACGAGTGAACAGTGTGATGCGGCAGCTAAAAAGGCCAATGCTATTTTAGGCTGCATCAATAGAAGTATAGTGTCTAGATCAAGAGAAGTAATAGTGCCACTATATTCTGCTTTGGTCAGGCCCCACCTAGAATATTGTGTCCAGTTCTGGGCACCACAATTCAGAAAGGACATTGAGAAACTGGAGCGTGTCCAAAGGAGGGCGACAAAAATGGTGAAGGGTCTGGAAACCATGCCCTATGAGGAACGACTTAGGGAGCTGGGGATGTTTAGCCTGGAGAAAAGAAGGTTAAGAGATGATATGATAGCCCTGTTTAAATATTTGAAAGGATGTCATATTGAAGAGGGAGCAAGCTTGTTTTCTGCTGCTCCAGAGAACAGGACCTGGAACAATAGATGCATGCTACAGGAAAAGAGATTCCACCTCAACATTAGGAGGAACGTCCTGACAGTAAGGGCTGTTCGACAGTGGAATGCACTCCCTCGGAGGGTGATAGAGTCTCCTTCCTTGGAGGTCTTTAAACAGAGGCTGGATGGCCATCTGTCAGGGATGCTTTGATTTGGATTTCCTGCATGGCAGGGGGTTGGACTGGATGGCCCTAGTGGTCTCTTCCAACTCTACGATTCTATGATTCTATGATTCCTAGTCTCAAGTCAAGTCTTAGGTCTCAACCTTGAAGTCTCAGGTCGAGCAAGTCTGGGAGCCAATTTTAACAGGAAAAAAAAAGAAGAGGGGGGGGGGGTTGTAGTGTAAGGATCCTTCTCATAAAGCTTTTCCAAGGGACAGGCTGCTGAATAGACCTGAACCTTTACTTCAAACCCATTGTCTAACAAGTGTGCTGTTTCTGGATGAAGTTAGTGCAGAAATTTTGCTAAAAATACACAAGTCTTGAGTTGAACCGAGACTTGGGCCCAGAACATACCTCCGGGAAAGGGCAGGGTGGCGGCAGCCTGTTTGCTGCGGAGGGACGCTGTAGCAGCCAAACTGCCCGGGTTCCTCTGCCCCGGGTTCTTTTTGCAATGGTGCTGGCACATCACAAGTGCATCACTGGTGCACTCGTGACGTAAGGGACGCACAGTGATGTGTATACGCTGCACGTCCCTTACATCAAAATGGTGGTGCCTGTGCGGATGGGACAACGCCATGATGATGCTGCCGCTGGTACACCGTAGGGTTCTGGAGCCTGTGGTTAATGCACACTCCCAAACCCTAGTATTGGTGCCATTATGTGTCTTGTGGCCCCTCTGTACCAGGCCTCTGTCACTAAAAATATACAAGTCTTGAGCCAAGTTGAATCATGTCAGTTCCTCATTTATTGCCAAGTCGAGTCAGAGTTGAGTCCAAGTTAAAGTCACTTGAACCTGATGTGAGTCTGAGTCAATCCATTTGAATCTACATCACTGGTACACAGTGGTTAAATCTGACAAGGTTAACATTTGGAACATTTGGATGCTAAAGTGAGAAACCATCCTCTCTTACTCAGACAATGGTAGAACAACAGATTGGTTGAATCACAATCATTGGTGTAGTGGTAAATTTTAAAGGCATGTATCCTCATATAGGAACAGGTACTTAACTCTTTGAGGTTTCTGCCTCTAACAAAGGAAATTTAATTGAGATTGCATTTAGTGTGTTTTACCTAAACATCACCTAAAAATTTTCCAAATGCAACAGCAGAGACTTCTTGGGAAAGTCAATGTTCTTTGCTTAATGGAGGGCAGGTAGCCTCACAAAGGACAGAGGCAACCTGGATCTCAATGGGAGTATATTTTTATGTTGCTAGTGGAGTTTAAAATTTTATTTCGTAGACTTTAAGACTCTTCTGGGCATCAGCCGGGGAAGTGTGACCCTGTTGGTGCTCTTGGACATCTCAGCGGCCTTCGATACCATTGACCACGGTATCCTTCTGGAACGCCTGAGGGAACTGGGTATCGGGGGGCACTGCGCTTCACTGGTTCTGATCCTTTCTCTCGGGCAGATTCCAGATGGTGCAGTTGGGGGACATTTGCTTCTCTAAGAGGGAACTGACATCTGGTGTCCCTCAGGGAGCTATTTTGTCCCCCACTTTGTTTAACATTTACATGAAATTGCTGGGAGAGATCATCCGGAGACACAGGGCGCGGTGTTATCAGTATGCTGATGACACCCAAATATGTTTCTCTGTGTCTCCGACTGACGTAGTGACTAAGAATGGCGTCTCTCCTCTGAATGCCTGCCTGGAGTCGGTAATGGGCTGGATGAGGGAAAACAAACTCAGTTTGAATCCAGAGAAAACGGAAGTACTGGTGATAGGTTCCCCAGGCCCAGGGAAGGAAATTTGTCCACCTGTCCTGGATGGGGTCACACTTCCCCTGAAGGACAAAATTCGCAGCTTTAGGAGTACTTCTGGACTCGTCCCTGCAGTTGACATCTCAAGTAAATGAGATTACCGTATATACTCCACTATAAGTTAACCTCATATATAAGCCGGAGGCAGGTTTTGGGACCAAAATTAAGGATTTTGATATGACCCATGGATATGTTGAAGTTAAAACTTTGGGGCATGTAACAAAGCAAAGTTTCCAGGAGAAAAGCAAAGGAAAACAATGCCAAATAATTTATAAAAGTTCATCAGGCATTGTAGTCACACTAAATGCAGGATGGAGTGGGATGGGGTGGGGGTCAGTGCTTCCAGGACCGATTATGCTCTTGCCTTTCTGCAGGAGATGGTTCTGCTTCCTGTGAATGTATCCTGATTCTCCCTGTCAGATTTCCCTCCATGCCCCCTTGCTTCCTAAGAATGTGTTCTGGATCCTCTCTGTCAGATTTCCCTGCATCCCCCAACTGCTTCCTTCGAATGTATCTGATTTCCCTTATTCTCTATCCTCCCTAAAGTACCACCTCCCTGAATCGAATCCACTCTCCTTCCCTTTGTAACAGTTGCTTTCTCTTAGGTTGCATCTGCACTGGGGAAATAAATAATCCGGTTTGACTCCACTTTAACTGTCAGTGCTATGGAATTCTGGGAGTTGGAATTTGTTGCTTCCCCCAGCCTCCGATGGCTCCCTCCGTTGCTCCCATCTCTCCCCCCAGCCTCCTGATTCATTCCCTTCATCTGTCAGCTACATCCAAACATGCCCTCCATTCTTGAAGGAGCAAATGGGGCAAAATTGCAGTGCAACATCATGGGAAATGTGGGACCTTGGGTGTACCAGGACAGAAGCAAAGTTGCATTCCACACCAGACCAATTCGGAGTGAAATCGAAGTGAGCTTATTATTATTATTATTAACCTTTATTTATATAGCGCTGTAAATTTACACAGCGCTGTACATACAATCTTTTAGTTAGACGGTTCCCTGCCCTTAGGCTTACAATCTAAGAAGACACGACACAAAAGGAGAAGGGAGTAGTGGTGGGGAATGGGATCAGGTCCAACAGTTCTTCTCCACCTCCGAGGCCTGGACCAAGGCAGATGGACTGGATGAAGGGCTTGGCTTCTTAATGGATGCTTAAAAGGAGGCTTCCTGGGTCAGAGAGGGGCTCACCTCTGGGAATGCTTCTCTAAACAATATAGTCTTTAACTCAGTTTTGAAACTGGGTAGAGAAGTGATGAGGTGTGCACGTGGGAGAAGGTTCCAGGAGTAAGGGGCAGCAAGCGAGAAAGGACGAATTCGGGAGGGGGCAGTGGTAGTCCTACACTGTGACAGGAGACCTTGACTACCAGAGCGGAGGGTGCGAGTAGGAATGTAAGGAGAAAGAAGGTCAGATAAATATGGAGGGGCCAATCCATTGAGAGCTTTGAAAGTCAATAACAAAAGCTTGTACCGGATGCAGAAGGGGAAGGGGAGCCAATGAAGGGAGGATAAAAGAGGAGAAACATGGTCAAAGCGGCGAGTGGATGTGACAATACAGGCAGCTGAATACTGGACAGAGATAAAAGGATGGAGGTGTGAAAGAGGAAGCCCTGTCAGAAGGAGGTTACAATAATCTAGTCGCGAAACCACTAGGGCATGGACCAGAGTCTTGGCAGTAGAGGCTGAGAGGAATGGACGGATCTTGGCAATGTTGTGGAGAAAGAATCTACAGGCCTTGGCGGTGGCCTGGATCTGGGGAATAAATTGATTGATTGATTGAAATTTTATTTATATACCGCCATTCCTATGATCACGGCGGTTTACAAAACAAAATGAAAATACGATACATTACAGATTACAGATATAATACAATACAGATCACAGATTAAAAATCAAAATTAACAGCAAAAATCCCTCATATAAAACCATACACTACTATACATCATTAAAATCCGTCATTAAGACGAGATAATAAAACAGTCTAAAAAATACAATACATAGTATACAGGAGCAAAACAGTCAGGACACGTGGGGGAAGGCTTGACGAAGTAAATGAGTCTTAAGGTTTTTCTTAAATGACTCCAGGGAGGGGGCTAAGCGGAGCTCCTCAGGGAGAGTGTTCCAAAACTGCGGGGCCACAACAGAAAAAGACCTTTGCGCAGTCACTGCATATCTTGTCTTGGGAACACTCAGAAGTTTTTTCCCACCTGACCTGAGAGTGCGGGGCGGATTGTATGGGGAGAGGCGGTCCTCCAAGTACTCTGGGCCCAAGCCATTTAGGGCTTTATAGGTAACAACCAACACCTTGTATTGTGCCCGGAAACGAATTGGCAGCCAGTGCAGATCTTCCAATATAGGTGTTATGTGGCTGGCCCTGGAGCTACCAGTGACCAGCCTGGCAGCCATATTTTGAACCAACTGCAGCTTCCGAGTTTGGTACGAGGGTAGCCCCATGTAGAGCGCATTACAGAAATCGAGTCGAGAAGTTACCAGTGCGTGTACCACTGTTTCAAGGTCCCCCTGGTCCAGGTAGGGATGCAGTTGGTGTATCAGCCGGAGCTGATAACAGGTGCTTCTAACTGTCGCATCCACCTGAGGAGTCAGGTGAAGTGAGGAGTCAAGAAGCACCCCCAAACTGCGAATTGAGTCCTTCACGGGGAGCGTGACCCCATTCAGGACAGGTGGACAAACCTCCTTCCCAGGACCAGGAGAACCTATCACAAGTACTTCCATTTTCTCTGGATTCAGGCTGAGTCTATTTTCCCTCATCCAGCCCATTACCGACTCCAGACAGGCATTGAGCGGAGAGATGCCATCCCTAGTCACTGCATCAGTCGGAGACACAGAGAAAACTATTTGGGTGTCATCAGCGTACTGATAACACCGCGCCCCGTGTCTCCGGATGATCTCTCCCAGCAGCTTCATGTAAATGTTAAATAGCATAGGGGACAGAATTGCTCCCTGAGGGACCCCAGATGTAAGGGCCCTCTTATCGGAGCGACAGTCCCCCAGCTCCACCATCTGGAATCTACCCGAGAGGTAGGACCGGAACCACTGCAAAGCAGTGCCCCAATACCCAACTCTCCCAGGCGATCCAGAAGGATACCATGGTTGATGGTATCGAAGGCATGACAGAGAAGAGTCAAAAATGAAGCCATGACTGTGGGCTTGATGAACCAGTTGAATAGAAGTGTCATCGACAGAAACAGAAAAGGAATAGTGAAGGGTGGGTTTAGGTGGAAAGACAAGAAGCTCAGTCTTAGACATGTTGAGCTTCAAGCGCCGAAGCCGCATCCATTAAGAGATGGCAGTCAGACAAGAAGAAACTTGCTGTTCAATCCCCGTTGAAAGGTCAGGGGTGGACAGATACAGCTGAGTGTCATCGGCGTACAGATGATAGGAGAAACCAAAAGAACTGATGAGTTTACCTAGGGACAGTGTGTATAGAGAGAACAGAAGGGGACCCAAGACAGAGCCCTGGGGAACTCCAACAGATAGGGGAACAGAGGACGAAGTCTGACCACCCGTGACCACTGCAAAAGATCTGTCTGACAAGTAAGATTTAAACCAGTCGAGAGCAGAGTCGGAGAACCCAAGGTCAGAAAGTAAATCAACCAGGAAACAGTGATCAACAGTGTCAAAGGCCGCAGACAAATCAAGAAGAATGAGAATAGAGGCCGTTTGCCTTGGCCCGCAAGAGATCATTTGAGATCTTGGTGCCGTGGGCGGAAGCCAGACTGGAAAGGGTCCAGGATGGAATTGGCTTCAAGAAACTTAATACAGCGAGAATAAACGACCCGTTCTAGGACCTTAGAAAGAAAAGGAAGAAGAGAAATTGGACGATAGCTAGACAAAGAAGAGGGGTCGAGAGAGGGTTTCTTCAGAATTGGGGAAACGAGAGCATGTTTGAAGTCAGAAGGGAAGGAACCCATAGAGAGAGAGAGATTAAAGATATAGAGGAGCGAGGGCAGGAGAGAAGGGGCTATAGAGATTAGGAGACGGGAGAGAATAGGATCAAGAGAGCAGGTAGTAGGTTTGGAAGAATTTAGCAGCGTAGAGAGTTCATCCAGAGAAACAGGGGGAAACCCAGAGAGTTTATTAGTAGAAGGTACCAGGAGGTTAGTGGTAGGGGGCAAGTCGGGAGGAACTATTTCAGATCGAATAGTAGTGACTTTGGTGATGATGTAGTTGGCGAAGTCTGTGGGGGAAAATGATGAGAAGACAGGGGGAGAGGAAGGTTTTAGTAGTGTATTGAAGCAGGAGAACCAACGCTGCGGACGCCTCTCATTAGCGCATATCAGCAATTTAAAATAGTTCTGTTTTGCCATAGACAGAGCACGTGAAAAAGAAAAAAGGATGAATTTATAATGAATGAAATCGGCTGGTTCCCTAGACTTTTTCCAAAGACGTTTGGCTGCTCGAGAGCAGGACCGGAGGAACCTGATAGTGGGAGTGAGCCAGGGCTGAGGCCTAGTCATAGGGGAAGACATGCGTACAGATACAGGAGCAAAGCTGATGAGAGTTGAAGAAAGAGTGGAATTAAATAAAGACATTGCTGAATCAGCAGAGTCCCCAAGATCAAGAGAAGAGAGAGATGAATTCAAAGTCTTACTGAGATGGTCAGAGTTAACAGACTGAAGGTCGCGGAAATGGCGCTGGACAGTACGACGAGGAGGTGGGATATAAGTAAGAGTAAAAGAAATTAAATGGTGGTCAGACAATGGAAAATCAGATGCCAGGTAGTCAGAAATGACACATTTAGCTGCAAGAATTAGGTCGAGACAGTGACCAGAAGAATGGGTTGAGGAGTTAGAATGAGGCTGAAGGCCAAAAGAAGCAAACAGGGATCTAAGGCGAGATGAAGAAGGATTGTTGGGATTGTCAAGGTGAATATTAAAGTCACCTAGGATTAGAGAAGGGACTGTATCAGATAGAAAAAACGTCAGCCAAGATTCAAAGTCAGATAGGAATTGGGTAGCAGAACCAGGAGGGCGATAGATGACAGCAACCCGGAGCTGTAAAGGAAAAAAGAGTCGAATACAGTGAGACTCGAATGAAGAGAAACAATAGCTGGGGGGGAAAGAGAGAACTTGAAACTGGCAGGAACTGGACAATAGTATACCGACCCCTCCTCCTCGACCCTCAGGGCGGCTTGTGTGAGTGAATGAGAGACCGCCAAAAGAAAGGGCAGCGGAGGTAGCAGTATCATGGGCCGGGAGCCAGGTTTCAGTAAGAGCGAGAAGGTTAAATGATCTAGAGAGAAAAAGATCATGGACAGCAGTCGCTTTCGGAACAACAGAGCGACAGTTCCAGAGTGAACAGAGGAATGGAAGCTGGGAGATAGGAAGAGGTCGAATAGGGATCAGGTTAGGAGAGATGCGTGGAGCCATGGGAGGAAAGGATTTAGTAAGCGATAATCAAAAGAAGAAAATATAACAATGACAAAAGTAGCAATATAATAGCCAACTGTACTTGGTAATATTGCCTAAGTATCACAAGACACAAGGGATTTAATAGAGAAGGAAGGGGTGGGATTGGAAGCCTTTGCTCAAGGTCCCAGCTGCTGAGAGTGATGGAAGAAGAGGTGGCTGATGAATGCAGGGAAGGAAGCTCTATCCTTTGAGGCAGGCCCGATAGATCCGACTCAATCTTCAGATGGATGTAGGAATGGGAGGTCCTTTCCCTTGAGGGAGGCCTAGTGCATGGAAGTCACTCCTCAGATGGATGTAGGAAAGAGAGGCCCTTTCTGCTGAGGGAGGCCTGGTGGATGAAAGTCACTCCTCAGATGGCTGCAGGGAGGATGGTCTAGAGACAGTTGGAGGTGTTACTTACTGGCTCTCTCTTCCTGTGGAAGGATCCACTGCAGGCAGGGAGGACGGTCTAGAGACAGTTGAAGGTGATTAATTGGGTTTCTCGTCCTGTGGAAGGTTCCACTGCAGATAGGGAGGACGGTCTAGAGCAGCCTTTCTCAAATAGTGGGGCGGGCCCCCCGGGGGGGGCACGAGGCTCCGTAAAGGGGGGTGCGAGGCTCTGTTATGCAGAGGTGTACTTATAACAATTTTATAGACAAATGATACTATTTACAGTCGCGCGGGGGGCGCGAAATGTTTTCTTCTTCCTAGGGGGGGCATGACAGAAAATAATTGAGAAGCACTGGTCTAGAGACAGTTGGAGGTGTTACTGGCTCCCTCTTCCTGTGGAAGGTTCCACTGCAGGCAGGGAGGACAGTTAGAGGCAATTTTTGTGAATTCGCTTGTTATCGAATTTACCAAAATGAGGAGTCACTTTGGATCGACTGCGGAAGCGCCTCGGAACAACTCCCCATAAAAAGCCATCACGTGTGATAATACATCACATTCTAGCATGAATCCGCATGGTTGGACCCGCAGTCATGTCCGAACAGAGCTTCAAACCCTCCATGTGATATAGCACTATGAGAATCCCACAGTCACCAGGTGGTACTCATGCTAGCTGGGTCATTCTAGCAATTGTAATCCAAAAAAAAAAAAAAAACCTTTACTAAGCTCTGAGATCAGCAGCATCCATTTGCAAACAGCTCTGTTGACTTATATGGAAGCTTCATTCTCTTTTGCCTTTACTTTGCAGTAACGAAGCCAACAAAACAAGAAAGAAAAAAGTCTGTGTAGACACCCTGACCCTGACAGCCTCCAGCTGGAGTCCCTGCTCTCAAGTTTCCTTCAGCAGTTTTGAGCTACTGTACACCTGTTTTGGCCATGCGAGAAGCCAGCTTCTGATTTTCTGGGGATTACAAAGAGCATTTGCATTGACAGACATTGTATCTCAACAACTTTTAAGGCACTGTGAGAGAGGGAATGTGGCAACATAATATTGCAAGGATGGAGACATAAAACTTCTAACCTCAGAAGACAATGTGGAAAAGGTTGCCAGGTATGATCATGGAGACTTGGACCAACAGCTTTTAAAACTTATCATTTAAAATGTGCTGCCACCGATCAGAAATTACTCTATGATATTATCAGAGATTTAAATGATTACTGTTTTATTTGAACAAATAATTTTATGACAGTCCTTATATTCAATACTTTTTCTGATTTTTGAAAATACTGTGTCAAAATACCATATGCATCAACAGTGAGCTTTGATCTGATATTAAGACCAAAATATAAGATATGAGTAGGTACCATGTTTCTCCAAAGTTATTTTTCTGTTATTTCCCACCTCACTGAGCTATTGCTGTCACTTCATCAGCAAGAGCAGTCCACCAAAATTTATTTAACCAGAGTTGGAAAGTTTTCCAAGACCTTAACAGTTTAGTTCTAGAAGCTCTGATCAGAATTTAGATTGGTTCTTTATGGGGCAGCTCCACATTTTTCCCATCAAAAATCAAAGAGTATTATAAGCTAGATTCTGGAAAAGTAACATTTTGGCTTATCTTTTCTTTAAACAGCATATAACTGTATCCCAAAATTCCTGGACTTTGGAGCTAAAAATCCATATGTATTCCAAGGTGGCTATACACCCCACATCTTAACATTTCTGTGAAACTGCATTGTTGAAATCATATTACACAGGAAAGCTGCCAACACACACTCACACAGCTAAGAGCCTGCTGGGCAAAAGGTAAACATGCCAAGCTGTTGTGAAGCAGTTCTTCAACAATGCCAAATGACGTCCAATAGAATAAGCCACTAGCCAGCCCAAAGTTCAGGATTACAGAGAGCAATACTACCAGACCAGTCCGAGGTCAAGAGTGCCAGAGGGTGGGTCAAAGTGTCTGGTCCGAGGTCAAGGATTCAAAGGCAGTCAAGGGTATAGGAAGCCATGAGTCTGATCAAGCAGCATTCACTAATGAGAACTAATAGTCTTTGGCAAGAGACCTCAGCGTCTGCAGGTGCCTTATATCTAGCTCCCTTATCACAGCTGTTGATTGCCTAATGAGCGTTTCTCAGCAAGCCTCCTGGAACACTGAAGGCGCGCCCTTTCTGATCTCCTCTGGCTAAAGGTAGGAACCTCAATGCTCTGCTGCTCTATGTCTCCCAAGTCTGGCACTTCTACTGGGGCAAGGTTGGACTGCTGAGCCCCAGGCTTCACTGGAGGAGACCTCACAGAGCTAGGGTCTGGCTGAGCCAAATTCACTGGGGCTGGGAGAGCAGAGCTGGGCCTGGCAGAGCCTCAGGTTCCTCCTG
This sequence comes from Sceloporus undulatus, assembly GCF_019175285.1. Taxonomy (NCBI): domain Eukaryota; kingdom Metazoa; phylum Chordata; class Lepidosauria; order Squamata; family Phrynosomatidae; genus Sceloporus; species Sceloporus undulatus. The sequence continues at coordinate 26,531,143 of NC_056522.1, read as the reverse complement.
CACCTGAGGAGCAAAGTCCTCCTCGTGGCTGACCATGACACATATAGCGTAACAGGTGTTAGATGCCACCTCTGAACTGTTTTGATTACTAGTTCTTTAGGAAAGGCATACAGTGGACCCTTCTCTTATGTGGGGGATCTGTTCTGGACCCCCTGCATCAGGGAAATCCAGCATATTGCTGGAGCCCATTAGAAATAATGGGTCTCGTGCCTGCAGCACAGCGTGGCAGGTGCTCACCCTGTTACTTATTCCGGGGTGGTGCCAGGGCTTCTTCCGGTGTGGCTTTTAGTGTATGCCGAAAGCCGCGTATGCCGCACACTGTACACTGATTTGTATGTCAGCATACTCCATGTTTTATCACAAATTCTCATACAAAATAGATTTTTAAAAAAGATTCAAACTGTTATATAGTCAGCCCTTTATATCCAAGGATTTTTTATCCACAGGTTCAAGTATCCATTGCTCGAAAACGTTTTTTAAAATATCAATAAATTCAGACCCAGCCGGAGTCCCGGCAGGCGGCAGCGGCGGCAGCCTCCTCTTGGTTCTCCGGTCAGAGTATGTGCAAGTATCTGCACAAAGATGTGAAGAAGGGGTTCATCCGGCTGGACATGTCGGAGTTTCAGGAGAGGCACGAGGTTGCCAAGTTTATTGGCTCCCCTCTGGGGTACGTTGGTCACGAGGAAAGTGGCCAGCTGACCAAGAAGCTTAAGCAGTGCCCAAATGTGGTGGTCCTCTTTGATGAAGTGGACAAGGCCCACCCAGATGTCCTCACCATCATGTTGCAGCTCTTTGATGAAGGGAGGTTGACCGATGGGAAGGGGAAGACCCTCAACTGCAAGGACGCCATCTTCATCATGAACTCCAATGTGGCCAGCGACGAGATCGCCCAGCATGCCTTGCAGCTGCGGCAGGAAGCCATGGAAATGAGCCACAAGAGGATTGCCGAAAAACTGGATGACATCCAGATGACAGACAAGATAACCGTCTCCAAGCAGTTCAAGGAGAAAGTCATCCACCTAATCCTGAAGGCTCACTTCCGGAGGGACGAATTCCTTGGGAGAATCAATGAAATTGTCTACTTCCTCCCTTTCTGCCACTTGGAGCTCATCCAGCTGGTCAACAAAGAGCTGAGCTTCTGGGCAAAGAAGGCCAAGGTCAGGCACAACATCACTCTGGTCTGGGACCGGGAGGTCATGGACGTTCTGGCTGATGGCTACCACCTGCACTACGGAGCCCGGTCCATCAAGCACGAGGTGCAGTGCTGGGTGGCACCTGAAGAGATGTCCTTCGCCTTATAGACGTTGTTGCAGCGATGGCAGCCATGGGTCACCTGCCTCTCCCAGTGGTCCGGAAGGGGGCTGAGGGCCAGCCCATGGCAGAATTTCATAATGTGCGGTCTTGGAATAAATTCCAAAAAGCAAACCTTTATTTTGGCATTTTTAAAATAAGGGACACCATTTTACTAAGTCATTCTATTTAATGGGATTCGGACATCCATGGGTTCAGGAATTCACAATGTGACCTTGGGACCATATCCCCTGATCTCCTCTGATATCTGATATCGAGTTAATATTAACAGGGAGTGACCTAGGAATGACCTCACTACAGAAGTCTGGCCACTTTACACTTGGAAAAGTGGTTAGCGCTAGCAAGGGAACAAGGAGGGCACCCACCATGATGAGATCTCAGAGGCACCAGTATAATCCCTTTTGTCTTTAGGGGGAGACAATGCGTCATGGCCAAAGAAGGTGACTGCTTGTGCACTCAGGAAAGGGATGTTCCGGCTAGGAATGCAAAACTTTTGTCTGAGGTATTCACACCAATCATCCAAATATTTACTGCAACCCCTGGCCATTCTGTTCCTCCTGGGAAACCATTTTGACAAGAATCTAATCCTTTCATTCCTTGGTTTCTGCCCCCAGGATGTTTTGGGTATAAATATTAGTGCGAATACAGCAGCCCCTCGATCTAGTTTATAAGCAGCCAGGGATGCTGTTGATTTGACTAGACTCCTGAACCTTTTAGAGACCAAGTGCCCAAACTCAAAGGTGTTCCTGCACCTGTCAGTGGGCAGGACCTCCGCCTTCTGCAAGGCAGGATTTCCACCTTCTGGGGGCAGGACTTAAAAATTTATATAAATTCCAAAAAGCAAACTTTGATTTTGCTATTTTATATAAGAGTCATCATTTTACTATGCAAATGTATTTAATGGGACTTCAGCATCCTTGGATTTTGGTATCCATGGGCATCCTGGAACCAAAAACGAGTATATACCAAGGGCCCTTACAGCATTTTTATACCTTTGCATTTCCCAATGTACTAAGAAGTGGGACAGCTGTCATTTCTGTTGCCCATTCCTTAATGGCTTTAGCATCCTGATCTTTCCCACTTGTTTTATAAAACTCCTGGTATTCTGACCATAGCAACAGGTTGGGAATAGAACAGAAACATTACATGCTGGTTGTGTGCTTATGGTGTAGAGGTTTGAGCACTGAACTAAGATACTGGAGACTAAGAATTGAATGCCTACTTAGCCATGGAAACCCACTGGGTGACCATGAGCAAGTCATACTCTCTCAACCTCAGAGGAAGGCAAAGGTAATATTATTTATTTATTTATTTATTTACATTATTTATACCCCGCCCTTCAGCCCTAAAGGCTCTCAGAGTGGCTTACAATTATTATTTTTAATAAGACGGTTCCCTGCCCTAAGGCTTACAATCTAAAAGACACGACGCAAAAGGAGAAGGGAATGATGGTGGAGAAAGGGATGAAGTCCAGTGGTTCTTCTCTCCCTCTGATGCCTGGACCAAGGCAGATGGACTAGAGGGCTCTTCTTCAGGCTAGCCCTGATGGAGCTGGGCCTGCCTGGTCGACTCCCTCCCAGGCCGAAGGATGACAGTTATGGAGGGAGGAGCCTATATCTTCAGGTTAGCCCTGATGGAGCTGGGCCAGCCTATTCACTCCCTCACAGGCCAAAGGATGACAGTTATGGAGGGAGGAGCCTCTATCTTCAGGCTAGCCCTTGATGGAGCTGGGCCAGCCTATTCACTCCCTCACAGGCCAAAGGATGACAGTTATGGAGGGAGGAGCCTCTATCTTCAGGCTAGCCCTGATGGAGCTGGGCCAACCTATTCACTAAGGTAAACCCTGCCTGAACTAATCTTTCCAAGAAAATCTTATGATAGGTTTGCCTAGGGGTCACTGTAAGTCAGAAATGACTTGAAGGTACACAAGCACATGATTCTGAGAGTTATACGTTAAAATATAATTTTTCAAAGGTCTGTGAGAGAATCAACAGGTAGAGAGATATCCAGTGTATTGAAAATCTCTTTGAAAGTTGCTAAGAAGTCAATTCCAAGGTAGTGTTATCCAGGTGTAGCATACTACTAGGTGCTGCCAGACTAAAAACTGTAAGGGGGGGGCTGTACTTTTAATGGTTGTGCTGAACAGGATTTCAGCAGGTATTGCTTGTCACACAGTTTGGTGACAAGCACAAACTGATGAAATTCACTCTTCTACACTACCATTTAAGGGATAGCAGCCATGTCCAGTATTCATTCTGACAACCCTGTAAAAACTCCCACAATCCCATAACACAGATGAATGTGGCTGAGGGGAGCTGTTGGTTAAACCATCAGGAAAGCCAAACATTTTCCACCCTTGCTCTTGACCGTTCATTTCCTATGGCTAGGAAGAATTGGTTGTGTTGTTGTGATTGTCAATTGTCAAATGGCTTGCAAAAGGACAACGGAGAGGACGAACAAAACATTTTCTATTATTGCTCCAGCCTCTAACCTTAGACATGGCAAGACATAAATCATCCCTCTCTCGCTTCAGGCTAATTTGGCGTGAAATATATGAGACAAGAATTTATTGTTCAATTTGCAGCTCTCTGATTGAAGAGCAACTGTATTCATTTCAGGAGCAAGCTCTAATTTTAGATCACGGCTAAAAGCACTTAGGAAAGAGCTGAAGCAGCTTTTATTTATTTACTTAGGGGGTATTGCTGTGCTGCCCATCTGAAACCAGTAAGGTTGGTACACAGACATTTTTAAAGAAACTGTAAAACATTAAAAGTAAAAGATGCAGGTTTTTGGAAAACTAATCTGCATTGGGCTCACCAAACAAAAGCTTCATGGCACTTAGCCTGCCAAAACTAGATGTTCTTTATGATTTTATTTCATTTCCAAAAGAACCGCTGTAAAATGCAATGAGAACCACTACCATCCTTCCACCAGCAATTACATGCCAAAGTTAAACAGAAAATTTGAAAGTTATTATTGAAAAACTGGACAATTAGTAAACATGGTATTAACCACTAACATGTTAATAATAACTAGCAGTACATCCTCATATCTGGCAGTAAATTGGATTGCTTTCATCCTCCTCTAAACTTGTCTTCCTGGAAATGCTTGGGAATGTTCCTGTCCTGCCCATCACATAAAGCTCCTGAGTCCTGACCTAATAGGGCTAAACTGTTACAGGAGAGGCCTGCACATGAAAGAACAAGAAGGAGACCGTGCAAAGTTGATCTTTTGAAAAAGCACTCCTTTCCCATTATTCACTGAAAAGATAACTTGTTATCTGTTGCTGTGCTTTCTATTTTTCCATAATTTTTCCTTTGGGTGCAAGAAGGTTAAGATAGAGAATTTGAAAAAAATCCTCTCCATATGCATCTCAAAAATACCGTCAAACACCTTCAAAGTTTAACTTTTGAAAGTAACTAGAAAAATGGTACACCGATATAATATTGTTTATTTCTACATTAAAATATTTATATTCCACCATCTATCAAGAGGGCAGGGCAGTGACAACAGAAACATTTAAATAATGTAAATTCAAGTTACACAATTTAAAATAATTCAAAACAATTATAACCAATTCCAAAACAATTTGGAACTATGTCTATTGAGAAAGAGTTTTATAACCTAGTTAGGCCAGTATTCTTAGGACTTGAATTTAATCCTTCCTTCAGTTTTGAAATGTAAATTCATCATCCCCTCCTCATGACCTAAATAGTAACCAGAGACCACCCTACTAGTAACTCATTGTTTGTAAGCTCTGACCACAAGCACTAGTAGTCCAAAACCAGGGTGAGGCACCTCACACTACCATATTAAAGTGAGATGCCCTCCTTTTCAGCTCATGGACCATTCCAAAGTTTCAACCAGAATTGAAAAGCAAGTAGAACAGTAGCACATCATCAATGGAAAAGTGATTTCATTTTTGGATCCCCAAATAGTTGTTGTTGTTAACTGCATTCAAGTTGACCTTTACTTATGGTATACTGTGAATGAGACACCTCCAAGACACTCTATCCTCAACCTTCTGAGATCCTGCAGACTCAGGGCTGTGTCCTCCTTGATTTTGCCTATCCACCTGGTATGTGGTCTTCCCTTCTTTCAACTGTCATCAAAGGCCCAATACAGACAGGCCCGAAAGGGCAGGCTGGGGCTGCCTTTCGTTGCTGTGCAGCAGCGCCACAGCAACCAAATTGTGCGGCGCTGTTGCGCAGCAAAAAAAGAGCACTAAAAAGCTCAATTTGGATGCAGCATAGCAGCGGCATCGCTGTACATGGTGTCTATACGGTGGTGTGCAGCGATGATGCCCTAGTCACATGTTAGGGTTGCGGGGCACGTGGGCGCCCCGCCCCGAGGCAACCCTAGCATGTGACAAGGGCATCATTCAGGGCCTGTCTGTACCGGGCCAATCTCTCCTAGTGTTATCATCTTCTAATGAGTCATGCTTTCTCATGATGTGGTCAAGGTACAACAACCTCAATGTTGTCATCTTGGCTTCTAGGCAGAGTTCAGGCTTGATTTGTTCTAGGACCCATTTGTTTGTCATTTTAGCCATGCACAGTATCTGCAGAACTATTCTCCAGCATCACACCTTAAATGAGTTGATTTTCTTTCTATCAGCTTTCTTCATGATTCAGCTTTCACATCCATACAGGGTAACCAGATGTCATAACTGCAAAAAAGGACAAGACTCCTAAAATGTAGGACATTCAAGCAAACTTAAATATAAATTAATTGCATATGTTTTTGTGGGTTTTTCGGGCTATGTGGCCATGTTCTAGAAGAATTTATTCCTGACGTTTCGCCAGCATCTGTGGCTGGCATCTTCAGAGAATGCTTGCCTGGAAAGGAGTTGGTGTGTGTGTGACCTGGGAAGGCAGGAGTGATTTGCATGTATATTGTTCTGTTGCTAATGGCAGGCCTCAGAGTGGGAGGGTCTGCAAAAGAGGATTAGTGTCTGCTTGATTAGTGCTCATTGTCTGCTGGGAAACCCCTGACCCTGGGAGATTTCTCATTTGCCTTTTCTTAAGTCTTCAGCTTGCTATTTTTCGGACGGGTAGCCAAACCTTGTTTACTTTAAGGGTTTCCTCTTTCCTGTTGAAATTGTACAGGTGTTTGTGGATTTCAATGGCTTCCCTGTGCATCCTGACATGGTAGTGGTTGGCATGGTCCTGAATTTCAGTGTTTTCAAACAGCATTTTGTGCCCAGGATGGTTTGTGGCATGTTTTGCTACTGCTGATTTTTCTGGTTGGCCCAGTCTGCAGTGTCTCTTGTGTTCCTTGATTCTTGTTTGCACACTGTTTTTGGTGGTCCCTATGTAGACTTGTCTGCAGCTGCATGGTTTGCGGTGAACTCCTGTGGCTGTAAGATGGTCTCTCTAGTCCTTGGCTGAGCGTAGCATTTGCTGGATTTTCTTCGTTGGTTTGTAAACCATTTGAATGTTGTGTTTCCTCACCAGTTTCCCTATTCTGTCAGTTACTCCTTTGATGTATGGTAAAAATACCTTCCCTTTGGGTGGTTGTTTGTCTTCACTCTTCTGGATTTATCTGGACCTGGCAGCCTTTCTGATGTCTGAGCTGGAGTAACCATTAGCCTGTAGAGCCTCGTCTAGGTGCTTCAATTCATCTTCCAAGAGCTGGGGTTCGCAGATGTGTTTTGTCTACCAGTGTTTTGATTGTGATTCTTTTTTGCCTGGGTGATGGTTGGAGTTCTTATGCAGGTATCTATCCATATGTGTAGGTTTTCTGTATACTGTGTGACCCAAACGTTTGTTTGGTTTGTGGATGACTAGGAAACCCAAGAATGGCAGTGTTCCTTCCTTTTCTTTTTCCACAGTGAATTGGATGTTGAGGTGGATGTTGTTCAGATGGTTCAGGAACACATAATTGCATATGGTTTATTTACAACTATGTTATACATGCTGTATTTTATTATGTACTCAACCACATTTTTCTGATGAGCATTCATTAAAATGCTTTTCTGGCTTGCAGTATATTTACAGAGCTCTGAGCAAAACAAATGCTTAAAATTGTATTTTACTAGCAATGAACCCATGACTGAATCTACATTAAATTACTGTACTTTCATTTCTTGTTTTCCAGTTTGCATTCTCATCCCTCCTCCTTCCTCAGCCCAAATCGCACCCCTGTTCACCTTTGTGAAGCTGATCTGCTTCAACCACCCAAATCTTATTTTCTTTTCCACACCCCTATCCAAAAAACAAACAAAAAAACCCTCCACATGGTCAGGGACAGTCTTCTCCACAGTCTGCAGCTAACAAGCCATTTGCAGCAGCTGGGGCACTAATAAATCTGTTGAGTTACCTTTTCCTTGAGTGCTAGGATGACACAAGGACAGGTTTTATGATTCCAAATACAGTGGGGGATGCTTTTGCACTTCCTCCCAGACCCCCAGACATAAAGTTGAAATGTAGGACCTGTCTGGGAAAAGGAGGATCTCTGGTCATTCTGTATCCATAGTGATGGTTTTATCGAACCATTTCCTGTATTGCTATGTACTTTATATGCATTAGCCCACTAGCCCCACCACCTTTCCCTTTTCCTTTTATGTCATGTCTTTTTAGATTGTAAGCCTGAGGGCAGGGAACCATCTAATTAAAAAGATTGTATGTACAGCACTGTGTACATTTACAGCGCTTTATAAATAAAGGTTAATAATAATAATATGTTGGTATGGAAAATCCTAACTTTAGTATTCAGTTGTATATCTTTGCATTTCAGGATCCTGTCTAGTTCTTGCATAGCTGCCCTCCCCAGTCCTAGTCTTCTGATTTCTTGACTGCAATGTCCATTCTGATCAGTGATAGAGACAAAGTATGGGAAAGTATGAGAAATCCTTATTTCAATTTCTTCATCTTCTATAGGGGGTCCTTGTTATCCACTGGGGTTTGGGTCCAGAATCCCATGTGGATATCAAAATCCATGGGTGCCCAAGTCCCATTAAATACAATGGTATAATGAAATGGTATCCGTTATATAAATATCATACGAATAGCAGATTTACGCTTGGAGGAAGGAGAAGTTCGGAGGAAGGAATATCAACAAATTAAGATATGCAGATGACACCATACTGCTAGCATAAAACAAAGACAGAGCAATAACTAAGGAAAGTCCAAGAAGAAAGTGATCATGGAAGGCTACTGTTGAACTTTTAGAAACAAAAATATGACCATGGAGGATTTACATAAATTCAATGTACAGCCAACCCTTCATATCCACAGTTTGCTTTATATCTTACACAGTATTTCAAACCATGGATCTGGGATAGGAATCCATGGCTAGAAGGGCTGGCTGTACATTGAATTATGTAAATCCTCCATGGTATTATTTTTGTTTTCTAAAAGTTAACCTTCCTTATCACTTTCTTCTTGGACTTTCCTTAGTTATTGCTCCGTCTTTATTTTATGCTAGCAGTATGGCGTTATCTGCATATCTTAATTTGTTGTTATTCCTTCCTCCGAACTTCTCCTTCCTCCAAGCGTAAATCTGCTATTCATATGATATTCTCTGCATATAAGTTGAACAAAGAGGGTGACAGAATGTAGCCTTGTGTAGCTCCTTTTCCAATTGGGAAACGTTTTCTTTCTCCATATTCTGTTCTAGCAGTAGCCTCTTGTCCTGAGCACAGGTTATGCATCAAGACAATCAAATGGTTAAGCTCCATGAATTAATTCATAAGAACAAAAAAGAACAAATATTAAACATCTGGTGTTGAGCAATATTAGGCTAAAACCCAAATGCTTTTTGCATTTCAGGAATAAAATCAGATGCAGATCTAACTTAAATTTCACTAGATGGCACCACAGCAGCCACATTTGAAATGTTTGTCTGGTTTCAGCCAAGAGATTAAACTAAAAATTTAGCTGTAAAGGAACAATTCTGTTTCTCACACGGAGGGCAAATTGATAAAATCACATGCAGAAATGGGATTTTAATATCCGGCTATTGTTTGTCAGATGTGTTGGTGTGAAAGAGAAATAATCCGAAGGGAAAGCTCCTTTGTATTTTCAGAATGTAGTGAAAGTAAAAAGGAGCTGGTTTTGACGACTTTGCGTTTAAGTTATTTTCGAGTTATTTCTGTTTCACATAAACGTTGTTTGCAAAAATATCCCGCAAATGTGTTTTTCCCCCCAACTTTTTGTTCTGAATGTTGTCTGAAAAAGTGGGTTATTTTCAGTTTAAATTTAGTTTCTGCATGGGATTCATTCCTTGTGATGGAGATATGATCCTTGCTTGCTTTACTATAGTGAGTCTCTTCAGATAACATCCAGATTTTCATCTCCTCATTCCCAACCGAGGAGGACGCTCTATCATTAGGCAAAGAGAAAAGGCCGCAGATTTCGAGTGTCGTTGTCATTTTTCTACTTGGTTGTTATTTTGGGTTTTACCTTCAAAAACAAGAAGTACTTCTGAGATTTTTCTGCCTCATGTATCAAAATAATTTGGCTGTTTTGGGGGGGGGGGGTCGTGTGGCGATGTGCCTTGACTTGGATGAGTCACGGCGGGCGAGTCCATCGGCAGTCCTGCCTCAGGCAGCAAAATGTCTTGGGCAAGCCTGGCTCTCAACTCCTGGTGCTCCTTCCCCGATTCAAGCTAAAGTTGCGTGGTGTGAATCTGAGCAAAACCTCAGCTCCTTGCAACAACAAAAGGGTATCACTCTTCTGTGGATTTGGGGTGTTGGTGTACTTTGTAGCAACAGGGCTCAAGGGTGATACCCTTTTGTTGTTGTTGTTGTTGTGTGTCTTCAAGTCATAGAATGGGAAGAGGCCCCAAGGGCATCCAGTCCAGCCCCATTCTGCCCCATTCAAAAGCACCCCTGAGCGATGGCCAATATCTAGCCTCTGTTTAAAGACCTCCAAAGAAGGAGACCTCACTGCTCTCCAAGGCGGCTTACTCCACTTTCCAACAGCTCTGACCATCAGGAAGCCCTTCCTAATGTTCCTCTAGTTTGAAGCCATTGCTCTGGATCCTCCATCATGTGCCCTGTTCCAAAATGGCCGCTCACTTCCGCGTCGCCTGCCCACAAACAAAATGGCGGCAGGAGAAGGAAGGGAAAGAAATGACAAAATGGGGGCGTGGTTTTCTTCATCAAGCTAAGCTTTCCGGAAATGGTTTGCTGGTGGAGTCCGCGCTGCTATAGGCCGCCGCTTGGCCCCGCCCCCTCGTTGGCGGTTGGTGGAATGAAGATTCCGAGGCCTGCGATTGGCTGAGGCGCTGTCACTCCCTCCGAAGCTGCTGCTACTCCTTCCCTGAGGCCAGAGAGGCTGAGACTGGGCCGCGGAGGAGGAAGGGGCTCCGCTGAGGAAGAGGAGGAGAAGGGGGCGGCCTGGCGCTTCTGAGGGAAAGAAGGCAGCCGAAGAGGGACATGTTTCAGCCCGTCGCCACCTTCCGCGGCCGCCTCCAAACCGGAGCTTAGGTGAGGAAGCGCAGCGGCCATTCCGTCCAGGGAAAAGGAAAGCTCCGTCGCAGAGAAGGAGGAGGCGGCACAGGGGCCACGATCCCGGGAGCTTCAGGAAGAGGAGGGCGGGAAGCAGACGCCCCCCGAGAGAGAGAGAGAGAGAAAGACGGGGGAGAAGATCCTCATATCCCCCAGGAAGGAAGGCTGGCTGGGCGACTGCAGGGCAGGGGCTGTCTTCCTCCCCAGACTCAAAACCCAGCCCCCCAGATTTTAAGGAGGCTCTCAGGTTCTCTTCCTTCCCCCCTACTCCCCGGGGGCCCCCCCCCCCGACCCCCCCCCCCCCCCAAAAACCCCCAAGGCGCCCCCCGGGGGGCCCCCCCCCCCCCCCCCCAATATCCAGATATCCTCCTCGTCCTCCCAGTCTCCAGGAGTGCCCCCAGAGAGAGTCTCTTCCTTCGCCCCAATATCTAGGAATGTCCCCCAAAGAGAGTCCTTCCCCCAATATCCAGGGAAGCCCCTCAGAGAGGTTCTCTTCCTTCGTCTCAGTATCTTGGTACGTCCCCCAAAGAGAGTCTCTTCCTCTCTAAATGTGGTCCCCTCCCAGTATCCAGATGTCTTCCCCCCAGTATCCAGGGATGCCCCCCAAAGAGAGATCCTCCTCCTCCTCCCAGTATCTAGGGGTGGCCCTCAGAGAGATTCCCAAACTGTCCCCAATATCCAGGAATGCCGCTAGAGAGGTTTTTATTCCTTCCCCCAATAGACAAAGAAGCCCTTCACACCCCTCACAACCTCTCCTCCTCCCTCCAATATCTGGGGGTGCTCCTCAGAGAGATTCACCTTGCCTCCCCCCCCAATATCCAGGGACGCCCCTCAGGGAGGTATTCTTCCTCCTCCCAATATCGAGGGATGGTCCCCAGAGATATTCACTTCCTTCTCCCCCCTACTATCCATAGGTGCCCCTCAAAGACATTCTTTCCCCCACACCCCGCGATCTCCCCCCCCAAAGAGATTTCCATCCTCCTCCCAATATCCAGCGATGCCCCTCAGGGGCACCCCAGATATAGTACTCTTTACTCCCAGTATCTAGGGGTGCCCCTCAGAGAGGTTCTCTTCCCCCTTCCAATAGCCAGAGATGCCTCTCAAAAAGATTCTCTCCCCCCGCCATATCCAGGAATGCCCCCCAAAGAGATTTCCATCCTCCTCCCAGTATCCATCCTCTGATGCCCCTCAGAGAGATTCTCTCTGCTGCTCCCAATATCCAGGGAGGCCCCCTAGAGAGGTTCTCTCCCTCCATTATCTGGGGAGGCCTCAGATATGGTACTCTTTCCTCCCAATATCCAGGGGTGCCCCAGAGAGCTTCTTTTTCTCCCCCAGTATCCAGGAATGCAGATTCAAGTGAATGTGGGGCCATAATTTTGAGTTCCCTTTTATTGCAAGGTTGTGAGCAGCCCTGGATAGATAAGAGCTAATATTACTAGCCTTTGTGATGTTAAAAAAAACCCTGCATAAAATATATCTTCAGCAGTTTCTGCTGACTTGAGATATAATTTTCCATATGAATTGATAATAGTTGGGGGAGTGGAGGTTTTCTTTATGCTTCAGAAGGCCTTGATTGTATATGATCATAATGGGAATGATTTTTAGGCAAATAGGTGAGGAGACATTAAATAAAACCAATTTATGGGAGTGTGGCTCCGTTAGGTGAAGAAAAATGAAATAAGCCTGGTTTATAGGAATGTGGCTTCATACAGAGTGTTTTCTTAGGGGTGTTTATTACCTCCTGTAATTCTGTTTCTGTGCCTGGCTTTGAAACCAAGTATTGGCAATGGAGTCACAATCGGTGGTTTCAGAGTTGATGGGGATGCTTTCCCCCAAAGTTTTGTAGTTCCTCTGTGCCCACAGTGGATCTATAGCCACCCTGTCAGTCAGAGTAGCTAATTTCCTTAAAGCTATTACAAGCCTCACTGTCTCATTCATATATTGATAGATAGTATTATTAGTATTACTGCTATATTAAATCGCTGACTATGGCTCTCATTGTCAGATGTTATATTTGAAATGTGGTAGTAATAAGTATATACTTTGAAATAAAATATCTGGATGGATATATACAGCTGTCTTTGTAAATGAACTAGACTATTGGCTTCTTGAGCCATGGTTCTTTCTTCTCTGGATAGAACCAACTTTCAGACTGTGCCTTTGACAGACCGGGTTCTTTCTTATTGTAGCTCCGTGCTTCACAGGGAGTGATCCTGTATTCAGATCTCACACAAACAAACCATGGATAAATTGAAGGCAACTTCAGATGTGGTCAATTTTGTGCCTGGAAGCCCTACTGTGTAGGAATGTGCAAATCACATGTAGCAGTTATACAGGAAAATGTATGTATTTACACTTGAGGAGGCAGACTGTGTCCGTTTGTGATGACATGTTTCTGTGATTGTTTCACATGACTGTGTGTGGTTTATGTGCTTCATCATACATTACATTACTGTCTTTACCTTAACAACACCTAAAGGTTTTCCTGATGCAAAAGCATGGAGGCTTCCTGAGAAATGTAGTGTTCTCTTCCTAACAAAGGGGCTTGTAGCATCACAAAGGATCTGAGACAAACTGGAAAAAGACAGTAGCTTGGTTTTGTTTTTTGTTTTTTGCTAATGGATTTAAAGTTTATTTTCTGAACTTTAAGAGTTTCCCAGTTCCCACATGGCCAGAAGAAGGAAAGCCTGCCTGCATAAATATCTTTCCATACCATCTGAACTGAGGACAACAGTCACAACCTCGTCACAAAATGCATCCCTATCACTTAACATCGTCACTTTTTCTTTCTTTCTTTCTTTCTTTCTTTCTTTCTTTCTCCTGTATGATTTTTAACACCTTTTTGCCTGATGAAGAAGCCAGTGGAGCTTTGAAAGCATGCAACTTGTATATAGTATTAGCATTTTGATTGGCCCAATAGCGTATCACTGGTGAATTTTGGATGCTGTTGTACTGTCTATACAAAATTTGCCTGACTTGGAAGCAGCCCATGCTCAGTAATTCATTTCATAGTTCTTGATTTGCAAAATGAGGGATTAACACTTATCTTATGGAATTATCAATGAAACGGGGGGGGGGGGGGAATATTATCTCCTAATTCATTATATATACTAGAGCCAGCTTAGTGTAGGGGTTTGAGCGTTGGGCTACAATTGTGGAGACCAGGGGTCGAATCCCGGTTCAGTCATGGAAACTCACTTAGTGACCTTGGACAAATCACATTCTCTCAGCCCCAAAGGCAAAAAACCCTCTGAACAATTCTTGTCCACAAAACCCCGTAATAGGTTCATCTTAGGGTCACCGTAAATCAGAAACTACTTGAAGCCATACAACAACAATTACAAATGTTTATTGCAAGCCTTGTTTGTGCTAGCTCTAAATATTATGTAATATTTTAAAAAATTAGTGTGTAGTCATGTCAACTGAGTATTGCTAGTGGTATTAGTTATGTTATTGATGGTAGATTCAAACTCCTTGGCATTACATTGCCTTCTTAATGGGCCATATTAGAAATATGAATGAGTTGGGTTTTTTTTTTAATTTCAAAGGGTAGTTATTAGTACAGTGGTGCCTCGGGTTACGAATTTAATTCGTTCCGCGGCCGCTTTCGTAACCCGAAAAGCCTTCGTAAGCCGAAATGCCATAGGCGCTAATGGAAAAAAAGCTGCGGTTCCCTTTAAAATAGCGCCGAAGTTTTTCGTAACCCGAAAAAACATTCGTAACCCGAAACAATAATTCCCTATGGGATTTTTTCGTATCCCGAAAATTTCGTAACCTGGGTAATTCGTATCCCGAGGTACCACTGTAATTGTATCAACCTTAAGTTTATGTAATACTCTGGTAGCATTTGGCTATTGAAACAATCAAAACTTACATTTAAAGCCTATAGAAAAGCAATGGGGAACCTATGTTGCTCCTAATATTGGAATGCATCAGCCCAAGCCAGCTGTTTCCCTCAGATTCACACAGTATGATTAAAGATGGTGGAAGTTACAGTCCAGTTACATTTGGAGGACCCCAGGTTCACCCTTGATATACAAAATCTACATTTGACTGAAGGTTCTCCACCTGTTATAGACTAACTGTTGTGATTTTCATAGGAAAGGTGATGTTTCAAATAAGAATCCACTTTATATTTATTTACCTAGCTCACAGTAAATACCCTTTGGGTTGTGTTTCCAAGCAAATGTGTGTTGGACCTCATGCTAATTAATAAAAAATAGAAGTAGACCATGGATCCTTCTAATTTATAGTTGAGCACCAATAAGTATATAATTAAGAGCACTCCCTAGATTTTATTGTAAGTTAAGACCTGTATTGTTGTTGTGTGCCTACAAGTCGTATGCCCCAGTCCCTAGTACTGTATATATATTCATAAGCCTATTAATGTAATTATGACAGTTTTGCACATGTACCTATAAGGTTGCCTTATGCTGTCAGATTGCAACTTGCACTATCAGATCATTATTGTCAGAAAGAGCTTTACAGGGACCAAGTCTGTGTTGGCTTATGGCCTTAAAATTGGAAACATATTTTAGAAAGTTTACTGTGTAATTTGTAAGAAATATATTCCATCATATAAAATTTTGTATTAAGAAAAAGTGCTTAATCAAACAAAAGGGAGCTTTCTGGGTTCAATGCAATGTTTGCTGATTTAGTATTAAGGGTTATTTTTTTCATACAAAAAGGCTTCATTTGGATAACCAGAAGGTTACATGATGTATGAGATTTCTATCATGAAATGTCTAGGAAATGCTTTACCCTTAGGACAACATGCACAGTGAACAAGGAACATGATATTTACTTGCCTTACAAATTGGCACGCAAAGTAAAATGTTTATTCAGGGTCACCTGTAGGACAGTGGAAATATAGTGATGTGGAAGTGCCCCGAGGAAAGTCCATTTGTGTAAAGACATCTGTTACTTTAATCGTGAAGACCTGAGCCCCAAAGCTCCCTGTCAAAGAGTGAGAACAATTTATAAACATTCACAGATCAGAAGCTGAGACTGTTAGCAGGCATGTAGATGTTCTCTAGGTTTGTGGAAAATTTCTTATATCTATAAAACTTCATATGTACCCTGCCACTGAAAAAGTTGGGATATTACTGTTCATGATATAAGAACCGTAAAGTTCACAAAAATTTGTGAAGTGACATTTTTTTTTAGTAAAGCTGTGGAAGGGAAACAGAAGAGGGCATTCTCCACATTAACTAGGTTGCCTGAAGCCTTATTCATACTTAACACTACAGAAATTTCATTGTTTCCCTTTGTTCTCACTGTAGTATATGTATATAGTTCTGGATCGTTTCTAAAAACATTGTAAAGAATTTGATGCAGCTATGAATTAAAACTACTGAATCGCTTTATAATATTGGACAAATTGTATGCACGAGTTCTTCTAAACAGGAAGGGAACTAAAGCAATATTGCATGGAAAATAGGCAATAATTCTGAGGAAGAGGTGCATTCAATGGTCTAGCTGTTATATATTTAAATGGAATTTATGTAATTTAATTATAGTGTGCAGCTAGTGTCCATTATGGTCACATTAAAAAATTAAGGCCCAATACTGGAGTTACGGTTTTAGTAGTTTTTGGTAGGAACTTTGACTGGGCCAGCTCAGTTTTTCTCCCTAAATTTTTCTGATTTAAATCTGAAGCTTCATTCTGATGAAACATCAGACTCTTGAGTTCCTGATTTCCCATTCCTTTTATGATTCCTGGATTTCTGAGAGAAACCTAGCTAATCAATAAATTCTTTATATGTAATGAACTATATTTCTGTTAAGTGGAAAGCCAAGTTTGAATGTGTCTTTTCATGGCTAAGCGGGCTTGAACCCATAACTAAATTGGAGGCAGTAGGCTCCAACAAACCTAGAATTCTGGCCTGTTATGCCTGTGCACAGCATGCTGCTGGTTACTTACAATGCAACGAAAAGAGAAAAAACCAGGAAGAAATCCTCAATTCCTTCCCTTATCTGTGAAAGTGGACAAACCCGAGAAGGGAAGCTATCCGCTGCAAAGCTCCACAGTTTCCTTAGCCATTCCTGTTGCAAGTGGGAATGATTGAGCAATGAGCACGATACACTGAGTCTATATGGCAAGCTAAATTCCAGTGGATCACTGATTTGTCATACTGTGTGCATTTGCTAAAACGTGGTTACAGATTTTGCTAGAGAAAGAGTTTAAAGTGAAAGTGCAATTGAGGTTGAGTACCAGCACTTCACTAGTAATATTACTCAGCATTTTGATATTGCCAAATGTCTGCCTTCAGCAACTCCGTTGCCCAGATTGCATTACTACTTTGGTGGTTCCCATGTCCTTCAAGTGACTATGAACTGTCACATTTGATTATCTTTGCTTTGTGAGAAGTGGTAGAATGCACATTTAAAAAGAACTGAATAAATTCTGTTTCTTTCAACCATTTACTTGGTTGCTTTGAATCTAAGTTTTGCGTAAATGCAAAGCTTTAACAGTTGTCTGAACTCTTTAACATGAAGGCTGTATTCCTAAGCATGCCTATATCCCAGTAAGTCCTATTAGACATTAATGGACTGTCTTCTATGTTAGGGTGTGGGACACTTGCTAAGCAGCGAGTCCACTAATGCTGTTGGTTTAATGTATGGATTTCCAAACCAAAATGGTAATCTTAATCTGAACCATTCATGATTAAGATGGTTTACTTTGGGATCATGTAGTGATCCAACAAAAAGCAAATGGCACTAGACTGAAGCCACAGCCCTAGCCATAGTTGAAAGTAAATCCTGTTGCATTGGGATTTGTTTCTCTATAAATCGATACTTGTCCAAGCTGTAAAAATGGATTATTATGGACAAATACTGACATTGTAACACCTTGTTTCTCTTTAGCATGGCTGTTTAAATTTTATATTAAGTTATCTGAAACAAATCTTCTTAACATTTAGAAGATAATGTACAGTATAGCCCTACTCCAGTTTGTTTGAAAACAAGGCCATAACCTTTTCCTCTGCATTTGAAAAAGCTTCTATCCCATTCTTAGTTTTTGTGATTTCTTCTTTTCCTAGTTTTTAATGAACTTTTACTGTGTCTCTTTTCTTACTTGCACAGTTAATGCTTGTTGGCATGAGATTTTCTGTCTTGGCAACAAAAGAAATGCATTTATTATCTCTAGGTTGCAAGACTGTATCCTTAATTTGTATTTTTCATTAATCCCTTCCCACCAAAATATCTTCAATCCAGTAAGCATTTAGTCCAAGCAGGGTGCCTAATTGGATTTGGTGAACAAGACCTCAACTTTCAGTGATTCTTGGATAACCCAGGCAATTTAATTTATTTCATTAGGCTTTTTAATGTTTATTTTTGCATCCTATATCAGAATCACTTGACAGTTTATAATTATTTATCTCAATAAGCATGAGAAAGCAAGGTCCACAGATATATTTAAACTAAGTATTTTCACTTTGTACAGAGTAGTTTCTGTTTATCCAAATCTCATGCTCTGAGTAGTTTATTATGTATCTAATTATTTTATGTATTAGCTTTGTTTAATAAAAATATTAATGAATTTAGTTGAATAATAAGCCAGAATTATGCTATCTCTGAATTTCAAATTATGTTTCAAAAAAAGCACAAGTGAGTTTATTTTTAATTTAGCTAGATGTGCTTTGATTTTAGTAGTGGCTTGAGTATCAATAATAATAATAATAATAATAAATTATTTATTTATAGCCCTCCCAATCACAAGGAATCCGGGCGGGTTACAGCAATAAAAATACATAGAGAATAAAATAAAATTCAAAATTAGTCCCTTCCCAACCCCCCATCCCAATACTAAAATTGCCATGACAGTTGCCATGGAGGGAGGGCTTGGATTAGGACATTTGGAGATGAGTGTCTGAATTCCTGCTCAGTCATGGAAACCCACAGGTTGGCTTTTGGCAGGTCACGCACTCTCAGCCTCAGAGGATGGCAAGCCCCCTCTGAACATGTTCTGCCAAGAAAACCTGTCCAACAAAAGCCTTAGGGTCACCATAAGTCAGCAATGACTTGAAATCACATAATAGTAAAATAATAATAATAATAATAATACTATAATAATAATAATAATATTTATATCCCGCCCCTTTGAGGTCAGTCGGGGCGGCTAACAATAATACAATACAATACAATATATATCAAAATCTACTTCCCTCTCCCCCTTAAAAAGTTATTAAATCAATTATAATTAAAACCAACAAATTAAAACAACATAATAATAAAATGTTGGTAATGTATAACTGCTCATTATGACTTGAGAAGCCAAAAGTTTGCTGTTGCATAGGGTAAAAATAGGTCAAAGGCGGGGCAAAAGGTAAGGAGTATGCTGTTCTAAAAAAAGTAAGCAAATCCCATACTTGCAAAACCAATGGATATGTACGCCCTGAAAACTTAGAATCATGGGATAATTGAATCATAGAGTTGGAAGAAATCACAAGAGCCACCCAGTCCAACCCCCTGCCATGCAGGAACTCTCAATCAAAGCATCCCTGACAGATGGCCATCCAGCCTCTGCTTAAAGACCTCCAAAGATGGAGACTCCACCACTATCTGAAGGAGTGTGTACCACTATCTAACAGATTTTACTGTCAGGAAGTTCCTCCTAATTTTGAGGTGGAATCTCTTTTCCTGTATCTTGCATCCATTGTTCCGGGACCTGTTCTCTGGAGCAGCAAAAAACTACCTTGCTCCATCCTCAGTATGGCATCCCTTCAAATATTTAAACAAGGCTATCATATCACCGCTTAACCTTCTCTTCTCCAGGCTAAACATATCTAGCTTCCTAAATCCCTCATCATTGGGTTTCTAGAACCTTCACCATTTTGGTTGCCCTTCTCTGAACACGCTTCATCTTCTCAACATCCTTTTTGAATTGTGGTGCCCAGAACTGGATACTGTATTCTAGGTGAGGCCTGACCAAGGCAGAGTAGCGTGGCACTATTACTCCCCTTGATCTAGAAACTATACTTCTGTTGATGCAGCCTGGAATCGTATTGGCCTTTTTAGCTGCCACATCCCACTATTGACTCATGTTCAATTTGTGGTCTACTATGACTCCTAGATCCCTTCCACATGCAGTTTTGTTAAGCCAGGTGTCCCCCATCCTATATCTATGCCTTTCATTTTTTTATCCTAAGTGCAGTACCTTACATTTCTCTGTGTTGAGATTCATTTTGTTAGCTTTGGCCTAGCTTTCTAATCTATTAAGGTCATTTTGAATTTTGATCCTATTCTCTGGGGTATTAGCTATTCCTCTTAATTTGGTGTCATCCGCAAATTTGATAAGTATACCCCCTACTCTTTCATCTAGGTCATTGATAAAGCTGTTGAATAGCACTGGGCCCAGGACAGACCGTTGTGGCACCTCACTGGTGACTTCTCTCCAGGGTGAAGAGGAGCCATTGCTGAGTACCCTTTGGGTTTGACCAGTCAACCAATTACAAATCCATTTAACAGTTGCATTGTGTAGCCCACATTTCACTAGCTTGTTTGCAAGAATGTTATGGGGAACCCTGTCAAAGGCCATACTTAAATTAAGATATACAATATCCACAGCATTCTCTTCATTTACCAAGCTGGTAATTTTATCAAAAAATGAGAACAGATTAGCCTGGCATGACTTGTTTTTCTGAAACCTATGTTGACTTTTTGTGATTATGGCATTGCTTTCTAGATGTTCACAGACTCTCTGTTTAATGATCTGCTCTAGAATCTTTCCTGGTATTGATGTCAGACTAACTGGACGATAATTGTTGGGATCCTCTTTTTCCTCATTTTTGATGATGGGGACAACGTCTGCCCTTCTCCAGTCTGCTGGGACTACTCCTATTCTCCAGAAGTTTTCAAAGATTATTGTCAATGCCTCTGCGATTACATTTGCCAGTTCTTTTAATACCCTTGGACATAGTTCATCTGGTCCCGGAGACTTAAATTTGTTTAGATTAACCTGGTATTCCTGTACTACCTCTTTACTTATTCAGTTCTGCATTTCCCCTGTTGTGTCCTCTGCTCCATTTTCCTCAGGTTGAACACTTTTTTCCTCTTGTGAGAAGACTGAGACAAAGAAGGTGTTGAGTAATCCTGCCTTTTCTCTGTCCCTGTTAGCATTTTGCCATCTTCTCCATATAGTGGCCCTACCATTTCCTTCTTCTTTTTCTGCGAACATACCCCCAAAATGCTTTTTCTTGTTCTTAACCTCTCTAGCAAACCTGAGCTCATTCTGTGCTTTATAGCTTTTCTGACTTTACTCCTACACGTGCTTGCTAATTGTTTGAATTCTTCTTTGTTGATTTCTCCCCTTTTCCATTTCTTATACATGTTCCGTTTAAAACTTAGCTCAGTTGAAAGTTCTTTAGTCATCCATACTGGCTTCTTGAGACACCTCCCATTTTCCCTCCTCTTTGGAACTGTTTGAAATTGTGCCTTTAGTATCTCCCTTTTGAGAAACTCCCATCCATTCTGAACCCCCTTCTCTTTTAGTATTCCTGACCATGGGATCACCCCCAGTACTTCTCTAAGTTTACTGAAAACGGCTCTTCTAAAGTCTAGAATGCAAAAACAGTTACCTTCTGCACATAGTCACATTCAACAGTGCAGGTTTTTTTTTTTTAAGAAGTTGTTGTTTAAAGTGTGGACATATACTGATGATATAAACTAGAACATTAGCTGTTGATAATCACCTTGCAATCCTTTTCACTTTTCCTTATGTTCCAAAGAAATCCACTTGTTCTCCTCCTCCTCCAAAAGCTCCTCCAAGACCTCTCTTCATTCTAGATTCCTCCTTCAGTTCATTAAGCTTAATGGCTACATAGCAGGAAGAGAAAGAGGCATAGTAGGAGAAATATGCTATTGCTCATTGTTAATTGAAGTTTTTAGTTCTCCATGTGACCTAAATACTCCCCCTCCCCTTTCTTCTCCTAATTGGTCAGGAGTTTCAGCATAGTGATTGGAGAGCAGGGAGATTTAGGTTGAACAGATATAAAAGCTGGGCATCCATTTAATCTTGGAGAGCTGGAGTGGAAGTGGGATGCTGTTTAAACAGAACCTTCACAATTTCAGCTTGGTGAAGAAAGAAATGAAGGGACTAAGGGGTTGAAAAAGTAGTAGAGGTATTTTTGTGGGAATGGTGAGTGGGGAGAATGAGATGAAACCAGCCTACTGAAATACCCAGTTTTCATTTGAATTGCTCAGCATTTTCAAATATACAGTGAATTATGTGATAATAGGGTGTATTTTTAATGGTCCCAGATAAGCAAAACCATTCTACTGTATAAGAAAATCACTCTACTTGAATTTGAAGGAAACCTGTAAAATTCCATCCTTAGGCTCATGGAAAGGCAAACAATTTTCCTGATTATCACTACAGCTCCTTGTACTATGAAGATTTAGGTTTAAACTATGGGTAAATCTGTTTGCTAGAGCCAGTATGGTGTAGTGGTTTGAGCGCTGGAGTAAGACTCTGGAGATCAGGATTCGATTCCCTGCTGGCCATGGAAATCCACTGGTAATTTTGGGTAAGTCTCAACTCACACTGTCAGCCCCAGAAAACCCCATGATGGCTTTGCTTTAGGATTTCTGTAATTCAGGAATGACTTGGAGGTACGCAACAACATCTCTTTGATAGTTGCAGCTAAGGTGCATCCATTGATCTCACGACTTGATTACTGTAATGTCCTCCTGGCTGGGCTTCCTTTTTCTCACCTCCGTCCTTTAATCTCTGTCCAGCATTCAGCTGCACGCATTATCACTTCCACCCACCGCTCTGACCACATCTCTCCTGTGTTGGCATCCCTTCACTGGCTCCCTCTCCCTTTCCGCATTCAGTATAAGCTCCTGCTGTCGACATTCAAAGCCCTCCATGGACTGGCCCCTCCTTACTTATCAGACCTTCTTTCTCCTCACCTTCCCACCAGGGCCCTCCGTTCTGGTAGTCAAGGGTTCCTGTCTCAGCCCAGGATTTCCTCTGCCCCATCCCGGATTCGCCCCTTTTCACTTGCTGCCCCTCACTCCTGGAACCTTCTTCCTCCACAAGCAAGAGCCATCACTTCTTTAACCAGCTTCAAAACGGAGTTGAAAACCATCCTATTTAGAGAAGCCTTCCCAGGCATCGCATAATTGTCGCTTACTATCTGATGTTCTGTTGTTGGCTGTTTATCTATCCATTTCCTGTATTGCTATGTACTGTATATGTATTATCCTACTTGTGAGTATGTATTTTCCCTGGATAATGATTAACCTTCCATTTTGAAGCCAAGCCCTCCCTTCAGTCCATCTGCCTTGGTCCAGGCCTCGGAGGTTGAGAGGAACTGCTGGACCTCTTACCCTTTCCCGTCACCACTCCCTTCTCCTTCTGTGTCATGTCTTTTTAGATTGTAAGCCCGAGGGCAGGGAACCGTCTAACTAAAAGGATTGCATGTACAGCGCTGTGTAAATTTACAGCGCTTCATAAATAAAGGT
>NC_056522.1:26504617-26507897 GCF_019175285.1 Sceloporus undulatus | reverse complement strand
TAATAATAATAATAATAATAATAATAATAATAATAATAATAATAATAATAGAATCCACAGGATTTATATAAGTGTGGATTTGTTATTTGATGTTTGATTCAATGGGGCTTTTCTAGTTGTGACTAGCCTAGCCTACACTTTTTACAGATTTTTACAGATTATACCACAGTATGCTTTTATAAACCTACAGAGAAAGGGTTGCAGCTTCTCTAGGACAATGAGTGGTTTGTATAATAGATCTCTGTAATGCTTCTCAGCAAAGTTTTCTAATCTGCCTTTTGAGCAATGATGCATGTCAAGAAAAGGGGATCATAGTACCAATTTATTCTACCATAATCTTATTTGGTTTAATTAAGATCAGCAGTTTTGGATATTTTTCCAGCAAGAGGGGGTTCTTCTTGTGGTCCGTTTTCCATCCAGAACTTGTGGATTCACTACATATGTTAAAAGAAAAAGAACTCTTGTCTCAAAGTCATATGTAAAATGAATTGTAAAGTTGTGAACATAAGAATTTTTAAATACTTTTTTTTCCTGTGAGATGGTTGGCTTGACCTGGAATCAACAGTTTAAAAGCTTTTTGTGTTAAAATGTTTGAACAAAGATTTTAAAAGCTTTAGATTATCAAAGGCTGGATGCCTAGAGCCAATAATTCCATTTTGAGGCAAGGTACTGGAAGGTGTTGTGACCTCCCAGCTGGATGAGACATTATTTTGATCAATTTCAAACCAAATGATAGCGTCAAGGATTCATGTGTGATTGTTGCCTGCTAGAGTTTCTTGGGGCTCCATTTTGGCTCCCATACTGTTTGACATATACATGAAACTTCTAGGAGAGGGTGTCTGGCAGTTTGGTGCTACAAATATGCTGATGATACCAAACTTTGCTAGTACAGTTGAATCTCCTTTATATGAAATTCCTGGGAGTAGAAGTGTTTTGGATTTTAGTAGAAATATATTTTATTTCAATTTTGCCCCAAAAGGATAACATTGGACAAAAGATATCAAAGATGTCTTTTGCTGAAGTGTTTTAGAATTTGGATATGTGTATTTTTATATACATATATTATTTTTGTACATACACTGCGAGATGTCTTGGAGATGGGACCCAACTCTAAACACAAAATTAATTTGTTTCATATATACCTTAGACACATAGCCTGAACATAATTTTGTACAATATTTTTTAAAGTATTGGTGTATACTGAACCATTGGGAGGCAAAAGTGTCACTATCTCAGCTACCCATGAAAAAAGATTTTGGAGTATTTTGCATTTCAGAATTCCAGATAAGGGAGGCTTAACCTGTATATCCACCCAATTTTGAGGTAGTGTTTTTTGTTTTAAACCAGCTTTTTGATAAGTAATGGATTGGGTAAGGATGAACAAAATGAATCTTAATCCAGACAAGGCAGAGATGCTGCTGGTCAGTGAAAAAGATATGTTAAATAGTAGGAATTCAGCCTGTGTGGGATGGGATTATACTTTCCTGGAGATGCAGATTTGCAATTTGAGGGTACTCTGCGATTCAGCCCTAAGCCTGGCAGATGAAAAAGATTAAGGCAGGAGGCTCTAGAAACGGAGTTGAAGTGTAATTGCAACAGTTGGGTTCACTGTTTGTCGCACAACGTTGGCACTCATCTGTTGTTGACCTATTGCCCAACCATTATTATTGTGCAACTTTATAAATTATTATTTATAATTTCTGAGAGGGTATTAAATGCCAGGGATGAAAGTTTTATCTTTTAACAAAAATTATTGTCAACTTTGCATTAATGAGAGAAAGCCATCAATGACCACCAGTATCGCTACATTCACGTGATTGTGCAAGTTTTGGCACTACAGTAGTGAGATGGTGAAGTCCACATGTGAAAGTAGGTGTGTTATTAACCATTCTTCCCTCTTCTGTTATGTCACATAACTTCAGTTTTTGGTGTGAAGGTAGACACTTTCCCCAAAATCGACAAAATTGTAATATTTGTATTGATGTATATATTTTATTTAAATTTAGCAGTGCAGAGTTTCAAGGTTATGATAAATTACCTTGATATTTCCTGTTTCCGTGTAAGTGGATTTTCAAGTTGTTAGGGTACACAGTATACATTTAAAATAACACAGTTTAAGGTAACATAAGGTTTCTCCAAACTGACTTTAATTTCACTGGATCCATTGATGCAAGAGATGAAAGATTTTGCCCTTTGCAGAATTATCGGTCCTAAAATCTAAAACAGTTACACAGAACTCCAAAATCACAAATCACTAGAAATGTGCAGAGACAAAATAATCTCATGATTCTGGGTCTAATTTTGTTGTTTCGAGATTTCAGGTAAAAAAGATTTTTTTTTTAAAAAAGGCACATGCTTGAAAGAGGAAAAAGAAGGGACGGAGGCTGGGGGGTAGCATGGGTTGTGTAGAAAACATGACACTTTCTATACAAAACAAGGACTAATGTGTGATTAACTGGTAATGCAGAAAGAATTGTTTCAATAACGTTATTGGTACCGTTATAATCCCGTTAAAGGAATTGCATGAATAAAGTACAAAAGCACTTAGTGCAGTAGCCCTGGTGGTGCAGTGGTTAAATGCCAGTTAGACTGCTGCAGCTTCACGGGCTAATTGTCTCTTTCCAGGCACAATTTAAAGGCAATTTTAAAGCCCTATACTTGCCGGGTCTAGGCTATCTAAAGACTCATATCTTCCCATATGAGGATAGCTGGGCCATGAGATCTTCAGGAAAGGCCCTTTTCACGAATCAAACATCCTCACAGGCACATCTGCTGGGAAGATGAGAAAAGAGCGTCCTACAGATAGTTATTCAGAGGGTTCCCTGTCCTCAGGCTTACAATCTAAAAAGACATTACACAAAAGGAGAAGGGAATGGTGGTGGGGAAGGGGATCACATCCAGTTCTTCTTCTCTCTCTGAGGCCTGGACCATGGCAGAGGGACTGGAGAGAGGGCCCTTCTTGCTCTGGCTAGGCCTGATGGAGTTGGGCCTGCCTTTTCGCTCCCTCCCAGGCAAGTTCCCTTTCTAGAGAGAGTAGAATGACCACCACCTTGCTGTCCTTCTGTCAGCAGACACATGTTTCTTTTAATTCAACAGGCTTTGGGAAACTGACTTATTTTTTTTAAAGAAAAGGCTTTAATTGTGCGATGTATGATTTCAGTGTTATTTATAGTGGGATTATATTTTAATTATCTTTTATTTTTTATCAATTTTTTGAAATGTTATAAATCAGCCTAAATACCAAGTCTGGGGAGAGAGGCAAGAGGTAGGATAATAGTTT
>NC_056522.1:26287520-26504607 GCF_019175285.1 Sceloporus undulatus | reverse complement strand
TTATTATTATTATTATTATTATTATTATTATTATTATTATTATTATTATTTTGCTGTGCTGCTGGGAATACCGCCATAATAAGGGAACCTATTCTATAAAAAACATGCATAGCATTAAGCTGCAAAACTTATGTAGGAGCAAGTTGTCATTAAATGGGAACTGGTAGCTCATAAGTGATGGGTCCCAGAGGCTTAAGAAATGGAAACAGAAGAGACTATGCAGTGTAGCTTTGAGTTGGTACAAGCTAGATACGTTCCTGCAATATTCAAGCAGTATTTGCTAGAATCAGTGACACGAGCCCATGAAATTGCCAGGCAGAATACCCATAATCACTTGGAGTTTAAAAAATGATGGTTGCACATATTTATCTTGCTTTTTACACAGGAGTAATTAGGCAATAGATCATTCAAAATTCAGTTGAAACCCTAAGGTGATATAAACCAACATAATAAGCAACAGAGTTGCCAGAAGTCACTTCATTTGTTTAAACAATGAATTTACCTTGCAGAGTATTCTCTTCCTTTATCGCCATCCATTGTGTTTATGTAATACAACAACATGTAGCTCAGTTCTTGGAAAGTATGCTCCATTTTGAGAACCTTGACTATTTAAGTGTGTAGCAGGTCTTTATCAGTGGATCCTCCTCTTCAATTGGCATTTGGTTTACAGATTGTAAACGGCTTAGAGAGTGCTGAGTTCAGTGATAAACGGTACAGAAATGTAAATACTATTGGTATTGTGCTCTTGTCTTGTGATCCCCTCCTAGTGGCCCAAGAAACATTAGTCTTCACTCTTAATACAGTGTAAGTAGGCAAGGTGCATAATTGCTTGGTTTGTCACACCTCTTCCTCCATGGAATGCATCCTTTGTAGGAAGTTCATAATTAAAACTAGTCTCAAACATCAGGTGTCCACAGTGTCATTTTTCAGTAGTAAATCTCCTTGACTGTCTTCTGTTGAGCTGATTCTCTCCAGCTGCCACTCCTTCTGTTTCATTTTTGGAAGGAGAAGAAATAGCATGAGTCTCATGCTTTTCCAAAGTGCACTGTTGCCACGGGGAAAACACTCATCTTCCTTCCAACTGTTCTGCACCTAAGTACAGTACTTATATTTTCCAGACTTCCATGCAAGACAATGCTCACCCTAATTTTGGAGCCTTCAGACAAGGTTAGAGGGACTGGAAGACATGAGGTGTGGAGGTCTGAATTAAAATAAAATTAAAAAGAAGTGTTTCAGATCTCCTCACATTGGAGAAAAAATGTATCAATCTCTATCTGAACATTGGGGGAGGGACCCAGTTTCATCTCCTTACACAGCAGATTGGAAAAGGCTATTTTCCATCATGTCCCCAGATAAACAACAGGATACTGTAGTGTCTGCCCCTCACGCTAGGGATGGATAAATCTTGTCAGTTTAGGTTTCTCCCCATTCCCCCCCCCCCCCGCCCCAGTAAGTTCATTTCTTCTTGTTTCTCATGACCTTGGCTTTAAGAAAAAGTCCATGTGTTCATTTGTATCAATGGTTGTGTGTTTGTTTTGATGGGTGTTTGTATAATATATAATTTTGTATTCATTATAATTTTTTAGAGGTTTTCTGTCACATATACACATTTTTATATACAGTATGCTTCTCTGTTAATACACATTTTTGCATGCCCATTTTTATGAGAAGTAGATTGTAAAAGTCTGAGAAGTGTGAATTTGTGTAGTTGTTGTGTTCTTTCAAGTTGTTTTTGACTTGACTTGATCCTAAGGCAAATTTATCATAGGATTTTCTTGGCAAAATTTGTCCAGATTTCCCCCCCCCCCCCCTTTCTCTTCCTCTGAGGCAGAGAGAGCGTGACTTGCTTAAGGTCACCCATGGGGTTTCCAAGGCTCAGCAGGCAATCCAGCCCTGGTCTTCAGAGTCATAAGCGGGATATAGACCGCCCCTTTGGGGCAGCCTATACCGCCCCTTTCCCTGACGGATCAGGGCCTCAGCGGCCACAGCAACAGCCCTGAGGCCCCGATCTGCTGCTTCTCCAGGCCTCAGGGAAGCGGCAAAATGCCGCTTCCCCATGGCCTGGAAAGGGGTGTCCTTGGGGCTTCTGTATTGCTTGAGCGGCTGTTTAAAGAAGCTACTTTTGGCATCACTGAAAGGGCGCCACAAGCGCCCTGCAGCGTCGCACGCACATCACACCCGCTCTATGCTGTTTGGCTGCGGTGCGGCCATGATGGCGTAATGGCGGCGCCCATGTAGACAGGGCACTGCCATTTTGACGCCGTGGTTATGTGCTAGGATTGTGGAGCATCTGTAAAGGATGCCCCGAGGCAACTCTAGCACATATCCAGGTCAGCGCAAAGCGCCAGTCTGGATACCACCATAGTTCATACAGGGAAACCCTGTATTTGTAGACTCTTAAGCAACAGATGCTACTTGTAGTATCTTGAGTAGTTAATTATGGACCTGAGATATAGAAAGGGATCATAAATCACTGCAAGCAGAGGTAGTTCTAGGGAAGAAAATATCAGTTTAGGTTTGATTGCTCAGTTGCTAAAATGGAAGTTATGTACTTCTGATTATAGTTGCTTTAATTACTTATATTGTTCTTGCATTGCCACAGTGGGCAAACTTTTTTTGTACTGAAGTTCTCATTCCTCTAAGATAATCTGGCAGTGAGACTCAAGCTTCCCCATGTCTTTCTCTCAAGAATCTCCAGAAGAAAATGTACAGAAACCTATAGAATACACACACACACACACACACACACACACACACACACACACACACACTATACCGTTAGGGGGAAAATGCTATATGTATGGGATAGTCAAGCCACAAATATTGAGCAGAAAAACAATAGCTGAAGAAATAGGAAGTGATGAATGTAGTATGTATGAGGAATATATGTTAAACCAATCTTTGGCGTAGGAGAGGCCACCCAAAAAGGGTGGACTTCCGTCGCCTGTTTTTCTGCCGAAGGGAAGCCGCAGCCACCAAACCATGTGGCTTCCTGCCGGCAGAACCCACTGCGAAAAGTGGGTTTTTCTATAGCTGAGGCAGCGTGCGGACGCCACATGGCGCTTACATAACAATGGTGACGCCCATGTATACAGGGCGCCGCCATTGTTACACCCTTGTCACGTGCTAGGGTTTCAGAGCATGTGGGCGCTCCGCCCCCAGGCAACCCTAGCATGTGATGAGAGTGTTGCAAAGTGCCCATATGTACTGGGCCTTTGAGGTGTGAAAGAAAGGAGGAAATGCAAAATAGGTTTTTAATATGTTTGTTATTTGTTTGCTTTGGCAGAGTTGTTTTGTATGTAAGTTATATGTTTTTGTAATGTTGGAAATTTCAATACAGATTTTTTTTAAAAAAGAATCACCAGATTGAATAGTAGACAGTGGGGAGTGAGGATGACTTTGGTGCAGGGGAGAGGAACTTTTGACCCATAAAGTTCCTCATCTGGGACATGGAGTTTCTGTGGGCACTGTCCTTGGCCCATCTCAATGAAACATGGAGAGGAAGCACTACTGTTATCCCCAAGGAGGGATTAGAGGGAACAGGATATTTAGGGATAGGAGGCTGCTTGATCCTTTCTGTTCCAATTGTTTGTTTTCTCTAAATGTCCTTTGCAGAAGCTGCTCTTGCAGGATACCAAGATTTTCCTCTATAAGGCAGCAGCAGGTTGAAGGGCTATGTGTACATCACCACCTCCCCATTGTTATCTTTTGTTTTTTGTGGAAGAATTTCAGGAAGAGTCTATGGGGCTGCTCAAAGTGTGTAGCTTGCCCACATTCTAGTTTGTTACTTTTCACTGTACATGGTTATGAAACTATGTACAAAACTGCGTTTTGAAGCAGATGACTTTTTAGTAGATAATTAACAGACACTGACTTGATCACTTTGCTGCCACAGAAGACAAGATGAGTCTGCTGCCCAAGGCCAGCTGAACAATTTCATTTATTTTTATCCACACAAGCATTTTCAGCTACAGCTATTGAGAACTGGATAACTTTTTTAAAAAAAAAATCTAGTAGATGTGTTATGAAGATCATGGATAATCTGTCAAAATTTAGGAGGCATATTTCTCAAGTGCCAGCTATATACATTGTCTCCACATTCTCTTTCTTTCTGATCTTATATGTTTTTTAAAGACCATACTCATATTTTGCAACCCTGTACTTGTTTTGTCAGATGTAAGTCCTATGATAATTTGTGAAGCTTACTCCTCAATTACTTGTAAAGAACTGCAGCCTCAATGCAAGTTTATAGACAAGGAGTACATGAATATACTAGAACACAGTCTCCCTCAAATTAATGTGTTCATTAAAGAGGTCATGAAGAGGACTGTCATATTTCACTTGCAGACTGAATGACGTTTTTGCCTCTGCCCACCTGTTTTTATTTTAACTGTGACATATTTCAAGCTAGGAAACTTAAATATAGCAGTACAAAAAACAGTATTTTAGTGACTCGCCCATAGTTTTCTCCTTCAGAGGAAGAACACAATTTCACGTAGATTCACATCCAGAAACTTTCATGAAGGAATGAGAACACAAGAATAATGAATGAGCTATGGTGGCAAAATGGAAGAAGTGGGATTGTTTTAAGGTTTTATTACACTTGTATCTTTGTCAGTCACCATGTAAACGTTTTGAAGTTAAATGTTGTGTTATAAATATTACTGGTAGATAAACAAATTGCTTCTGTTCCCTGTTAATTATCAAAGTCTTGCCAGTCAGTTTTGCGAACATTTTGAAAGGAGTTCTATAGTATTAAAAGTTTTCTTCAACTGTCAAAATTCTGCCTTGTATTTTCCTGTGCCTAGCATGGAATTTCTGAAGATTATCTCAAATTTAGTTGCAGCACTTCTCAGGTTTCATTTTGGTAAACTGAAACCAGATTTCTAGCAGCCCTGACTTCTGTGCTACCATTGTAGCTTGATCAACAGGTAGAGAGGTCTTATAGCATAAGCCAGGAGTGGGGGAAAAGTGGAACCCTCCAGATATTGCTGAACTGCAACTCTCAGCATTTCTCACTTTCCTCTATACTGGTTAGGGCTGATGGAAGTTACAGTCCAACACCGTCCTGAGAACTTCATTTTGGTAAGGTGTTTGGTAAAACAATGCAATCTAAAGATATAAGCAGTTTATTACTTTTAAATAAATAATAAAATGAACCGTTGTGAGTAAATAACTTCTTGGAGGACCGCCTCTCCCCATACAGTCCACCCCACACTCTCAGATTGGGCAGAAAACATCTATTAAGAGTTCCTAAGGCAAGGTTTGTGTCTTCTTCACAAAGGGCATTTTCCATTGTGGCCCCCCAGACCTGGAAGTCTTTGCCCGACAAGCTCCGCTCAGCAACCTCCCTAGATCTCTTTAGGAAAAATCTGAAGACCTTTCTTTTCCGTCAAGCCTTCCCCCATGTGCCTTGATGTTATCCTTTCTCTCCCTTGTGCATATTGTTTGATCCAGCTAATTCGTTGTATGGTTTTAATTGGTTTTTAGATTGTGAATGATTGTATGAAATGTCTTAGGATACTTTGTATTGTTTTTTAAATTGGTATCGTGGGTTTTTGTATTATTGGGTTATGGGTTGATGTATTGTAGTGTTTTTTGATGGTGATTTTTGTAAACCGCTGTGATCTGCAAGGAATGGCGGTATAGAAATAAAATTTCATTCATTCATTCATTCATTGGTGCTTACAGATTTCATCACTTTAGACTCTGTATCAAAAAGACCCTGTCTATCCAGTGTTCTTTTCTTTGTCCAGTCTTAAAATTTGACATACATTTCTTTAGACTTAACCCTGTAAGCTCTGTTGACTTGTACAGATCCTGTGATTAGTGTTGGTCAGCAAAAGCATCTACCTTTTCTGCACAGTTTGAATAACTATGCATCTGTAAACTCAACCATATAAATTTATATAATACATTCTTCTCATTTTACTAGGTGAGGATTGTATGTTGTTGGGTCTATATCTGTTGGACTGTATTTACATCTCACGTTTAATTGGCTCAGGAGAATATTTTCTTGTGCTATGAGATACTTTATGTGTCCCCTTTCCACTTCAAATAAGTAATGTTGAAGGGCTTTCTGAATTGCTCTCTATCTTCTTTTTCAAGGCATTGTGTGTTCCGAGTGCTTCACATATTCCTCCTATCAGTTGTACAGTTCTCATAGTTGGGGTGGTTAGAGTGTGCTTCTCCTCTGTCCCATCTGCTCCATCTGCCAGTATCTTCATGCAGGAAAAAAAATATTCTGGAAGATAATGTGAGTAGCTGAAACACTGCATGCACAACATTCTTCTGCAGGCCTTACTTTATAAGAAGTCACACCGTTGTAATGAACTGTGTTCAAGACAAATACATAGGTAAAACATAGAAAGACAGATGTTTGACTTAATGTTCTTAAAGGATATTATAATTTTGGTACTGAATTTTTGTGTGTGTTTGTGTTGTCATGCCTTCTTGGAATGCTGCACAGACATTTTTATTTCAGCCCTGGAAGTAGAAGGATACAAATCATCCCCACCATTCTGTGTTATGTTTTCAAAGCATGATGGGTGTCTCCAGTATGCACCGCAATTATGTGGATTATCTCCATGTTCTTCCTTTGTAACAAAATTGAAAGAAAGACTAGAATTCTTTCTGTGTACATGGGATGGATGGCTTGCCATGGTGAACATATCAGACACCACATTGTTCTTTCAAGCCATACTCAATTGTTTTACTGTATATACTCAACTATAAGTCAAACTCATGTACAAGCCAAGGGCAGGTTTTGGGGCCAAAACTACAGATTTTGACATGACCTGTGGATAAGTTGAGGGTAAACCTTAGGAGCGTGTAACAAAAGATCTGAAAGATGAAGCAAAGGAAAGCAGTGCCAAAGAACTTACAAAATTCCAGCAGACATAACTTTTTGTGCTCACACTAAAGGTTGGATGGATGAAAGAATAGAAGGGTATCAGTACTTCCAGGAGAGATTCTGCTCTTGCCTTTCACTAGGGGATTGTTCCCTTTTTATATAAGAGTTAAAGTACAGGACTTACATTGACCTATGGATCAGTCGATCCAGGTTTGTGGGATCATTTTTTGATTAAAATTTCTATACATGAATATATACAGTGTTTTATTTATTTATTTGATTTCTGTTCCACCATTCTCCCTGAAAGGGACTTAAGGCAGCTCACAAATAAAAAATCTAAATACATATTACAATACAACAGTTAAAAATATCATCTAAAAAAATAAAATTACAAACATTAAAACCATGGTATCCACCCTATATAACAAACACTCAAGCCACCCCAGTATATTCATCATTACGTCCTCATAGTCATTTCTTTGTTGCCAGCCTGCATTCTTAGCAGCTCTTTTGTCTTTTTGCCGTGTTCTCTTGTGAACTGTGGAAATATATTCAGCCATCCGATGCCTTCATTAGTCATAGCTGCAAGGAGATACTGACAGGTGTGAGAAAGCTGACAGATAGCATTACAATATGGATTAGGCTGACATTATAGTATTTTTGTGAAAAAAAGAGCCCATTGCTTGGGATGGGGATATCTTAATGGAAGGTGGATCATGCTTTGCAGCTGCAGAAAGCAGAAGCATTCCAGTCTAGTTCTTACTATAAAACAAATGTGGGGACCACAAGGAAACTGTCAAAGCAGCACCACCAAGGACAGGGTGTTAAGATGTTTGTATCTTCATTTGTTTATCCTATGTGGCTCCGTAGTTGAAATTTTAAGTGATGCCTTAAGAGATCCAGAAAGGTGGCACACATTCAACATTGATATGTAGAAAATGACCATAAGGGAAGAACATCTCTCAAATAATGGGTTCAAGTTTAAGGCAACCTGAGGCTGTAGTGGTTTGAAATAAAATCTGCTCCTTCACAATGTTGTAACATTTTAATGGCAACTATAAAATTGCTTACCTGGAAAACTAATATTAGAAAAGTGATATATATTTAGTAGTCTTTTGATGTTAAGCAGCAGCTGGGGGAAAAAGCAGGCAGCCAGCTCAAATGATCAGCCAACTCAGATCACCAACTGCTTTGTGGGTCATCGTTCAGGTTTGCTGTGTTAATGTACTTGGAGACTGAGAGGGATTCCTTCACTGAGTTTTACTTGTACCCAGCTTTTCAGGAATACCCAGATCTTGTTCTTTTAGCTCTGTCTGTCATTGAGGAAAATATCAAAGAGGGGAAATGGAAATATATAACTGCAAAAAGATAATCTTCCTTAAATTATTTTGAAGACAAGATTAGTGAAGTGTTAATGTGAAATGGTTTTTACTTAGCATCTAAAAAGCTAACAGTTTTTTAAAAAAATTAAAATACTTTTAAAATAGTTTTTAAAAATGGATATGTTACTCAGTATAATTGAAAACTGCAGTGAAAATATAGTAATTATGGAAGATATTCAAGCATGTATGCTACATTACATTTTGCAGCATCTTTATCTGTTGTAAATAACGTAAAGGTAAAGGTAGTCCCTTGACATGAATGTCTAGTCGTAACTGGTACTCATTTCCGTTTCTAAGCCAAAGAGCCAGTATTGTCCGAGGACTGCTCTGGTGGTCATGTGGCCAGCGTGACAGCACCGAACGCTGTTACCTTCCCACTTAAGTGGTACCTATTTATCTATTTGCATTTGCATGCTTTGGAACTTCTAGGTTGGCTAGTGGGACTAGTGATGGGAGCTCACCTCATCATGCAGCACTTGGTCCTCGAATTGCCAACCTTCTGATCTTCCGATCATCAGAACTGGCATCTTAACCACTAAGCCATTGCATGAGTACTATGAAATAAATGTTAAGAAAATGAAAGTATTGATGACAAAACCCTTCTTCCTCAGTCTAAATATATACATGTACATGTTGAAAGCCTGTCAAATCTCACTGCAGAACTTCTGATTGGAAACTTAATGTGTTCCTTTATATCTACTGTATTTTCTAGTGTATAAGTCTACTTTTTAATCCAGGAAAATTTTCTCAAAAGTCAGGGGGCGTCTTATACGCTGGGTGTCGACTTATAGGGTGGGTGCTGAAACTTCCAAGCTGGACTGGAGAATCTGCGGTCACTGCATATGGTTGGGGAGCTCAAAAAAGGCCACGGCCGCATCCCCACCATATGTGGCAACCATACGAAAGCAGCAAGGACGGCTCTGTACAAGTACGGTAGAAGAAAATCCACTCACCAGGATTCGTGGAAAGAAGTGACTTAATGCAGTCCCGGTGACAAAGTGAGGGGGCGCCTCACCGGGAAGGTGTAACTGAAGAGCAGAGCAATCTGCAGGCATCCTGGATGCCCGGGGTATGGAAAAAAGAGCTGTGTTTGCGCTACCGCTCTGATAGTCTTGGAGATAGAGAGGGCTGATCAGTCAGGGAGAGCTGACCAATCCAAGCAAGCTTTGTATACAACAAGTTTTCCTGCTAAGTACCTGCGTGTCATAAGTATTTGAATTGAAATCAATCTGATGTTTTTTTAATTTTTATTTGGTGTGCGTTGGAAGAGGGGTAGTCTTATACGGCGAGTATTTCCCAAACTCTATATTTTAACTGGAAAAGTTGGGGGTCGTCTTATATACCTAGTCATCTTATACGCCGGGAAAATGGTAATATTACAAAAATAAAAAAGAACATAGCTTGAAAACTGTGAATGTTTTGAATGGAGAGGCCAGTTTCATGAGAGAGAGGACATAAACTAAAAATTTTAACCTCCTCAGTCATTAAAAATATAATACACCATTTTAAAGGTCACACTGTACATTTTTATAATTTATAACTGAAACTTTGTTTTAGTGTTTTGAAAAGAAGAATTACTTGAAAGCCTAACTCCAATGTTGTGCCTTGATACTCCTGTTAACTTCCCAAGAAGTTAAATATATCTTAACGATACAGTGGACATTATTGATAAGCACTGTATTTTGAATACAATCATTTTTCCTAACAGGTTGTAGGGAGTGGATTTTAAAACAGAAAAATACGATCAGCTATTTCTATCACACTCGTCCTCATAAATTGCTTATTTGAGAGTAGTTCTGTCACAATAAAGGAAAAAAGTTTCCTTCTTCAAGAGAGATGTATTTTTTCATTGAATGTGGGATACAAAGCATGCATGGAAAGACTTTCTTGTCCATGTATGATGATCTTATCCATGTATGATGATGTTCTTAAGAAATTAAAAGTTTGAAATGTGATTGATTTCCACTTTGTGTAAATACAATGAGCCCACTGCAGGGGTTTGGTTCCACAGATAGATCAGGGGAGAGTTAGTGTGAGTTTAAAAATCAAGGCTCTTGTCCTCTGCATTTTCTATATTTCTGTTACTACCTTTTTCTACTTCTATCACACTCTGGGCAGGAAGTGCCTTCAAAATGCTTACTAAATTATATTCTTTGTGATTAGTCCTTAGGCATCCTGGTTATTGTCAATAGTTTATAAAACAGATTATTGAGTAGTCAAAACCCTATACTGGCCAAAACATCTACCACGATGATGTGCATGTGTTCTTTGGGCCACATATGGCCTCCCTAACCTTTTTTAAATCTGTTTAGTGATCCTGCCAAGGTTTTCTACCTCTGCATTTATTTATTTATTTCCTTTTTATGCCTCTTTTCTTACAGAAAGTAACCCAAGGCAGCTCACAAGATAAAAACTCTTTAAAAACGCTACAACACAATTTTAATTAAAATGATCCAGTTAAAACAGTATAAAATTAACCTTAAAAGCATACAAAAGTTAAAAACAGTGAGGGAAGGAAATGCATGGGATGAGAGAGGGAGCCAGTGGAAGAAAGACATCAGCCTTCTAATAATAATAATAATAATAATAATAATAATAATAATATTTATTTGTATTCCGTTTTTTCACAAAGGAATCAAAGCGGATTCCAACAGTATAAATAAAACATCAAACAATTAAAAATTACAGTTTAAAACCCCCAAAATCCCAACCCTCTCCCCAATAATAAAAACAGTGGTCAGCCCATAAAAAGAGATTAAACATCAAAAAATTTAAAACTGTCCAATAGGAATACACTAAAATTTTCGACAGATTACCACAAGAAATGAGTCTTCCTTTAGAGGAGGGAGGGGGCGGTGGTATCAATCAATTTTGATATCGGTATCAATAGAGGTATCAATGTCCCTTTTCAGATACAGACCTGTTGGTTGGATACTTTATTCTAGCTCATTTTACTGGGAAAAGGCATGGCACAGTTCTGTTGACTGAGTTAAAGTATGATGAAGACCTGTATGAAATACATTTTCTGAGAAAATGAGACAGAGTTGGAGAGATGTTTGCATTTCCTCATCAGTATAATTGCTCATAGATTGGGAAGTCGTTGGCTATGCACAAATTGCTTCAACTTGTTAAAAAGGTTTCTAATGAATGTATGAATCATGTGGCACAAAAGCATTCCCTTTCCTGAAACATTTATTGTTACCTAAATATCAATTAATGTTAGCTTATTGAATCGTAGATTTTGTGGAGCAGAATTTCTGTCTGTATTTAAATGTTGCCATTTAATACTAAGGCATTTTTGTTTTTACAGTGTACAGTTCT
This sequence comes from Sceloporus undulatus, assembly GCF_019175285.1. Classification (NCBI taxonomy): domain Eukaryota; kingdom Metazoa; phylum Chordata; class Lepidosauria; order Squamata; family Phrynosomatidae; genus Sceloporus; species Sceloporus undulatus. The sequence continues at coordinate 26,493,051 of NC_056522.1, read as the reverse complement.
TCTATCACTGATTGTGATTCCTTCACAGTAGTCTTTGTGAATGTATTATTCTTTAATCATAAACGTTATCTGCTGTAATTGTGACAAAAAATACATTGTGGTTGCCACGTAAATTCTCATTTTATAGATTTTTCCTGTATACAGAAATCCATGTCTTTGGTAACTATAGTTCCTTCACACTATCATGTTGATTTTGGAGGTTGCAATATTAAATGAGAACATCATTTGTAAATGTTATTTTAGGTAGCAATAAAGCACTCTGTATTACGTAAAGGTTTTACTGAAATTAAGAAAAATCAGTGCATCAGTGAAATTATATCACACTTGGAATTAGCTAAGAGCATCCATGTTGGACTGCCTAATAATCTGTGAACACTCACCACACTACTGTTTCATTTTAAAATGATTTTATTTTTCTGTGAATTTTATATTGTAAGCTACATTGAGAACCTTGCTAACCATGTAGTGAAACTGAAAATAAGCCTCCCCCAACTTTCCACCTTGTCTCCATCCACATTACTTCATTGTTCAGCTGATCGCATTAATTCTTTATTCTTTAGACAGCAGACTAAAATTCTCTCTCTCTCTCTCTCTCTGAAACTTAGGTAACCTAATCCATGGGTAAAGTTGGAAAGATGTGGAACAGCTTTAAATACAGGTGCCAGAATCTCTTCAGCAATGAAGTTGGAAACAGAAATGAAAATGTAGATGTAAACTCTAATAATTCATCTGTTAGAGATAAAAGTGTTTTTGTGCTTGATCCAGTGGAGCAGCGATCAAGTAGTCCTTTAAGAGATGTTTCTTTACAGCTGAGTCTAAGTCCTTCAAAAGCCTCTGCAAGAAAACATCAAAACTGTGCTGCAGAAATCCCACAGATTGTGGAAATAAGCATTGAGAAAGAGAGTGACTTGGGTGCTGGCACAGGCGCTAGACTTGCACGAAGGGATTCCTATTCAAGACATGCACCATGGGGTGGCAAAAAGAAACATTCCTGTTCTACAAAAACCCAGAGTTCTTTGGAGAGTAATAAAAGATTTGGCTGCTCTCGGTTGCAAAGACGAGAGCGAAGATATGGCGTGAGTTCTGTTCATGACACAGATAGTGTCTCAAGCAGGACTGTAGGTAATCGTTCTTTGCGACAAAGACTACAGGATACTGTGGGTTTATGCTTTCCTATGAGAACTTATTGCAAACAGTCCAAAGCTCTGTTTTCTAACAAAAGAAAGATACACCTTTCTGAACTAATGTTAGAAAAATGCCCTTTCCCTCCTGGGTCAGATTTGGCCCAAAAATGGCATCTAATCAAGCAGCACACCGCTCCAGTGAGCCCACACTCAACTCTTTTTGATACATTTGATCCATCTCTGGCTTCTACAGAAGATGAGGAGGATAGACTCAGAGAGAGACGAAGGCTCAGTATTGAAGAAGGAGTTGATCCTCCACCTAATGCTCAGATACATACTTTTGAAGCCACTGCACAGGTTAATCCGTTATACAAACTTGGGCCAAAGTTGGCCCCTGGCATGTCTGAGCTTACAGGAGAGAGCACTTCAGTACCACAAGGAAATTCTGACTTGGAGGAGGATACAACTACCCTCTGCTTGCAGTCGCGTAGACAAAAGCAACGTCAGGTGTCTGGAGAGAGCCATAGCCACATCAGCAGGCAAGGAGCTTGGAAAGTACATACTCAAATTGATTACATACATTGCCTTGTGCCAGATTTACTTCAGATTACTGGTAATCCATGCTATTGGGGAGTGATGGACCGTTATGAAGCTGAAGCACTTCTGGAAGGAAAACCTGAAGGCACTTTCTTGCTCAGGGATTCTGCTCAGGAAGACTACCTCTTCTCTGTGAGCTTCCGCCGTTACAACCGGTCTCTACATGCACGCATTGAGCAGTGGAACCACAATTTTAGTTTTGATGCTCATGACCCCTGTGTGTTTCACTCCTCCACTGTTACAGGGCTTCTCGAACACTATAAAGATCCTAGTTCTTGCATGTTTTTTGAACCATTGCTTACAGTTTCCCTAAACAGAACTTTTCCTTTCAGCTTGCAGTATATATGTCGGGCTGTAATCTGCCGGTACACTTCATATGATGGGATTGACTATCTCCCTTTGCCATCAATGTTGCAGGACTTCTTAAAGGAATATCACTATAAGCAAAAAGTTCGCGTACGATGGTTGGAGCGGGAACCAATTAAGACAAAATGAACAGAGAATTCAGAGCCCCCAGTAAGCTACTAGAATCTGTGCTTTTTATGTGTGTTACAGTATAACTGCAATAAGCACATCAGTGTTTAGCTTTTTTTTTTCAATATTGTATTTTAAACTCACTGTGTTTACAAGTGTGTCAGATGCTGCCTGCAGTTGATCATAACTAGTTGTGAATACATATTGAACACATGCAGAACACAAAATCACATACTTTTTTTTAAAAATGGAGGCTTTTACATTATAATTTTCCACTTCTGAAATATGCAAGGCAGCTGTTGGGCACTGACTTTTTAGTTCCATTCAGTTTCAGGATCTAGGCAATGTGGGTGGCTTGCTTTTTTGTCTGTTTGAATATGATCACTTGACTACCAACAGTTGTGCTATAAATTTGTTGTTTTCTCAATCAAAAACAAAAATCAACACACACCTTTCAGAGTTCACTCCCCCCCCCAGTCAATTTCTTCATTTAAGCTGTTTTACGAACTAAAATCCTGAGTAACAAGGGAAATTGTGCTCTCACCTGGCACTTCTAAAAGAACCAAATCATGTGCTTTAATCATCCCTTATATGAATCTGGTCTAAAAAGGGTTTCTCTTCAGATCGTATAAATCTTTTGCCTTTTAAAAAGGGCTTTTTCCAAATTAAAGACATCTTAGTGAATCAATTATACAAGTATAGTTTAATCAGCTAGTTAAAACTGCACAGATTTGCTTGTGACTAAATAAGGTCCAATAGAAAAGGCATACTTATGGTGATGTCTGCACATGGTGCCTAGTTTTATATTGTAGAAGAGGTATTGCCCAACTTCCTTGAGACTGGCACCCTTCAACATGGTCAGTATTTGGTGGAGATGATGGGTTTTAAAATTATGGAAATTATGGGTTGGGGAAGGATACACTACTGCTTAATACAGAAGGGGGAGTACATCTTTTTAAATTACATGTGCAACTTTTATAAGTATTTTAAATTAATGTTTTCAAAAGCCAGTCTGTTTCATTAATTGTGGTCATTTTAAGAATATTGAAATTGCATATTCAGCTTCAGTGTTGCAGCCCTAGTTTTAAAAGCAACATTTGAAATAAAATTTTAGCACATGTAGAAAGTTTCACTTAGTGCTAACTAAGCCAGCTACTCCTGATCTGCAGAGCACCAATAATGTTCACTTGATAATGTAGAAAGATTATGAGTCGGTAATAACCAACATTTCATTTATATTTCTGACAATGCAAATCAAGGCAATTTTGACCAAGAGTGGATTACTGAACAGGGCCTGGCCTAGGATGCATGTTTCTCATAGTGTCAACCACTCATTGTTTCATAAACTATGCCTCAGGTGTAGGGCCTATGATTTTCGTAAAACACATTGGTTTTGACAATGCCTATGCTGAAGAAAAATGTTATTAAAATATGTAACGTGCTTTGATTTGTAGAAAGTTGCTGGGGGTCTCAGTGGATCACTTCAGATTTTTTTTCACTCAAGTGGTCTGCAAACGTTTACTGATATATTAACCTGTTTGTTTTTTGAATGGTTCAAAACAGTATTTTTAACTTCTGCTAAAAACTGTTAATGACCATCCAGCTTACATAAAACTTCAAGCTGATCCAAAACACTCCATGTTTTATCCCACTTACTGTATCTTTCCCTTTCTCCTCCCTATTCAGTGCATCAGAACTAAAGTTTCAGGCTTCATAGGTACTCTTGTGTTTGTAAACTGTGTAGCACTTTTTGGGGCAGGGTGGGTTAAACTTGTAGATTGTGTTCCTTCTTCAGCAAATACTTTTGGCAACTTGCTCTTTTGCTTCCTTTTTCTCTCTTTATGGACAGAGCATTAATTGTTTTGTCCTAGCTGTGTTTGCACTAAAATTTGTGTTGGAGTACGACGTCCCTTGTTTTTTGCTTATGTATCTTGTACCAATGAGTAGTGCTTCTAGTTTCTTAAACTGTTGCTACAGTATGTTCTTCTCCATGGCAGTGAGTGTGAGGTAGGGAAACTTCTAAGCTGCATATACAGGATAAATTGTATGCCAACACTAACTAGTTTATCAATATGTGTGTTTTTCCTCTGCTTGCTGTGCCTTGTTACAGCGTTTTTGTGCTAATAAAGTACCGTATTTTCAGTGTCATAGTGGTACATTTGCTCTTTTATATTTGCAGTAGATCACATTTTTAATAAGCTTTATTGTACGGTTAGTATAATTGACATAGTGTGCCATTGAATATTTGTCTCTCAGGTTACCAAATCTCAGCAGAAATACAGTTTTCCAGAACACTCAAATAAATAATTTACAAGCATTTGGGGATGCTTCACAAATAGCATGGAAGCCTGCAAGTTTCCCTCAAGGTAACAAAATGAGAGTGCCATGATTAAAGACCTGTATAGAATATGTATTTTGCATTGTAGTTACAATAACAATAGTTATTGCTAAATCACTGAAGGCCTGTACTTAAACAGAAACAAATGTGCCTACAATATTTGTATTAATGATCACTTTAAAATGGTACCTAGAAAACCCTTCTGATAGGGCATATAGAAAACCACATATAAGTAAGTTATCCATGTTTATGCAGAGGTTTTGACTGTTATACCTTGGTGGCACACACATTCTTAATTCAAATATGTTTTATACAGTGAATTCATTCAAATGCAGTTTAGTGTCTTTGAATGAATGCATTTTAAGAAATCTCAATTTAGTTATAATTTTTTCACATTCAGAAGGTTTGATATAAAAACTGGATTGCCTAAATACAATTGGTTGTTCCAACTAGAATACATCTACTGAATCAATGGGAGCTTAGTAAATGAAGACTTAAAGAAAGTTCTATTGATTTGATGGGCCTCCTCTAACTGAAACTAGCAGTTGAATTTCTGCCAACATATTTAAAATAGGCACATGATCCATTGGTACTTCAGAATAAATTTGGCAAGCAGTATTTGACAGTAGAAAGGGTGCAGTAGAATGGACTTTATTTATACAGTATTGGCTGCAGCTTGGTTCCAGGACCCCCCACTGTTATATACAGTGGCATAGTGAAATGGTGTTCCTTATATAAAATAGTGAACTCAAGGCTTGCTTTCTGGAATATATATATTTTTAAAAAAATTCCAAGCTGTGAATGGTTTAAATCCATGGATAAAGAATTTGTGAATATAAAGGGCTGGTCCTGTCCATCTGCTTTGGAAGAGAGCTTTCATCATTGCATCAGTAATAATAATAATAATAATAATAATAATAATAATAATAATAATAATAATAATAATAATAATAATATCCTGCCTCTCCCAAGGATTGAAGCAGGATTACATCATTAAAACAACATAATACAATTCTAAAAAGACAATCTGTAAAAAACTAATACTGAATTATTCCTATTAGATCTTTAAAATCCAACCATCAGAAAATTTTTCAGTCATACTGTCATAGTCAAGTAGAGCATTGATCACGGTCTCTTATACAAAATCACATGGATAGGCCTGCCGGAAGAGATCTGTCTTAAGTGCCTTCTTAAAGGCCTCTAAGGTGACAGATCTCTTCCGGTAAACTAGTCCACAATTTAGGGGCTGCGGCAGTAAATGCTCTATGGGAAGTTGTGGTTAATGTAGTGTTATAATATTCCAGCAAATTCTTCCCCGATGTTCTGAGAGTGTGAGGCGGATTGTGCAGGGAGAGGCGTTCCCACAAGTAACTTGAGCCCAGCCATGTAGGGCTTTAAAGGTAATAACCAACACCTTGTACTGTGATTAGCAGCCAGTGAAGAGATTTCAACACAGGTGTTATGTGGTCAAACCTAGATGTACCGGTGACAGATCTGGCTACTGCATTTTGAACCAATTGAAGCGTCCAAACTTGGTACAAGAGTACAAAGGCATACATCTAGATTGTATCGGATTGGAAAAGGCGATATATGCTTTTCATATTACACCAGGAGGCACTGATTGATGCAGATCAGCAATAAACATAAAATAAAGCCCTTTCAAATATAGTTTCAGCCATCTTTCATGCAAGATAGCTAGGATTGTAATATTTTACTCAGGCTTCTGGTTATAAGCTTTATTGAACTCAGTGGTCTTTAGTGTTGAAATTATATAGGATAGCTATATGAATTACATTAATGTTTCAATATTTTCCATTGCATTAGATGTTTGGTTTTAAAATATTATATGTTGGCAAAATGTAATGTACTGTGTCTATTACATTCATGTATTCATTCTGAATTCTGATTCTAACCAACTTAAATTGCATGATAAAATGAGCTATATAGTTCAATTATTTACATGCTCTTCATATGGTGGAGGAATAGGTATCTGTCTTCTCCCCAGGCACATAATTTGACCTGTGAAACAATACAGATCTGAATGCTGTATCCTAATGTACATGATGCTTTCATCTCATAGAACAGCGAGGGAGAAGTGTACAGCATGCCATTACATTTGTGGTGGTTCCATATAGAGTGTCTGCTTTACCTTGTTGGGTAGGGAGGACTGCCACCTCATCTGACATCTTGTACCTGGCTGAACCAAGCCAGCGAGATTTTTTTTAACCAAAGAATTTGAAGAAACGTGTCCATTGAAAAGAAATTTTGAAAATCCAAAATGAAACAAGTAGACCAAAGTATCTTAAACACAATCTACTTTTATGTAATATTCATTTTCACGAAGTCTCAACTTACAGAATTGTTCCATTTTCCTCTTTAAAGACACTGCATTGGCATCTATAGACTCTCAGAGAGCACTTGAAAGGTATTTGTTTGGAAAACTTACATTGGGATAAGATTGAATGTGGGGGCTCCAGTTTTTAGGAGCTGGCATCATTCTCTTGGAATGGCAAGGTGGGTTTTTTTTAAAAAGCTTGGCATAAATTGTATCAGATGTTTTCAAATGTTACCAGATTTCCAGAGTTGGAATTCCTGACTTTTTTTCTGCACATGTAAGTACTTCTTGCTAATGTTAAATGTAAGCATGTGTTGGGTCTGTGTGTGGGTATGTATTATGCAACCTTTGGGATTATAAATTACTAAAACTAGTAGCATACATTAAACAAGAGCAGCCAGCATGAAAATGTGCTGAAGTGTACATTCTCTGTTTCTTCATGTTCAAACAGTTCATACTGCACTCTTGGCTAGTTTGGGTTTGTTTTTTTTTACTGTTGAGATTTCCTTCAAAATGTATCAAATCATGCACTTAATTTTTTTTATATTAAAAATATTTTTAAAGTTTCATTCATCGTCAGGAGAAATAGTTAAATCCAATTTTTGTGTGATTTCCTTGCTATTTGCCTGGTAGTTCTCAAACTGAATTGGGCCCCTTCTAGTGGTGCAGATGGAGTTCTTCTGGAAAAGGATATTGCAGCAAGCAGAGCCCAAAACACTCACCAGGACAAAGGAAAGCAGAGGTATAGTATTGCAGCTGCCAATACTGCTATGCAAACTATGGAAGAAAAAGGTGGGAACATATGGAAGCTTCTGGCTATAGCAGCTGCTCACCCTTCGCAGGCTGACTAGTTATAAGAGCAAGTCTGAGATGCCCTAATTTAATTCTCCTAGTGAATTAGTGCCACATCCAAAGCTCCTTATTTGATTTTGTTTAAAAACACTTATATCTCACTGAGCCATCTCAGGTGCCTCCAAGGCAACTCACAATCAAATTTTCAAACAAGCATGTCACAATTAAATATAACAAAGTAAATAGCTGAAAAGTCAACATAAGCAATAACAATTAATCCTCATGTACATGGATGTGGTGCTTTATTTCCATCACAAACATATTTGTTGCAGAATTTGCATAAAACTAGACCTACTGTAGCTATACTCTGGCACTGTCACCTGCATGGTTGTAAAAAATAATGTCCCCAGATTTCAGCCACTTGCTACATCCTGGTTTGTCCCATCAAATCTATTACTGTTTACCACTAGTTTTCCTTAGCTAGTGTCATATTTGTTGTGTGCCTTCAAGTCATTTCTGACCTATGGCAACCTATCTAGGTTTTCTAAGCAAGATTTGTTCAGAGTGGGTTTGCCTCTGAGGCAGAAAGAGTGTGCTTGTCCAAGGTCACCGAGCGGATTTCCATGGCTGAACCGGGAGTTGAACCGTGGTCTCCAGATTTGTAATCCAATGCTCAAACCACTACACTTTGCTAGTTCTCCAATGTAAGATACTGGGACCAAAGTGGGGGGGGGGGGGAGTCCCATACCATTTTTCGGTGAGCCATGATGCAAAGAAATAGAAGTGTCATACACTGACTGTCAGTAGTTTTCAAAATGATAACCAGGTTAGTCTTTTTCTATATAATAATAATATTTTTAAAGGGGGGGGAGCACTGGTTCTCACTGAGATCAGGAAAGTGTTCATTAAATCATGATCACGTTGCAAACCCTCAAAACATTTGACTTCTGGGGACAAGTAATACCTGCAACTCACTCTGCACTTTTTTTTCCATTGTGGCACATGAGGGCTGATAAACATAATGTCAGGGCAAGGGGAATCAAAAGTTGCAAAAGCCTAAATGAGTGGTAGCCATCAACAATGTGGACATATGGAAGATGTACCAGATCTTTGTGCACCCAGAAGTATGCTTGCACATGTGTGCCAAGATTACGTGTGCTTTGCTGTGGGAAAGGGGCAAAAGTTTAATGACTTTGAGAAACATTGGCTTGTCATAGCCATGTTGTTTATCATTGTAGTTAATTTTTTGCTGTTGACTTAGGCTTAAGTTCTGTTGTTAGTCTCAGTAGAGTCCCTTGCTAGGAGAAAAGTGGTATATGAATTGAACAAACCAATAAATAAATAAATGATAGGATTTGTATAAGAGTGGACTTGTTATTGTTAATTTATTTCACTGGGTCTACTCTAGATGGGGATTGACTGCATGAAGTAGTAGTTTGAGCACTGGACTACAACTCTGAAGACCAGGATTCGATTCCATGTTCGGCCATGGAAACCCACTGGGTGACCTTGGGCAAGTCATATACTCATAGCCCCAGAATCCGCAATGATAGGTTTGTCTTAGGGTCACCATAAATTGGAAACTACCTGAACGCTCCCAACAACAAACTAGGTGGGACTAGCCATTGGGTTTAGGTCCTTAGGGCTGCACTGAAAACTAAATAAAGCTCTTAATAAAACTACTGCCTAGAAGGCCCTATTCGTTTTAGGAAGTGAAAGATGAGAGAATATGCATGCTGCACTAAATATGTAAAAACAACTTGAAATTTTGAAGCTATGGGGAGGGGATGATTTTTTGTGCCAAAATTTTGAAAAATGTCATATTAACTATAGGTTGTGGGGGGGGGGGGTTGGGCTGTGTGGCCATGTTCTATAAGAGTTTGTTCCTGACATTTTGCCAGCCTCTGTGGCTGGCATCTTCAGAGAATAAACTCTTCTAGACATAGCCACATAGCCCGAAAAAACCACAAAAAACTATGGATGCCGGCCATGAAAGCCTTTGACTTCACGTCATATTAACGCCCTTTTAAAGCTTGAAAGTCCCTGTTATTTTTGGAAAACAAAATGTATTATGTATGACTTTGCTGCTTGGCATAAAATGTTTGTTTGTTTTATTAAAAGAACAGTTTATTGAGACAATAAGTACAAACTGAATTTAATTTTTTTAAACTGTAAGTTTTAAATTGAGTCACAAAGAACCTGAACTGTAAGGAATCTCTTTGGTTTTGCCAGTTTATTAAGAGAGAGAAAAAAGAAAAAGGAGACAGAAGAAGAAGAAGAAACCCATTCCAACAAAAAGAACCAAGAAAAGGAAAGTAAGACCAGGAATTGCAGTGTGCATAGTCTTACATAAAAGGTTTTCTGTTATGCATGTTTTTTACAAATAATTTTGAGGGAGTTAAAAGTATTAAGCCCTTTCGTCATCATTTTAAAAAAAAAAGCATTCCATAAACCATTTCCCCCTGATTTTCTTTCCAATTTTCAGTTTTCCCAGGGGAAAAAGAGGTTTGAAACAACAACAACATTGTTTCCTCCTAATTTTTCTGGATTTTATTTCCCCTTGGCCTTCATATCTCTGTTCTGTACATGCAATTTTTTAAAAATGTATTGGCTTTGCTCTGCTCTGTACAGTCCTTTCCCACCTTTCCTCACATCAGCCAGTGGCAGGTTGTTTTCTTCTGTAGTCTTGAAGCATAACCTGAGACCTAGTTTATCAGGGAAAGTTTGTATATTTCTGCAGCCTTAGAATTTGTAACTATATATTTGACACAGCGTAGTCTGTTAGAAGAGGGAAGGCTAAAGCCAAGGTGAAGTTTGCTTGTTCTCAGTTATCCAGCAGAAGTTTGCCCACTGGAAACCATGACCTATGAATAAAAACTTAGGGAGCTGAGTATGGTTAGCCTGGAGAAGAGATAGTTTAGAGGTGATATGATAGCCCTGCTTAAATATTTAAAGGGGTGTTATACTGAGGATGGAGCAAGATTGTTGTTTCCTGCTGCTCCAGAGAATAGGACCTGGAACAATGGATGCAAGCTACAGTAAAAGACATTCCAGCTCAACATTAGGAGGAACTTCCTAGCAGTCAGAGCTGTTTGACAGTAGAATATACTCCCTCCGGAGGGTGATGGAGTCTCCTCCTTTGGAGGTTTTTAAACAGGCTGGATGGCCATCTCTCACAGGTGCTTTGATTGTGTATTTCTGCATGGCAAAGGGTTGGACTGGATGCCCCGTGTGTTCAACTCTATGATTTTATGATTCTTTGTTCAGACACAAGAAGCTTTAGGAATGCTATAGAATAGGCTAGCTCAGTGGATTCTGCATATATTTAAAAATTCAGTTGTTAAAAACCAACTGGAAGATAATGTTACTCGTCCCAATCGCCGTGGATTTTTTTTTTTTAGAATTGTTAAAGATGTATGGTTTTTACATACTTTTGATTGAAATCTACTTTGACTAATTGCTACAGGTGAGAACTTACTCTCAGTCCCCAAAGAACCACTAAAACAATTGCATTACTGTAGAGATCTCAAATTCTTTCCTTCATCAGCTCCTGTTTCTTTAGTGGTATTTATGCAGTGGCTTTTAAAAATGCAACACAGCAGTGCTATGTTGGAGAAATGTATGAATGAGTTGGATCTTAAATATGACATCTGATATTTGTATTTAATAAGGCATAATTGGGTGCACATTTAGCATGATGGGACTGCATTTCCAGGATGGTTCAGAGGCAAGTAAGATTAATATGTGTCAGAACTCCAAAGACAATTACTAATCAATATTCCCATTCACTTTAGTTACTGTTCATATTATTGTTGTAATTGCTTTAGATGTAGTTCTTCCAGCTTGCTTGCTAAGGGGAGATGGGATGCTTTGGCGGGATAGCTGCATAGGTTTGGAATGCACTGTTTAATTAGTTGGAGACATCTGCAGAGCTTGTCCAAGGTCAACCTGGTTTCTCAAGCCAGCTAGCCTGGGAAGCAAGCAGGAGGGGCAACTGTGGGCAGTAGAAGGCGGGAGAGGAAAAAAGGAGTACTTTTAACCTGATGCTTGAGGCTTGGCTTTCAGAGTTCTCTAAAAAGTTTGTCTGATCACTTTCATCTGTATCTCAATAAACTTCACTGCTTTTGAGCAAGTTGCTGTTGTGGATTACTGGTGAAGGTTGTTGGATCTCACAGTATGTCTCTGAAAGACTGGTTTTTATTTTACATGATGTCAGAGGAGGAGAAATGTAATGGTATTACATGGGAACTCTGGCCTTGTAAAAGTATAAACGACAGGCAATACATATTTTTCTTTCTGTCTTATAAAGGAAAAAAGAAAAATTAAAACCATGTCCCTACCCCAGAAGAATTCTGTTACAAAGTTCTTGTAATAATGTTATGAAGCCTATAGTGATTCTGGTATGCTACTTATGCACTTTTCTAATAAACAAATGAACATTATTAAAAGTTGTTTGAACCTCTGTTAAAACAAGAATTTCATTATAAGTGTGCTGTTTGCATGCAGGGCAGACAGTTGTGATGGTTTTTAATATTGGTCTGCAGCTTTTACCCTTATTCCTGGCTTCTGGCAAAAAGGTGGCGGCATTATTTTAATTCTATGCCTATATATTCTATGAAATTTTACCTTTTCCTAGGAGTTTATCACACGGGAGGAATTTCTCTTAATTTTGAATAAAAAGAAAGTGGGGCCAGAATGCATTCACATGAATTCGCTAGTTCAGCGAATTTACGTGAATTCAAATTGCATTCGAACTTACTTCCCATTGCCCTAAAATAGCTTGCCATTGCCCAAAATTGTATGTGGTAGTCTATCATGCAATAACGTTAAACCCCATGATTGCGTTCGGATTGCCGTTGGATTATACTTCCAATTTCCCTTGTCTGATAAACTCCCTAGACACTGGAGTATATCACACGGAGCTTTTTGGAGATTTTCTGGCTCAGTTCTGACATGACTGCACTTCCAACAATGCGCATTCACGTCATAACATGTGTTATCAGACACCATTCCTTTCTATGGGAGCTCCTTGTGAGGTGCTTCCGCAGTGATTCCAAAGTGACCCCTCATTTTGATGAATACAGAAAAAAAGGGAATTCACAGAATTCACATTGAAGCTCACTTCGATTGCACTGCGAATTGGTCTGGTGTGGAAAACCACTCCGATGTCACTCCCCTTGGCCCCCTGCATCCTGCTCCGTCATTCCCTTCCTCCTCCTCCTCCTCCATGCCATCTCGCCCCCTCTGCCACCCTGCAACCCATCCCATCATTCCCATCATCCCCTGCCTTCTCCTGCATTCCGATCCTGGCCCCAGCGAGCCTCAGCGAGCTATCCCATCATCCTCTGCCTTCTCCTGCATCCCAATCCTGGCCCCAGCAACCTCCAGTGACCTATCCCATCATCCCCTCACTGCTTCTTCACCCCATGAAGGATGACAGCTAAGGAGGGGGCAGGGAAGGACAGCATCCAGAGCCCCACTGAGCATGTGCAAGGGTGCTGATTCGAATCTTTCAACCCTCCGGTGTGGTAATACAATGTGCACTCAGTCTGCTTTACTTGAATCAGCATCACGTGACCTGCTTGGAATAGAACTGACTTTGCTTCCCCCTCAATTCAGAAGGGCAATAGAAAGGCAACCAGGTGTGGTAAAACATCACATTTTAACCTTAATTTGCATTGCTAGACAGGAGTGACTCTGGATCTGGTGTGAAAAAACATCACACTTCGCGTTGCTAGAACAGAAGTGACTGTGGATCTGAGCTACAACCCCCCCCCCCCCACATGTGATAAGGTCCACTATCTCCAAGAAATCACATCCCTAATTTGATTGTTTTCCCACCTTTCTTTTGACAAGTGACCCAAAAGTGGTATATAATGTAGAGTTATTGTTCCTATTGAGCAGAATTTATGAAGAGGACAGACGGAGACCTGTGGCTTCCTAGTTCAGAAAAGGAGAGCTTAGAAAAAATATTTTATTGTGTGGGTTATAATTGTCCAAGATAACATTAACTGTTGCTTAAGAAAGCTATGACTTGAGAATCTGCTGTATAGTATTAAGTAAATAAAAGCAGTGTGACCACATGGACATTGACTCTGCATTTCTACCTGACATTATTACCAACAGCAAGTGATATGCAGTTGTTTTATCAGGACTACAGCTATTGCAGTACTTAACACTTTAGTTTATCATCGTCCACACCTTATTTTATGCCATTTTCTACTGTATTGAATACATTTTGTTACCTGGATACATAATATTTTTAAAAACTAAAATTGATCTGGTACTTAGAAGTTTGGCTGGTGGTCTTGAAATACACAGTGTTTCCTAGGTGATTAACCAATACTGACAAATTCAGAAACTTTCCTCCCAGATAGGAAATTCTGAATGATAGATTTACAGTCTATTGTGTCTTTAAGGAAGATACAAGAGGATGAGGCTACTAACCTAAACACAGTTAAATACCACTATAGTGGAACTTCATGTGAAGAAAACATATATAGCAGTGGTGGCGAACCACGTGTGCCCGAGGGGACACTCAGAGCCCTATCTGTAGGTGCGCCTCACTGCCCCAACACTGCACCGCACCACATTGGCTTTCTGTTGCTATTGTTCTGTGCCTACATTCCCGACTTATGTTTATCGATCCATTTCCTGTATTCCTATGTACTGTATATGTATTATCCTACTTGTGATTATGTATTTTCCCTGGATAATGATTAACCATCCATTATGAAGCCTTGCCCTCCCTCCAGTCCATCTGCCTTGGTCCAGGCCTCGGAGGTTGAGAGGAACTGCTGGACCTCTTACCCTTTCTCGTCACCACTCCCTTCTCCTTCTGTATCATGTCTTTTTAGATTGTAAGCCTGAGGGCAGGGAACCGTCTAACTAAAAAGATTGCATGTACAGCGCTGTGTAAATTTACAGCGCTTCATAAATAAAGGTTAATAATAATAATAATAATATGGCAACTCTAAGTGACACTATCATGGTCGTTTATGCTGTCTTTTTTGGGTTGCCGAAATGATCCATAGCCTCAGTAGTGAGAACTCACTACCGGAGAGGTCCTGATCACACAAGAAATCATTTTGAAAATGGAGGCACCTCCATTTTCAAAACAATCTGGCACCTTGGAAATGTCCACTGCCTCTTCCTCCTTCCTCCTCTTCCTCCCCCCCCCCCCCCCCCCCCCTTCCCCCCCCCCCCCCCCCCCCCCCCCCCCCCCCCCCCCCCCCCCCCCCCCCCCCGGCCATATATTCAGGTTAAATTGCCATGTTGGCACTCTGCGATAAATAAGTGGGTTTTGGGTTGCAGTTTGGGCACTCGGTGTCTAAAAGGTTCGCCATCACTGATATATAGGATTTCACTGTGAAAGAAATCAGTTTGATGTGATAAATGTATTACGCTTGCATCTTTTCTGAAGGATTTATTAACTAACCTAAAATAATTGTTTATTTTGACCAACAAAAGGAAATAGTCAGTCAAAAGCATCATCCAACTTTTCTTTAAACAGTTTATAACGAGCTACACAGGTAGGGGCAATGCAATACTCCAGATGATATTGGTCTGCACCTCTTAAGTAGCATAGATTATGGGTTATAGCAGATGTATCCCAATAACTTTTGGAGGGTCACATAATCCCCATCCTTGGCTTTAAAGGCTTGAGATATTATTACAGCTTGATTTAGCCTCATAATAGCCCTTTTAAAGCAGGTCCTGTTTAAAAAAAAAATAGGGAGAGCAGACGTATTAACTGCATTGCTCAGCAGAAGAAAAGTGCCTAAATAACCCATCTAGGAATGCTAGAGCAGATGCCATGGATGTTAAGTGGCTGCCAAGATCAGTAGACAAAAACCAGAAGGGAGAAGGCAAAGCCAGGAAGAATGCAAAAAGAGAAACTAGTTCTCAAATGTGCCAACAATAAAAATTTATTGTAATACAGCGAGTTCCCCTGATGGGATGGCCACATTGCTCTGACCTGCTTAGCCTATTTATAGAATTTTACTGATTGTTCCTGAAGAAGGGATTTAAAACACATCGGACTGTAATAAATGATCACTGTTGCTGCTTTTGAGAACTAGTTCTTCTTTTTGCATTCTTTAAAGAATGGTACAGTTTTGAGGGATAGTGATAGATATTGAAATGCGGGCACTCATCATGACAAGCCCCTAGAGTCCAAACACGCAGGCAGTTGCCTTTGATTTCTGTGTGCTGAGGCACACAAGTCGATTCATAAAGACCATAATTCCCAATTAACTTGGATCAGTGGACAATATAGAATAGGGAGTTGGTAAACAGGCATGGAGAGACAGTGGGGTGTAGTGATTTAAGTGTTGGACTACTACTCTGGAGATAAGGGTTCAACTCTCCTCTTGGCATGGAAATCAACTGTGTAACTTTGAGCAACCCCAGAAAACCCAATGATAGGTTCACCTTTGTTGTTAACCTAACTCATGGTGATCCAGTGAATGAGATGTTTCCAAGCCCTTCTATCCTCTGCCTCTCTGCTCAGCTCCTGTAGGCTCAGGCCATGGTCTCCCTGATTGAACCTCTCCATCTGGTATGTGGTCTTCCTCTCTTTCTACTGCCCTCTACCTTCCCCAGCATCATTGTCTTTTCTAATGAGTCATGCCTTCTCATGATGTTGCTGAAGTACAACAGCCTCCATTTAGTCATCTTGGCTTCCAGGGAGAGTTCGAGCTTGATTTGTTCTAGGACCCAATTGTTTGTCTTTTTGGCCTCCACACTCTTCTCCAGCACCACATCTCAAATGAATTAATTTTTATCCTATATGTTTTCTTCACTGTCCATCTCTCACATCCCTACATAGTAATGGGGAATACAATGGCTTCGACAATTCTAACTTTAGTGTTCAGCTATATATCTTCGCACTTTAGGATCGTGTCTAGTTCTTTCATAGCTGCCCTTCCCATTCTTAATCTTCTTCTGATTTCTTGACTGCAGTCTCTTCTGATCAATATCAGATCCAAGGTATGGGAAATCTTTTAACTATTCTGATTTCCCCATTATTTAGGTTGAATTTATGTAAGGTTCACCTTAAGGCTGCCATAAGTCAGAAATACTTGAAGGCACACAACAACAACAAATGGGCATGATGGTCTTTAGCCCAGAGAGACCAAAGAAAGGAGAAGCTGCAACATGACCCCAAACAACATAAAGCCATCAACTGAAGATTTTCCAGGAGTTTCTCCAAACCAGGGAGAAACATTTATCTCAAAGTTGATGTTCATTAGGAGCATTTTTTTAAAGGTAAGGAATCTTAATTCTCCATTCAAGACTAAAATACTATAAAGTACAACACACAGCTAAGGACAATCATCTGTTGTTGGGATAATCTACTCCTTCCCCTTCATTGTGAAGATTGTAACTAAGCTCAGATAAACAAGAAATCTGTGGGTAATTATCCCTGGTCATTTTTTGAAAGAAAAAAAAAATACTGTTTCGACCCAACAAGCTGTGGCTCCATTTTGAGGAATCTGAGGAAAAGATCAACCATCCTTAAATCCATTTCAAACTGGCTTTAGGGCGGGATATGGAGAAGGCCATGGTTGCCTTAGTCGATGATCTCCATGTGGGCATCGACAGAGGAAGTGTGACCCTGTTGGTGCTCTTGGACATCTCAGCGGCTTTCAATACCATAGATCATGGTATCCTTCTGGAACACCTGAGGGAGTTAGGTATTGGAGGCACTGCGCTCCAGTGGCTCCATTCCTACCTCTCAGACAGATTCCAGGTGGTGAGGCTGGGGAAAGTTGCTCCTCCAAGAGAAAGCTGACATCTGGTGTCCCTCAAGGCGCCATTCTGTCCCCCATGCTGTTTAACATTTACATGAAACTGCTGGGAGAGGTCATCTGCAGACATGGGGCACGGTGTTATCAGTATGCTGATGACACCCAAATATGCTTCTCCATGCCTCCGATTGTTTCAGTGACTAAGGATGGCATCTCTGCTCTGAATACCTGCCTTGAGTCGGTAATGGGCTGGATGAGAGAAAACAAACTCAGGCTGAATCCAGAGAAAACGGAGGTACAGTCGGCCCTTCTTATACATGGATTTTTTATACACGGATTTAAGCATACACGGTTTGAAAATGTTCCAAAAAAGTATAAATTTACCTTGATGTTCCATTTTTTATTAGGGACACCATTTTGCTATGTCATTATACTTAATGGGACTTGAACATACACGGATTTTGTTATACACGGGGGATCTTGGGACCAAACCCCAGCGTATAAACAGGATCCACTGTACTTGCAATAGGCACCTCAGGTCTGGGGAAGAAAATTTACCAACCTGTCCTGGACAGGGTCACACTTCCCCCGAAAGATGAAGTTCGCAGTTTGGGAGTACTTCTGGATCTGTCTCTACAGTTGACATCTCAAGTAGATGCGATGGCCAGAAGTGCTTGGTACCAACTTCAGTTGATACGCCAACTACGTCCCTACCTAGACCGAAAGGACCTTGAGGCGGTAGTACATGCTCTGGTAACCTCTCATCTTGATTTCTGCAATGTGCTCTACATGGGGCTACCCTGGTACCAAGTTCAGAAGCTTCAACTAATGCAGAACATGGCAGCCAGATTGGTCACCGGTTCTTCAAGGTTTGACCACATAACACCAATCTCAAAAGATCTTCATTGGCTCCCAATCTGCTTCTGGGTGCAATACAAGGTGTTGGTTATCACCTTTAAAGTCCTACATGGCTTGGGCCCGAGTTACTTACGGGAACGCTTCTCCCTATACAATCCACCCCGTACTCTTAGAACAACGGGGAAGAACTTGTTGGAAATAACAACAACCAAATACATTTCAACTTCCCAAAGAGCTTTTACGATAGCTGCTCCAAGACTGTGGAATAGTCTCCCGGAAGAGATCTGCCTTACTGCCTCCCTGGAAACCTTCAGGAAGGCAGTTAAGACAGAGCTCTTCTGGCGAGCATACCCACATGGTTTTTTTGGTAAGACACGAGTCCATCTCCCTGAACTCCAGTGTTGCCTGTGATATCCTGTTTTTAATCACTAATTGTTATGTATTTTATCTAATTGTTGTGCGTTATTCTGTATTGTTT
This sequence comes from Sceloporus undulatus, assembly GCF_019175285.1. Taxonomy (NCBI): domain Eukaryota; kingdom Metazoa; phylum Chordata; class Lepidosauria; order Squamata; family Phrynosomatidae; genus Sceloporus; species Sceloporus undulatus. Next base: position 26,474,303 of record NC_056522.1, on the reverse strand, counting down.
CTTAAATCAGGTTGTGATCCCGCCTCAATCCACCCAGGAGATATGGGAAAATACAAATAAATATAATCATCATCATCATCATCATCATCTCTCCAATAATGTGAAGTGACCAAGCTGAAAATCAGTATTTTTAAATGTGAGCATACCTCAGTTTTATGCTGCAAGAATTCTTGTGGGTGGAAACTGAATAATGTCTTCCATTTTCCCCTGGGTTCAAGGACAGTGGTTATCTATAACAAGATCTTAGATGCAGTACATGTACAACAGGATGGTATTACTAATGCAAACTACATTGCTATACCCTTTGCAGAAAGCTATATCTGGAGTGAGGTGGGTGCAATAATATGCAAATAGCAGCACAGTGGACCACTTTGCCACTATATAAAAAAACACACTAGAGCTTGAAAGTACTGTGCTCTTTCCCATCTGGCTGTGGATGGATGGAAGAAGGGGGTGAGGAAGAAAAGTGCAGCCTTGGTCCTTTTTCTCAGCACCATCAACACGAGTGGTAAATGATCCATTGTGGCGTGCTCCCTGTTTATTTCTTAAATGTGCTCCAGATGGACTACAGTAGACCCACTGAATCAATGGGAACTTGATAAATCAGCACTTACGTAAGTTCCATTAATTCAACTGGCCTACTCTAGCGGGAATTAACAGTTGAATTTAGGCCAGCCAGCTTGATCTTTGATCATTGTACTGTGTGTTTTTTGCCATGAATTCATCTTTCCTTCTGGTTTGTTTTGCATTTTTTCTTGTCAGCAGCTCCTGCTTTAGCCATAAGAATATTTTCCCGACTGTTCACCATACTTGGAAAAGGAACATTATTTTTACCCAAGGTCAAGATTAGCTTGTAATCAGTGGGTGGGTTGGCTTTAACAGTTGGATATATTTCTGAGTAATGTGCTGTGCAACACTTTCACTATGGCATAATCTTTCTTTTTTGTAGTTTAATGTGGATTGATGAAATGGGCAGAGCTATGAATGATTCATTGAGGAGGGGAGTGGATTGGGGTTCTTCCAGCTTTATAACACAGAAGCAGGCTATTAGATTATAAACTGTGTGTGAACCAATCGAGGCTGGTGGTTCCCATGTCAGTGGGGCACTGAATCCTCTCCAGGCTTTCAGAAACTCTTTGGGGTGCTGAAAGCTATTCTTAAATAGGTATAGTGCTTTAAATAACTCCCTTAAAGGTAACCCACATCTGGAATGGTTGTACAACTGCACTGATGTGGGAGCCACCACCCACCACTGGCCTGAACAAAATCTGGAACGTTGACCTCTGAGACAGACATGGCCTAATAAAGACACTTAAAGAAACAAATCTAAAGGTTCTGTAGAGGCATTACATTTCTTTAAAGCCCACCTAACAAAACTGTTTTGGTTGGCAATTTAATTTTTTACTCTACTCTAGTGACATGACTGCATTTTCTGCTGCACCTGGAAGTAGCAGTTCGGTTGTCATCAAAGTAAGCTGTGTAGTATTTGATTCTCTTTAGTACCTTGTTGCCATTTACCAGTGTCTGCTCACTCTGCCTAATAGTAATGACCTGTGCTTGGATTTTTATGTGCGGTTGCCAAAATGGTGTAGATCAGGTTAGGTAAGTAGATGTTAGATTGCTGCTTCCTAGCCCAGTATAGCTAATAGAATGTAGTCAAATAATGCCTGAAGGGATACATGTTGTCCATCTATGATAAAAGATGGACAGATCAGTTCTTAAAAAGCAGAATTTCCAGCTCTAAAAGGAGCCAAGAGCCAATGGATCACACTGGTGGCTTTTAGGGTCCATATACTTTGGCCACCAGGGTTCTGATGGAATGCTGGGATCCAAGATGCATTTTATAAAGAAAGAAAGTCTTCCAGTGTGGCAAGATTTTGGAATCATTCATCACAAAATCCCTTCTGGCTGCTGGTGTTGAACAGTTTGTCTCCTGGTTTCCACATGTCCATGCAAAAATGAAAAGATTGTGACTGTTTTCTTACAGAGATTCAAGGACAGGCCAATGTAAGGACAGCACCATGTATTTTAGAAAACAGATAACTGAGATGTGCTTGTAGGTCTAAAGTACTCATGTACCATGCACATGCAACCATTAGGAAACAAGGAGTGCTATCAAGAAGGAATGAAGACAATGATGGTGAGAGAAGAAAAAATGGTGACAGGGAATGGAAAGCTGTAGAATGCATTAATTGAACATCTATCATCCAGGGAGTAGATGCTTTCATAAAAGGATCTCATTAATCATAACTATCTCCAGTGTTTAATTAATCATCCAATTTCATGCCCTCCTACTGTTTTTCATGAAGTAGGAAATAGACCTGCCAGGAGATATAGGTTAAGACATCTTTCAGGAAGCTTAATGACTTCTTTCTGGTTGTAGTAGTTGAAACTGCTGGGGAGAGCCAGGTTGCCAGACAAGCCTACTTATTGTATGGGTCAGAATACTGATATCCAAAGGCTTTATGCTGTGAATGTAGAGGTTCCATATACTTCCTTCCATCCACAGCAGTCTACTGACAAATTATGTTGCTAGTCCCCATTTTTGCAAGACATAGAGACTTTCACTTCAGGGGGTTTGGTAGGTAGGGTAGGCACATATCCAAGAACATAGGAAGCTGCCTCATATTGAATGAGACTATGATCCATTTAACATAGGACTCTCCTCTGGTGGGCAGCAATGGCTCTCCAAGCTCTATCTGGAGATCCCCTAGTGTTCCCTTATGGTCTCCTATCCACATACTAACCAGGTCTGACCCTGTTTTGGTTTCCAAAATCAGACAAGATCTCATGAGTTCAAGATGGTTTGGTAGCAAAAGAGGTCTTCCATTACTGTAGTCTTTCTCAACCTGGTGGCCTTTAGATGTGCTGGATGATGACTCCCATCAACCACTGGTCAGGGTGACTGGGATGACAAGAAGTGTATTAAGAAAACAGGAAACTGCCTTGTATTAAATCAGGTAATTGGCCCATCTGACCTAGTATTTGCAACTGGCAGCAGTTCTCCAGCTCTCCAAGATTCTTGCCTTGCCCTACCTGAAAGTGCTGTGGATTAAAACAGGACCTCCTGTCTGTACAGCTGGTTCTCTCATCACTGAGCTAGGGCAACCACCCCAATACAGCACCCAGTATTTCCTGATGGTCCCTTGTCCAAGTACTAACTAGGTCCAATCCTGTTTAGCTTCTGAGATTGGATGTACTCAGGATATGGTGTTTCCAACACATGTGGTGGTCTGGAAAAGACCTAGTCAATCGCTGTATATGAAGCAACAGTGGGCAACCTTTGTCCTTCAGAATGTGATTGGATTGCAACTCCCATGAACCCTACCTTGCATAGCCAATGAAGAGGGATGATACAGTCCAGCAATACTTATAAGGCCACAAGTTGCCCACCACTTGGCTAGACATGCATTTGGTATCTGTTTGGTTTGCTTACCCAGAGTTATGAATAAAACTATTTTAAACATCCTATGATTGCATATGATAATAACTGGCCCTCATGGCCACTGAAGACAACCACAGTGCTGCAGCAACAGATCAAGGTGTCCCCTTGCAGTTGAAGGCCAGCGCTAGCCCATTTGTAGTAACCAAATATTGTTGGGTGTTTCTGGTTTAAACTCCAGCTTCGGAGTAGAGAATATATGTGTCTAAAACAAGTTCTTCAGCCAAAGCCACATGCTTTTGCAGTTTTGCAGAATTTGGGGGAGGGATTGGTGTGATCCATTTCAAAAAGGGGAAGCTGCCATTTCTCCCCATCTGTCCTGGGTTCACTGTAGCCTTAGAGTCTTAGACAAAGATTGCAGTGTTCCTTTAATATTTGAACATGAAGCCACATCTGGAAACACTTAGCTGCTGGTAAAAAAAACAACCAACCCCCCCCCTCCTTCTAGGGAGTCAACATTGCAAATGCACTCGGCACTTAAAATGCAAACTAATAAACTGAGATTTCCAGTTAGGCGCTCAGTCTCCATGAGTAGAACTGAAAGCCAAAAGCTTTCTAGAGATGTGGGTACAAAGTCTGTTTTAAAAGCCAAACCACTCCAAGCGACTTCCCTGGGAGACTAATAACTAATTCTTGATTAAAACTGAATGTCTGGGAATAATTTTCTTCCCAGATTTATGGAAAGCAAGGAAAGTGTTATTTGAAACTGGGCTGAGAGAGAAAGACGTGTGCATCCTTTGAAAATCACCTTAGGAGGTGGTATGTATGTTTTTCCCTGGCTGGCCCTTCAGGGTCACTTATTCCTATGGAAGTGACACTGTGTTACCTTGTTTGACCTATAAGCCAAAGATGGGCCTCAGCTGGTTAGACCAACAGAGTACAAAGAGGCCAGTTTCATCTAATATGTTGAAGATAGCATGGGCAAAGTGAGGCTAGGGCCCCAGATTTTTTTAAAAAATGAAAAAAAAAACAAAACATTGCCCACACATGACTGATAGGCGTGAGTATAGGGGGCATTTCCAACATGTTTAGACTATAGAAAAGCCCTTTTTTGAAACTGGAAGCAAACAAAGTGACCTCTGCTCACCTCCTATAGTTAAAAAGGACTCTCCTGGGCCAGAAATGGACCAAGAAGGCACAAAAGCATGGCAAAAATGCCCCCTATATCTCCAGAGAGCACTTGGGGGAAAATGTTTTGCAGGCCCCTAGCCTTCCCCACTTGGCCACTTCTGTTGTAAGACTTAGGTTGACATACTCATTTCAGCCTATGGGCAATGTGATATTGAATATATAAGGCCGAGAATATGTCCACCAGTCTTAAACTGACTACCCTGGCTTCTAATTTGTTTCTGAGTTTAATTAAAGGTGCTGGTTTTGACCATTAAGCTCTATGTGGCCTGGGAATGAGATAACTAAATATCTCCTCCTCTCATATGAGTCTGCCTAGACTTTGAGATCTTCCAACAAAGACTAAGTTATGTTTAGCTGAGAAGATAGATTGGTGAGTAGATAAGACAATTCTTTATATCAGCATCTTCCCTCTGAACTTGCTCAGGTTTTCTCTATATCAGAAATTTCATTCTGAACTTTCACTCAAGGAACATCACCCAGCTCCATGCTTGCCGAGTTTCTCCAGCTGGGCAGACAAAATATATTCCATCTGGTCTGTGTTTTTTTTAATCTGCCTTTTGAACTTGTTTTAGATATGCCTTTAAATAATGTTTTAAAATATATTTTATTATATATTGTTTGGTGGGTCATGAAAAACAACACACACTTTTAACAAATTAATTAATAAACTATAGGTATAGGAACCTTATCCCTGAAGATGTTTCGGGTTACAATTCCCAGACTCCCTTACTGCCAACCATGCTACCTAAGGCTGAGAGAATTGCAGGCCAAGGTATTTTGGAACTAAAGATTCCCTACCACTGTTGTAAGCTCTTAGGCTTGATTCCCATTTTGAGGAATGCTGTAAATAACTAGGAAATGGCTTCCTGATGGAAGTTTCTGATTCTCCTTGGACAGCTTGCACCTGCTTAAATACGCTGCCTGTGTTCTCATTTGGTAAAAATGTGTTCATAGGGTTTTGAATGCAGGTTCAAACATTTTCCTCTAAGCAGACATTGGCCTGCCAGACCACAGTGTGCAGGCTGTAATGTTTGGACAAGGAAGCCAACAGGACAACATTTGGACAGCTGGCTCACTTGCAAGAATAACAAAGACTAGTACTGAAACCCAGAGGGTCTAAACTTGCTGATCAAATTTTATTGGGTTTAAGGGCTTGGCAAAAGTAAGGCACAGTGGTTCCTTGGAGATTATTTACATTTTAAATTAACATTCTGACTACTTTAATATGCTTTATATAGAGCTACCTTAGAAAAGTATTTAAAACCTGCAGCTGATGGAAAATGCAGTGGCACAGTTTTTATGGTATTGGGCAAACAGAGCATGCGAAACACCTTGGATTGCCAATTTTTGTTCTGCCCTCCTGTGCCTTGAGTGGCAGTTTGATGAACTGCAGACATTTGCAAGTGCTAATGCTTATCTTCACCTCTGGAAAAACTTCTCTTGGTAACTGTGCAGACCTCTGGTCAAGCTGTTCAAGGCACAAGTACAGGTCATGCTGTCCTTCCCCACCCATCTCAGCTCAGTTGGCAATACAGATGTTCTCACTCATTTGTGGTGAAAGAATTTCCAGAAGGGTAGCCAGCGTGGTGTTGTGGTTTGAGCATTGGGCTATGACACTGGAGATCAGGGTTTGATTCCCTGTGGAAACCCAATGGGTGAACTTGGGCGAGTCACACACTCTCAGCCCCAGAAAACCCTGTGATAAGGACACTATAAGTTGGAAACAACTTGAAGGCACACAATAACAACACGCCATATTACTCTGTTGTAGCAAAAGCAAAAAAGAGCATTACTGTGGCACTTTAAAGACAAAGAGATAATGACATGCATTTCAGAGGTCAGAGGCCATGTCTTCACTTGTATGCTCGTAAAGTTGTCCAGTTAGAAATAAGTCAGAAATGACTTGAAGGCACACAAAATCACCCACTGGGTTTCCATGAGTGGAGATTCAATCCTTCATCTCCAGAGAGGTAGTCCAATGCTCAAATCACTACACCATGCTGGCTCTAGAGGAACAAAATGTAAACAGGTTGGGGGGGAAATGAAATGCAACCCCCCCCCCAATACATTAAACTGTAAATGATGCAAAAGTTTGTACAGTGAATCATATGGTGTATTATGCACACAAGAAATGAAAAAAATTATATCAGGTAAGCCTCTTACTTATATATAATTTTTAAGGCAAGTTGGGAATTGTGCTGCCTTTTTTCATTGTTCAACTGCAGTTTTTATTAGCTGTGTCCCACACAACCAGTGGTGAGGAATGCTGGGATTTCCAGTCTAGCAACATCTGGCAAGCCATATGACTCCTAGCTCTCATTGCAAATAGTTATCTGTGGCTTAAATCCAATAACTAATTAAAACATGAGCAGAATCAATAAGAAGTCAGCAAGTCTGTAATGATTTAATGGTCTTCTCTAGTGGGAACTAACAATTGCATTTTGGCCTCTATTTTCTGAATTTCATTTACGTTCTCTTTTTCCTGCAGTCTGTGTGTGTATATCAGCCAACTGGATATAACACTTCATGTATTTGGTGAAGTGGGCTCTAGTCTACAAAAGCATAGCCAGCATGGTACAGTGGACTGCAACTCTGCAGACCAGGTTTCGATTCCCCACTCAGCCATGAAACCCACTGGTTGACCTTAAGCAAATCACATTCTCTCAGCCTCAGAGGAAGACAATGGCAAACCTTCTCTTAACAAAACTTGCCAAAAAAAACAAACCCTTGTGAGTCAGAAACATAAGTCAGAAACAACCTGAAGAAATACAACAAACAACAATAATACAAATGCTCACCTTTAAGATATCAGAAAATTCTTTGTTTGCACTGGAAGCTATCTAGCAGCTAATTTGAACTCAAAACACTTGGGTAGGTCATTGAAGCTGTGACAAGCCTATGGCCCTATAAGTCTGAAAAAAATGTATTTCTCATTGAGGACTATGCCATTGTGGCCTACAATAATACCCACTACCCAAGTATTGCCAACCAGGCATCCTTTAGGGTTGCTGAACCACAAATCTCATCATGTCAAAACATCTTGGCCTTGGTGCCAAGAACAATTTCCCCCCACTTTTCTGAAACTGGAATCTTTTTTGGAAACTCCTGTTTATGATCCCACTTTGCATTTCTTTAGGGAGGCTTTTTCCTTCCCCACTAGAAGCCCACTGGGTAATCTTGGACATATCACATTCTCTCAGCCTTAGATGCAATCAAAGAGTAAATCTTGCCAGGAAAACCCTAGGAGGAATAAGGACTAAATCCTGCTAAGAAAACCCTAGGAGAAGACCATACAAAATCAAAGTCTTCCAGTGGCAGTGTTCCTGATTGTGATAACTAAAACTTTTGTCATGGCATGATCTAGTACTTTACATGCCACTGAGCCAGAGCTTGGAAAAATTACCTTTTTGGACTATAGTTTCCAGACTCCTCAAGTCAGCATGGGAAGAGATCATATTGGCTCAGGAACTCTGAGAGCTATAGTCCAAAAAATAATTCATCCAAGCTCCCTGTGAAATCAATATGGGATTATCACACTTGAGGCTTGCCATGCTTAAATTGCCAGCAAAATGCTCCAGAAGCATGAAGGTGTGATAGCCGGCCGGTCACACTTCTGAAGCATCCCCTCTTCTCTCCTGTTGACAAAGCGTTCACAGAGCAGCCATTTCTTCAATAATGGGAACTTCCTTTATGAAGAAATGGCTGATCCATGAAAGCTTTGCTGATGGGAGAGGCAAGGGGACACTTCAGAAGTGTGATCGGCTGTCACACTTTTGCGCTTCTGGAGCATTTTGCCGGCATTTTAACCACATTGAGCCTCCATGTGATAATGTCCTAAGATTTTTAGAATGCTCAGATGTAGCTGGATTTGTACTCAGTGCTTTAGGGTGGTGTTCCTATTTATTTATTTATTTGGTGTTCTACTCTTTGGTATTGCGATCCCATGTTCTGGCCCTCTGTACCCCTCCTCTTTTTTGATATCAAGTTGATATCGAAAGGGATGTTTTAGGCATGTAGCTGAGAAGGCACCCCTAATGCAGGAAACTAGCCATGCCATGTGAAGACATCTGTGACCATATTTGGAGATCCAGGAGGCTCAGCATGGGAGAAGCTGAAGAGCACATAGCCAAGGATCGTTCAATCAAGATCAGAATCTGCATAATCCCTTCTTTGATAGGAGTGACAGCAGGTGATAGACCCGGTGTTTACAAGTGAATAAAAATGCAAGAATACTTCCTTCTGGAAGCAGTACCCCATTGTCCAGAGACATTTGCACCAACTGTTGTCCATTCACAAGGTCAGTTCTTATTTTTCTCTCCTGGAAACTTCATTTTAATCCCAAAGTATGGGATATGTTTTGCCCTATAAATATGCCTGTTTAGATAGCCCCAATTCAGTCTTGCCTTCAGACACCTTCTCTGTCAGTATCTTGCTTGACTCAGCATGCACAGGCAGCTGATGAGCCATTTCACTTCACATTGTCCCCTGAGTGAAGCTCCTCTTCTGGAAATTTGTACAGTATCTCTGTCTGCAATCTCTTCAGTTGCTGTCTACTATAATCTTTTATATCATTAATTTTTGGCTGTATGTATGAGTGAGTGCCTCTGCGTGAATGGCAATTCCCCTTGATTTGCAAATAAAACTATATAGGCTTACACTCTGAAGTTCTGTTTCTCAGAACACAGGCTTGATCCCAGCTTTGAGTTGCCCAAGCCCTCTCAGTGCCTTAACTGAGCTAACCTTTGCAATCTGGATAACAGTGTGATATCTGAAACTGTATTCAAGTTATTGTGAATGACCACTCCCTTTTGTTGTTGTTGTTGTTGTTGTTGTTGTTGTTACTTGCTGTTTGTAGATCATGATAGTGGAAATCTGCCACAGACTGGTCAGACAGATAGAACTGAGCATCATGTAGGGGGCATTAAGGAAGTCTGATGGAAAGTCAGGTTTCATAACACACAAAAGGCCATATTTCCCATCATTAGGGAAAACTCTCTTTCTAATAGCATGCTACAGATTAGTAAATGGTGTGGAAGATGCCAGTCTTTTTAGGCATGTTTTGAGACAATGTCTTCCATGTGTGCACTTCTAAGAGATTAGAGGTGGGGGACCTATGGCCCTCCAGATATTGTTGGATTCCAACTCCCATTCACCCTAGCCAGCTGGGCCACTTCTCATGGATTCTGCAAAATGTAGTTCAAGAAGACGACACCATCTGTTACAGATGGTGCTCCTCTGTCTCAGGTCACATTGATTTGTATTGCTAAAGCCTGTTGCCATTGTGTAAAGCCTCCCTTACAAAAGGGGTTTACAAAAGGATTGGGCAGCCTTTTAAGGTATGGAGGCCTTTTCCCACCCCAACCCTCTTTCCCAAGACTAACAGTGAGCCACATCAGTTCTTTCTAGCAAACTAGATATGACTAAAAGATCATTTCCAATCGGGAGGGGGGGAAACAACATCTGGTTGTTAAAAACTGGTTGTTGGCTTGTATATTTGTTTGTTTACTGAAACAAGATGTGGGAAGGCACCCTTAGAATCATAGATCAAAAGAATAATAGAATCATAGACATTGTTTTAAAGGAGAATCATGCTTCTAGAGGAATCATTTTCTCAGCCCCTAAAATAAAATAAAATAAGGGAGTGGTGGTAAGAACACAGACCCATGCAGCATTCGGATGCCACATGACTCTCATCCCTGACTTATAAGAAGACCATAGCTGAGTTTCCTTTCTTGTTTTGTTTGAATGTTTGTAGTTGTTGTTGTTGTGTGCTTTCAAGTCACTTTTGACTTATGGTGACCCTGTAAGGTTTTCTTGGCAAGTTTCTTCAGAGGGCCTTTGCCATTGCCATCCTCTGAAGCTGAGAGAGTATGACTTGCCCAAGGTCACTCAGTGGGTTTTGATGCTCCAGCAGGTATTTGAGCTGGAGTCATAGAGCCATAGTCCAGCTCTCAAACTACTATACTATGAAATTGCAGTAAGTGGGGAAGCTCTCGCAGCAATCTCTCTGTATAAACTGGAGTCCCTTCAAAAGAAAACCAAAGCAGGGAGATATTCTGTCTAGATGAAACCTCCCTTCTTGTCTAGTTTCCAAGAAGAAATGAGTTTAAGCCAGAACATTACTTTAGAAATGTTTAGCAAAAAATACAATGGAGCCTTAACTATTGGACTATTAACTAAGCCATTGGTAGGGTTATGATGATACTGGAGCAGCTGAAAAATGGAGCTCATGATTGCCTGAAGTGTTTGAGGAAAACTGGCACGTACACACAGGACCTTTATACAGGCCTTATAGCTTACATTGCCATTCAGTGGTTTCATTAGTGAAAATAGCAACTCCTCCATAATCACTGTCTTTTTCCATCTTGGGGTCTCTTTTGTAAGTTATTTTTTTTTAATCAATGGCATTGATGAGCTTGAACTCTTGAAGGGCAATTTCTTCTTTTGGAACATGTGGATTATCAGCTCGAAAAATGTATATTTTATCTGAAATGTTGGAGGAAGTAAAAATGCTATCCTTGCTGCAAAGAAAATGGGCAATGAAGAATATCTATTGCTGTCTGTTCCAGCTAAATCTGTTAGAGGCCATGACATAAGTAGACAAAGAAGATATGCCTCTGAAACTCAGCAGTGCCATAACCCTTGATCCAGGGCCTCACATACACTCTGGTCTTTGTGTGAAGCTCCTGCATGAGGCTTTGCTGTTTTTCCCATGGAATGGTAGTGGGGAGCTTTCATCAAGTTCTTTGTAGAACTTTCCTCTCCCTTGAAATTAATAGGGGAAGTTTAAAATTTCCATAGCAAGGCTGAAGAACAGATGACGCTCCAAATACTGGTAGTCTGCCATCCTCATCTGTCCCAGCAACCTTGTCCAAATGCCATTCAACAACAGGAATTTGCCATTCAGCATCTAGAAAGCTACCTCTGCTTCATCATTGTTGAAGCTCCTACGTGAGAGCTTCCACAGTCTTTGGATGGTGATGGGAAGGTAGATAACCTCAGACTAAACTGCATGACTGGCTATCATTGAAAGTACTTCGGCTTCCTTTCTTTTCCATTTTGCAAACATCCTTCTATTTTGATATGTAGTCGGCCCGGCATATCCACAGATTCAACCATTCATAGCTTAGAAATATTTTAAAAATATATAAATTCCAAAAAGCAAATCTTTATTTTGCCATTTTATATAAGGGGCGACATTTTACTATGGCACTGTATTTAATGGGACTTGAATATCCATGGATTTTGGTACCCACAAGGGGAATCCTGGAACCAAACTGCAGAGGATATCAGGGGCCTGCTGTATATATTTCGCAGGTTCAGTCTCGAAAGAAATGCTGGTGCCTATGTATGTTTGAGCAAAGTAGATTTTGAGAAATAGGTTGTTTATATTCAAGGAACAGATCTGCTCCCATACTCAGTTAAGAAACTAGGAGGCCCGTTGCGGTGGCCGGGGCCCTGCAACAGGGCTCCGGCAGCGGCAGCGGGCCTCCCAGAGGCCCGTTGCAGTGGCCAGGGCCATGCAACAGGGCTCCGGCGGCAGCAGCGGGCCTCTGGGAGGCCAGTTGTCGTCGTTGGGGCCCTCCAACAGGGCTCCGGCAGCGGCAGCGGGCCTCTAGGACTTTTTTGCTGGCCTCTGACGGGGCCGGCAAAGAGGGGGAGGCCTCCGGCGCTGGCGGCCCCCGCCGGCTCTTTCCTGGCCTCTGACGGGGCCTGGGGCCCTGTCAGGGGCTGGCAAAGAGGAGGAGGCCTGGCCCTCGGAGGGTGGAAGCTCCACCCCCGGCATGCGGCCCCGCCCCGGAGGGTGGAAGCTCCACCCCCTGGCTTCGGCCCCCCCAGTTGTCTGAGGGACAGCAACCCAGCCCCCGGCTCAAAAAGGTTGCCTACCCCTGGCTTAGGCAGAAGAGTCACCCATCTAACCTGCTGCTACAGATCCTGCATTATATACCAGTAGAGGCTGCATTAACAACTCAGCACCCAGTGAGTTACCTAAATGTGTAACAATGCAAATGTACTTATATGTGCATAAGTTTCAACTTCAAGCTGAGTCGTGAAGAAGAACAATAATGATTCCATGCCAGACACAAATAATCAGTTAAAATTGAAGAGGTGGGTTGAAATCAAAATATAAATAAGTAAAATGGGAAATTTGGTGAAAGATATGCATCACGCAGACAAATAACATTTTCTACTTGGCATACATTTTTATCTCCAAGGAAACATACCATTTACCTTGTCTTCTGTAATCTGAGCAACCCATTTGAGGCTTCATGTGCTTGCTTTATGCACTTGGTGCCATGATGAGTTCTTTTCAAAATGCAAGGTATAATATGATTTACCCCCTTTTTTGTAGCATGCAGTTTATTCACTTTTTAGAAAAAAATTTTCCCTTCCTTTGAATCTTCAACAGCAAAAGCTAGTATAAAATTAGAATGTGGTTAAAATGTAATAATAATAATAATAATAATAATAATAATAATAATAATAATAATAATGGAATCCAAGCCTCCTTGAATCTCATTTTGGGAGAAAAGTGGGATAAAAATCCAATAAATAAATAAATAAATAAATCCAATAAGAACACAGCCTAGCACCGGAAATCTAAACACCAACATGGGTGGAAATACACAAATAACACCTGATCCACTGGATTGACCCAATCCCTTTCAGAATCCACTTTAACAAACAAAATCCTACAGGTTAAAAAGAGTAGTGGCCCAAACTTTCTTTCTGCTGTGCTCCCTTCTCCCATCTATCTTTTGTCTTGTTTGTGTGAACAGCATAGGTCATACAAAGACCTAGTGGTGCAGTGGTTAACTGCCTGTACTGCAGCCACTCACTCAAAACCACGAGGTTGTGAGTTCAAGACTAGCAAAAGCGCTCAAGCTTAACTCAGGCTTGCATCCTTCCGAGGTCGCTAAAATGACTACCCAGATTGTTGGGGACAAATTAGCTTACAGCTGTAAACCACTTAGACACTGCTTAGGTGGTATGAAGCAGTAAATAAATGAAGCTTGTTTGTTTGTTTTAGTGCTGCTATCTATAAAGTCACATTATCTCCTCCTTTTCCACTGTGATGTGAAGTTTTCTCCATGGATTTTTCTGGAAGTTCTCCCTAACTAATCACAGGAGGCAAAAAGCATGTAATTCCAAACAAACTCATAATACATAATGTGAACGGATTATACATTTTTATAAGGTTACAGGCATATGCAGAATAACAAGATTCCACAGATTATCCCAGGTTTTGGAATTCCTTCCCTAGAGAGGCTAGAATAGCCCCATCCCTGCTGTCCGTTCAGCAGCAGATAAAAACATTTTTGTGCCATCATCAGGCTTTTTAAACTGAGGAGAGTTGAGTTTTTAAATGCTGTGTAAATCAGATTAAGGTTTGAATACAGTTGAATACAGTTTTTAATACATTTTAATATTGTAAACATGTAATTGTTTAAACTTTTTAAAGTTTATACCGTTATACCTTTATACCTTTATGCCTTTTTTTTACTAGATTTGTATTGTTTTTAATTGTACTGTTTTAAATTTGCTGTTAGCCACCTTGAATCCCTATAGTAGGAGAAAGGCAGGATATAAGATGATGATGATGATGATGATGATGATGATGATGATGATGATGATGATTTCTAGGTTCTATATAACCACCATGACTTATGGCTATTAATAGTCATAATCCTATATTGAATTATCTAGTTTGTTGTTAAAGCCACTTAAGACAGTGGTTCCCAAAATTTGGCCTTCCAGATGTTTTGGACTTCATCTGCTATTTCCTGGGCATTGGGTATATTGCCTAAGAAGACTACCTGTAGGACCAGCGTTTAAGAATCTACTAAGAGCAAGTGACCATCACTATATGGCTCCATTTCCACTTGGCAGATAAAACGGCTTATATTGGCGAGATTCTGACTTGAATTATTTTCTGAGTCTAATTCAAATTTTTTTCATCGTTTCCATTAGGAAAGGGGGCAAATTACCTCAATTTATTTAGACCCTGTTTTCATTCCCATTTATTTTATATCACTGTATTTTAAAGCGGAGTAATTTGCTCCCCGTTCCCATTTGTGTCTGCAAGCTGTCAATCAAGTGCGTAGGCTTCAGACGTCACAAGTGTCGTCACCTGATTCGAAACACTTTGACACGGTTTATTTTGCTCCCCGTTCCCATTTCTGGTTTTTTTTGGGGGGGGGGCAGCCAATGAAAATCGGCTGCATCTGAGGCTCTTCTGTGTCTCCCCAGACTACCTCTAGGAAAGAGAGAAGGAGCATCTATTCGTCCTAAACCCCTTGCATCTGAGGCTCTTCTGTGTCCCCCAAGACTCCCTTTGGGAAAGAGAGAAGAGGAGCTTCTATTCCCCTCAAATCCCTTGGCTTCAGGCTCTTCTGTGTCTCCCCAGACTCCCTTTGGGAAAGAGAGAAGAGGAGCCTCTATTTGCCCCAAATCCCTTTGCCTCCCCCATTGCTGCCTGGGCTGTCAGGGGGGTGATCAAGCAGGCATGTACTGCAAAGCCCATCTGCTGCTCAGGCGCTCAGGCAGAGCCAAAAAAGAAATAAATAAAAAAGAAAAAATAATAGTTTAAAATGGTGTTCAATGGCTCTCCTCACACATCGGTCTATGAATATGGAGCAGAGGGGAGGTTGCAGGGGGAGTAATGTGTTCACTGCGTTTGGAGCTCAATGTAGCGCAATCGTCTTACCCTGCTTCCCAGTCCACTGGGGGAAAGGCTATGCGAATGGAAGAAAATGGTGCCAGCGATGCAGAAAGAGAACAAAGAGGGTGACACCCCCAGGCCAGCCCCTTGAGCGCTGCTCCTCCCATCTCCAGGTTCTCGAATCAGACACCCTTTCATTCCCATTCGTATGCCACGAATCAGACTCGGGAGGCAGAGGAAAACTCGCTAAAAAGCCACTGTTTTTTAAACCAGTTTATCAACCTATAATTCAGATTTTTCAGGATAATTCGATTCAGATTCGAATTCCAATGGGAATGATATTGGAGCAATGCGGGTCAAATGCATGCTCAAATGGAAACGATGCACCCATGATTCACGTCCTGATCTGCGTTATAGGCCAGTGGGAATGGGGCCTATATCATATGGCAATTTTTTTAAAAAAAAGTAACTATATATGATGGAAAACAACTTTAATTTGTCTGCCCTGAATTTACAGTATGATTGGTCATAGGAATAGTGAATGGCACCCATAAAAAAGTCATGCTACCCAAGTCCAACCAAATGACTTTGGTACCTAAGGCAAAAAATCCCACAAGTGCCTCCTTTGATCTTTTTCTATCTCTCTGCCAGTACAGCTTGAGCACCCCAATCAGAAAATCCAAAATGCTCCAAAATCTTAAAGTTTTTGAGTTCTGACATGACACCACAGGTTTAATGGTTCAGTGTACACAAACTTTGTTTCATGCACAAAATTATTTAAAATATTGTATAAAACTACCTTCAGGCTATGTATGAGAAACATGCCAGAATTTCTTTAGACTTGGTCCCATCTTCAAGATATCTCAATATGTATAGGCAAATATTCCAAATCAGAAAAGATCTGGAATCCAAAACACTTCTGGTCCCAAGCATTTTGGATAGGGATTACTCAATCTGTAATTACAGAAGAACAACAGATTAATAAGAATTTATTGCCTTTTCTTGATACTACAAATTTTCTGAGTTGGCTGTTCACTGAGCCTCATGACAGAACTGGCTCTGACTGCCGATTAATTTTGTAAGATGAGCCTGGTTTCTAGTATTAGATAAGGGAGGTTTATCTCAGGGTATTTTGTCCACACCATATATAATTTTTAAGCCTTTTATCAGGCTGTCTGTTTAGCTTTCCCTCCCTCCCTCTTTCCCTTCTTCTCTCTCTCTCTGTTTAAACTAATAGTCCTGAAACTATTTTCTTAGGGAAAGTGATCAATTTTCTGGGGGAAATATTGGGGGCATGATATAATGTATCCCCCCAAAAGAAGACAAAAGAAAATACAGATCTGCATAAAATACAAAATTTGTCTCTGTGGAGTTGCATGCATTTAAGGAAATTTAGAAACAGTGTCTGTAATTTAAATAGAAATACAGCAGAGTGAAGAAGGCTTCGAACAGAAGGTTTGTATCTGCTGAGAAAGAGCAAGAACTCTTTCAGTTCTAAATTTAATTCTCTGGAAGATGCGTTGATTAAAATAGCACCCCAATGCAAGATCTCACTGTATAACCTCAGCATTTGGCTGCCCTTCTGGTACACTAGGGAAAGAACACTTTCCTGAAATGAAGGGTATTAGGAGATTGTCATCTAATAAGAATGCATACAATATGAATGGTTTCTAAACAAGGCTTGGTTTGAGGTGATTGATAGCAGAAGACTGGATATAACTTGAGAACTTCGAAATGTATCCTGGAGGAATAAAAACTGGACTGAACAGAGAAATGTGGGGTGGGGAGGGGGAGAGTTGAAATTGCTAAAGGCCTTGGCACAAAAGCCATCTTACTTATTTATGAGAAACAGTGAGTTATCTTCCTGAAGGATGATTTTTCTCGGAATTAAACCCACAAACTTTGAATGGGGGTGGATTTAATGACATGCACACATGGCTGGCTGGGGTGTTTTTTTTATTTTGTTGTTGTTTTTTTTCCTTTAAAGAGTAATGGTTAGAGTTTGTCCTATTTGTTATTGTGAGAAAGTACTGCAAACTTACTCCCACTGTGTACTCACTGAAAGGAGCTTTCCTTGCAGCTGGTTGGAAAAACAGGCAAAATAAAAAAAAGGAGTCTAAGGATATTAACGCGTGAGCCCAGCTCTTGGTTATGTTTTTGCTGCAGTTGCATCACTTTAAAAAAAATAACCATAAACATACCAGTTTGAGAGCAGCCATTATCACAAGTCTATGCAATAGCATGAACAGAACTGTTTCTGTCACCGTTCTCATGCGCACTCCCCTTGAACCTGCCTCCCTGCCTGATGCTGTCCCCTGCATGCCTTTCAGGCTTCTTTTAATTTTTATTTACACTTTTTCATGCCACTCCATTACTCTGCTACTACAATTTAAGTTTTAAAAGAAAGAAAAGAAATAGGAAGGGGAAAGGCAATCAGCCTGACTGGGGATAATGAGGGTGAGGGGAGATGAAGGAGTGGAGGAGACACTGATACTACTTGACTGCCAATATCACAACTGCTCTGACAATGATATTTTGCACCTGGGGAATAGTGTGATTGTGAGCTCATTGATGGGTTTCCCCCATCAATGGAAAGGAATGCCCTAACTATGCTTTGGGGACACAGCAGCTATGGGTCAGAGGTGATACTGTGTGATGAGTCAGCAGTGTGATGTGGCAGCTAAAAAGACCAATGGGATGCTATGCTGTATCAATAGGAGTACAGTGGTACCTTTCCTTATGTGGGGGATACGTTTTGGACCCATTACCCCCTGGTAAGGGAAATTCCGCATATGCTCAAGCCCCATTAAAGATAATGGGGCTTGTGCCCATGGCGGCGTGCGGTGGCGTCTGGTGTGCACACCATGGGTGCGCGTGCCATTACTTTTTCTGGCACACAGCACCTCTTCTTCCAGCACAGCTTCCAGCGAATGCTTGTGTAAGGCACGCCCGTGTATGATGCGGGCACATTGTATAGTGTCGAGATTGAAGGAAGTAATAGTACCATTCTGTTCTGCTTTTGTCAGGCCTCACCTGGAATACTGTGTCCAGTTCTGGGCACCACAATTCAAGAAGGATGTTGAGCAGCTGGAGTGTATCTAAAGGAGAACAACTAAAATGGTGAAGGGTCTGGAAACCATGCTTTATGAGGAGAGACTTGGGGAGCTAGGTATAGTTAGTCTGGAGAAGCAAAGATAAAGAGGTGATATGATAGCCATGTTTAACCCCTGATTTTTCTCCCTGAATGCCCTCCCCCCTGTTAGCAGTTGGTGATCTGGTATAAGTGTTTTTATTGTTCTAATTGTATTGTTTTTATTACACTGTATTGTATTGTTATATTTATTGTTGTTCACCGCCCTGAACGGTATATAAATAAAGCTTTTATTATTTATTATTATTTGAGAGAGTATCATATTGAGGATGGAGCAAGCTTGTTTTCTGCTGCTTTAGAGAAGAAGACCTGGAGCAATGGATGCAAGCTACAGGAAAAGAGATTCCCCCTCAGTATTAGGAAGAATGTCCTGATAGTAAGAGCTGTTCAACAGCTGAACACACTCCCTCAGAATATGATGGAATCTCCTTTTTTAGAGGTCTTTAAACAGAGGCTGGATGGCCATCTGTTGGGAATACTTTGATTGTGAGTTCCTGCATAGCAGGGGGGGTTGGACTGGATGGCTCTTGGGGATATGTTCCAACTCTATGATTCTATGATTCTAAGTATCACCAAAACCACTTTTTTCCAGCTGTGATCATGGTTTCAAAGCTATGTGTAGGGATCTCCTAAGATTGCTGTATGAGGACAGAGGCTCTCAGAAGGAATATGGGGGCTCTTTGAAAAAGGTATTGGAAGATGAAGAATATGTCCCCCCCCCCCCCCCCTCCTCCTCCTCACTTGTGTTCCCCTCTGGAAGGGATAGAGCTTAGAACACCTATTTTTTGGACTAGAGCTCCCCACATTTCTATAAGGCCTTCTGGGGATTGTAGTCCAAAATAACATTTGCATGTTTGGGCAAAGGGAACAGGAACACAAAGCTGCTTCCAGAAAGTAGTCTTGACATGGTGATAGGTCTCTGCTGAATCTCCTCACCCAGATCACACGCTAACTTGGGGGCCCAAAGCTGATTTCCCCTTTTGGATCTTTATTCTCCTATGGGTGCTTTCCTTGGTTGCAGGGGGTGGATGTAACAAGACTATGTATTTCAACTGCCAGTATGGATTTAGGGCTGAAGGACATGTAATGCAGACGTGGCATTAGCAACTGCAATTCCATTGTTGTTGCTGTTGTGTGCCTTGAAGACATTTCTGACTTATGGAGACCCTATCATGGGGTTTTCTTGGCAAGTTTCTTCAGAGGGGGTTGCCATTGTCAACCTCTGAGTCTGAGAGTATAATTTGCCTTGGGTCACATAGTGAGTTTAATGGCAAAGTAGGGATTCAAATCCAGGTCTCCAGAGTCACAATCTTATGCTGAAACCACTACCTCACATACCTTCCATCTATCCTAATTTTACAGGTACAGTCCTGTTTAATCCTGTGCCATCCCACTTTTTCAGCTGCTTTAAAACAATGTCCTAGTTTTTATCTCCTGCTCCCACTTCTGCTCTTTGTCCTCTGCTTACTTAATTTGCACAGACTGAGTTCAAAGTGCCAAAGTAGTTTGTACTCAAATAACTCACTGGGGGAAGAGAAGAGCAGAATCCCAGTAAGCTCATGCAGTTGTACACTCCTGCAGCCTTTCATAGCTTCTGCATTCTTCCTTGTTAATAATCTCTGCCATCTTGACCGTGTTCTGATGTTGCTTGACTACACATATCCCAGTTTTCATCTGTGGATTGGACCAAAGAAGGCCTATTGTGCAGCATCCTGTTTCCCACAGTAGCCAACCAAATCTCTAAGAAACTCACACAGAGCATGCCCCCTCCATTTATAGCACCTCAACAATTGGAGCTCTTTTTACTATATGACCTCTACAGTGGACTCTCCACATTCGCTGGGGATAGGGGCACAGGACCCACATGAAGGTGGGAAAATCGCAAATAAAAAATACTATTTTTTCCATGTAAGAGAGAACCTCTCTAGGAATTTCTAGGTCCTCCAGTGCAACTATGGTTAATATATGCCAGATGTTGACCATAGCATTGCGTCAGAGGGCCTACAGATGCCTAGAGAATTGTTCACTCTAGCAATTTCTAGGTCCTCCAACATGACTTCTGGCAGACTTTGACCACAGAGTGGTGCTGGAGGACCTAGAGATTGCTAGAGAGAACAAATTAACCAAATTAATGAATAATCAAATCTGCAAAAGTCAAAACCTCAAATGTGGAGGGATGACTATGAAGCTAGAGAGTCCATATAGACATAACTAGCAGCCAATGATAGACATCAGTTTATACACATCCTACACAGAGTTAATCTAAACAGTTGTCCAGGTGCCTGACTATTGTCACACTTTGCACACACACACACGCACGTGTGCACATGGAGAGAGAGAGCTGCCTAGAGGTCAGTTGCTAACGCTATGGTCATGCCAGGTGTGAAGGGCGCCTTGAAACTAAAAATTTCAAGAGTTATGTATGGCTGTCATTGCCTTTATTTTAAAAAATGCTTCCTTCTAGTGTTGTTAGAGGTGAAGAGGTAGGAGGATAAAATTGCCCTAATAAATGGGCTACAGAAAGCAAAAGACATGAAGATAGTAGTAGGCAAAATCAAACAAAAAATATTGGTATGAATGCATGCAAACGTGTGTGTGTGTGTGTGTGTGAGAGAGAGAGAGAGAGAGAGAGAGGAAGAGCATGCAAGCAAAGTGGCTCCATCTCATAAACAGCTGACTGAATTACAGCTTTGTTCCAAATGGCAGTTTTGAATTTTCCTTTGGCACTTGAAATTGAACCAACTCTCATTTCTGCAGCAGAGTGAGCTTTTCACGCTGCTGGTGTTTTTAAAGGTCAAGATATCTTCAAATACTTGCCTCTTTTCCTTTTCCATCTGACCTAATTTCCTCTCTACTTGACTGGCAGACTCAACAAAGAGGAAGAGTCATTTCCTTTCTCTTCACTTATAGCTGTATTCTGTTTCATCACTAAAAGCAGTCTTGAGATGGAAAGTGCCATGCAATTCCATGCCTGAAATTTTCCACCGCCAATGCAAACTCTCTTTGAGCCAACACAGGTGCTGTGTCACTCTCTTAGCTGTATCCCAAGTGGCAATATGAATAAGGAGGAACGACCTTTGCTTCACCAAGTCAGTTTTCTTCAACTTGACATCCTCTGGAAGTGCTGGACTACAACACATATCACTCTCGGACGGAAGGGCCAATGGCCATTCAGGAGTTACCAGTTTGGGAAAAGTTGTTCCAGGTTCCAACAACAGATGTGTCTGATGAATACCCAGTGATGTATTCAAGTCTCAAGTCAAATCTCAAGTCTGGGAGCCAACTTTTAACAGGAAAAAAGAGGTGGGGTGCGTTTCTTGGAGGGAACAGCGAGTGTGTTAGGCAATGGGCTTGAGGCAGGGGTTGGGATCTGCTTGGCAGCTTGTTCCAACAGCACATCAGAGGAATCTTCTAAAACTTTTCAAAGGCTTTAGAAGGATCCTTGTGTGCCTCAAGCCTATTGCCTAACACACTTGCTGTTCCCTTCCAAGAAATGTACCCCGCACCTTAGGGGCAGGTCTTGCCTGCTGCTTGAACTGAGTGGCACTAGCAAGCCAGTCACTAAAAATGTACAAGTATTGAATCAAGTCAAGTCAGTGCGTCATTTATAAGTCCAAGTTGAGTCACTGAAGTGACTTAAGTCTGAACCAGTTGACTCAAGTCTACATCACTGGGAGTACCCCATCCCATCAGGATTAAGCAAGCAAATATTTACAAAGAAGCTTCTTTTTACAAAGTCTTTTTACACCTGCCTAACCTCCTCTTTCCCTCCTTATTTCTTGTCTTGCTGGAAGCTTTTTTTTTTTAACAGTAGCAGCATTGCAATGATGGTGAAAGAGGGCTGAAGGAACACAAGATTTTGATGAAAGGTTGCAGCATCATGCTGCAGAAAAATAATAAAATAAGGCTTGAGCTGGAACAGAATGAGATTCTACTCTAGCCAGGCCTTCTGTACCCACATGTATGTGCCTACAACAGGCAAGATAAATAGCAGCAAGCCCCAGGATCTGAGCATATGTGAACAGCAAAACAGAGAAGAAGAAAAAGGAGGAGGAGGGGGGGGAGGAGAAGTGCCCTATTCTAGCCTTCTTACCAATCTGGTGCTGAAGCACCCTTGAGAGGCAAGTATCTAATCTCTGTTTAAAAGCCTTCAGTCTTATTTAACAGAGAAATTCAATGCCAGTGGAGAAGAGGAAATGGGTAAGTAATTTACCACTTCCTCTGTCCCTCTGAGCTTGTACCAGCAGGGCACAACATAGAGGTGTGTCATTTCCCCTCCCCTTCTGTTTTTATATCACTTTCCCCAGTTGGTCTCAATGGAGGGAGGAAATATGACTGCTCCAGGGCTGCCATATCATACCCACCCACCCCCCATTCTGAGTCCATGCCAGGAAAAAGTAAAGGCTTTGGGTGCATGACGTTCAAAGCCTGCTGAATCCAACCTATCTACAATACACCCCAAGAATCCTTCCTTTTTCTCTCTCTCTCTGCTCAAAAGCATTCATAGGTTTTATGCTGGATTTATTACATGCTGTCTCTACTTACTGTTTTACGGTGTGGATTTTATTTTTTAATGTGTTACACAACACAGAGAGAATTTTATTGGGATGCATAAATGTATAACCAACCAATAATAGTGAAGGAATTATACCTACAGGTCCTTCTGGTGCTGATGCAGGGAGGTATCCAAAGATGGGTCTCCCACTCCGAAGCCATCCTGTCCACTCATGGGCACAAGATCTACTATGATCCCAGAGAATCATAGGATTGCTCCTTTAAGCACAGACCACAAATTATCACTGGTGGGCAGTGGGGTGAGAAGTGATGGAAACATGTCACTGATGCGCTCGTATTCCCCAGGCTTTTGTGGTTATTGCTCATAGCTCATGTAGCTTGTAAAAGAAATCTGCATCCCTCCCTTCCTGGTTTCTCACTCTGTTATCCGAGATGGTCCTCTGACTGCACAGAGTGAATAAGAGTTTTCTGGGGTTCCTTTCTTGTTGCAATAATGAGCCATTATTGCTAGTGGACAAAGCTGTGATTGTGTCCTCATTTGGGAGTCAAACACGACAGTGATTCATCTCCTTCCACTTAATTGCAAGCACTTGCCAAGGAGTTAAGCACTTTGTCTGTCTCAAAGCGATATTTGGACAGGTCTCCCCGGTCACAGATCCACAAAGAAAAAGGCACTGCAGAAATACAAAGTCTGCACGACATGCACCCAAATAATTTACATATGTTTCGTTTCTTAGACATGCACAAGTTTCATTTTAATGTTACTCTTGGCAGGACAAACAGTCCTCATGCTAAGGCTGCCAGCCCGACAAGTTTGAAATAACTCTTGACAAAAGGCGCACACTGGCTGCCGGTGATGCCTGATGGAATCAAGTCATGTTGCCGCTCCGGCTCAGTGAATGCCGACGTTTTCTCCATTGTTATTGTGCGTCTTAATCTTCGCACACAAGGCAAGAGTTTCCCAAGCAAATACTGATGGATAGTAGCAGTGCCAATCCCTGAGGGTCTGTGTAAAGAAGAAAATTCTTGTGGCCTTGTTCATACATTAGCACATGTCTGGCAGTCTAGGAGGGAGAGCCGTGGAAAAGGAGTCATCTTTGAAAGATGGGGCTGCTCTCCCCTGTTGTGTAGTTTCCCATGGGTCAACCTGGGTGACCCACTTAACCTGGGATTGTCCATAGCTGCAGCTGCTGCACTGCAGAATTAATGCAGTTTGACACCACTTTAACTGTCATGGCTCCATCCTATGGAATCCTGGGGTTTGTAGTTTCTTGTGGCACCAGAGCTCTCTGATGGAGGAGGCTAAATAGGTAACAAAACTACAAATCCCAGAATTCCACAGCATTGAGCCATGGCAGCTGAAGTGGTGGTGTCAAAATGTATTAATTCTGCAGTGTAGATGCGGCCTACATCTGATGTACAAATTGGAGGGTAAGTCTGGTTAAGGCGAGTCATGCGGTTTGTGAGCCTTGGCCCACACTGACTGTAGTCCAGACACAAAAGAACATTTGTGCTGAAGTTTTGTGAGGTTTGATGCACATAAATCACCTGGCTCATGGTGTCTGGTGTGCCTTCCCCTCATGTTTGCATTAGGTGCTCATGGCAAATGAGTTACTTAAGTCACCCAAACAGTGGAAGATTCAGGGCAGTGTGTGTGTAATTCCACACAGCAGATACAGTAACTGAACTGGGAATTTGGTACCTGTCAGGAGCTGAGTTTTTCAGTTTGCCATTGCTTTACTTTATTTATACAGTCAGCCCTCTGTACTTGCCTGCCTTTGACCACAGATTCAACCATCTATGGCTTGAAAATATTCAAAAATATCTATACATTCTAAAAAGCAAAACTTGATGATGCCATTTTATTTAAAGGACACCATCATATTTAATGAGACTTGAACATCCATGGATTTTGGTTCTGGAACCAAACTCTTGTGGATATCAAGGGCCCACTGTAACATATTATGTGGGATTGATATGGATAATGAGAAACATAGTAATAAGTAAATTAGTTGCTCACATTCTTTGGGGGGTTAATGAGCAGATGGGGAAAAGAGAAGAAAGATTATATTTGGAGATCCAAGGTCAGTCCCATGAGAACAGTTGTTATGGGGTGAAAGAAAGGCTGACCAAGTGGAAGAAAGGAATCTGTTTGGGTTTATGGGTGAATGGGGTGCCAATCTGCTCAAAATTCAAATTATGATATGCTTTGATTATACTATAGTAAATGTGTAGTTTCTGAATAAAGCTTTTCTTGTTTTACTCCTGAAAGCTTGAATTTCTGAACCAAAGTGTTCCTGTACATGACAGTAGCACAGAATGTACTGATGACTGCTGACACAGATGGTTTTAAAAGGTTCTGCAAATTCATCGAGGATGGTGTTATCAATGGTTACCAGTTGTGATGGATATATATCATGCCCTCCAACTGTGCCAATTTCACAGGGACAGTCTTGATTAGTCCTATGCCATCCTACTTTCCAGCTGCTTTTTAAAAATCCCAGTTTCTCCTCCTCCCACTTTCCCCCTTTGCCCTCAGGTTGCTTCTGTTGCTGCAAATTGAGTTCAAAATGCAAAATTAGTTTGTACTCAGTTAACTTAGAGGCAGGGGTGGAGAGGAGGGGGCAGAATCTGCTGCATCCTCTCCTAAATTGTATGGCCATCCTCATTAATAAGTCAACGGCTGACGAAGGGAGACAGACAGACAGACAGACACATCCTCCTATTTAATGTAAGAAAACTAGCTGGTTTTCTTAACATTTGCCTGTTTTTGGCACTTGGAAGTTCCCACAGGCAGAAAATTCACTCCCAGATTCATTGTACTTGCCGGCCTTGGTCAATGGTGTAAACAGAATGCTCACTACTTAGATCCTTGGTGTGATCCACCAGGTTGGTTGGTTGTTGGTTATTTTTTGCCCACTGGTCATCTGATTAAAGGATTCCACTGACTGAAAGATTTTGGGAGCTGTAGCCCACAAAAGTAACTTTTCCAAGCACTGGTCAGAGCACACCATATAAGAACAGAAGGAAAATACTGAGGAACTGGATCCCACTTAGATACGGCAGGGAACTGAACAGTAATTTCAGCTCCCTATCAGAGTATGTTATGCAACCTTGACAAGGCAGGGGTGTCCTGACCTAGTTGAGTGGCAAGAAATCCAGGCCTTGTGGGAAACTGAAAGGAGCTCTGATTTATCAGGAGCTAAGGGAACACTTACCCATAGTTTTGCACAATCAACTCTTGGCATGGCTACTTACAAATCCAGTACTGGGAACAAATGCACTTTTGTTTGTCGGGATCTTGATCATCAGGTGCCGACTGATTCAAGTGAATACTGGTGTCACAAGTCAGTTTGACCTCGGATTGATAGATAAGCATACTGCAGAGAGGCGCCTGACTCAGCCCCATGAGCCAAAGGCCCTTTATGAGTTCTTCAGCAGACAGTCATGCTCAAAGGATGGGTCTAAATAACCAAACCAAGCTGGTTTGAATTGACACATAGTTGCTGTCTTTAGGAACCAGGTTTTTATAAGGTGAAATTTGGGCTACACAATAGAACCTAAGATATTTGGGCTAATATGGCCAATGGCTCTTCTTTCCCTTCTCTTGTTATGAATAGGCAGGTCAACAGTGATGTATTATCAGAAGAAGGAATTTTGGTACATGCAGCTTGTACCATGTTATTGTTGTTTGTTTGTTGTGTGTGTTCAAGTCATTTTCAACTTAAGGCACCCCTGAGGTGAACCTGTCATGGGGTTTTCTTAGCAAGCTTTGTTCAGAGAGGGTTTGCCATTGCCTTCCTTTGAGACGGAGATCGTTATCACACGACTGAAATTGGAAGTATAATCCAGTGTCATCTTGAACACAATCATGGGTGTTCACGTTATTGTGCGAAAGGTTATCAGACGCATTCTCTGGCATTCTGAAAGCACTCCAAATGCAATCACGCACCAATCCACACTAATTCAGTGAACTAGGAAATTCACAAATCCTATTCCCAGGCTACTTCACATTCAATGCGATGTCGTTTGGTGTGGGATGCATGCCTGCTGTGGCCCTGGTATCTCCCCCACATCAATTCCCATGATTCTCCGTTTTGTTTTGGCTTCCGGGGCTCCTAGGCCTTCCCTGGCAGCTGGGAGGAAAAGCAGCTGTTCTTGACAGGAAAGAGTGGCTCTCCATGAGGTGCCCTGCAATCTCTCTCTCTGCCCAAAACAGTGGGCTTGGGGCTTGCCCTGCTCCTGGCCCCTTGTGCCCCTCAGGGACCTTTTTGCCTCCCTCCCTCCCTTCCTTCCTTCCTCCAGGGCCAGAGAGAAAAATCCCCCCCCCTTTTTTAATTAGCCCCAAAGAGTTGTTCTTCTTCCTTCATTCCTCCTCCTTTGGGGGATGATGGAGTGGGGCAGTCTAGGGAATGGGCAGGGACGTAGCCGGGGGGGGGGAGTCCTTGGGGTCCGGACCCCCCTTCCGTTAGGTACAATTAATGGTGTGTGAACTTAGTGGTGGCACTTAATCTGGACTCCCCCCCTTCCCAAAATCCTGGCTACATCCCTGGAATGAGGGTCTGTTTTCCTCTCCTCAGGGGCATCGCTCTGGGCTCACAACAAACTCCAGCTCCCAGAATTCCATAGCCTTGAGTCACAAAGAGTTAAAGCAGTGCCAATCTGGATTATTTCTCCAGTGTGGATGCAGCCTTAGTCGCCAGCTCTGGTTCCTGCACAGCCTCCCTTTCCCCCTCCTCCTCTGACTCATGGCGAGGAGGCAGCACCATTGCCTTCAATGGGACTCCCAACCAGGTTAGAACCAGAGAGGACCTGGCTGCAGCAAAGCTCTCCCAAATGGGAGGAACTCCTTCTCTTCCCCCACCCCCACCCCCATGGCTGGGGACTTAAAGGCACAGACACAGTCTCTCTCTCTCTCTCTCTCTCTCACACACACACACACACACATCCATCTGGAGACCCCCACCCCGCTTTTTGGGTTTTCTTGACAGGTTTATTCAAATGGGGTTTGCCATTGCCATTTTCTGAGGAGGCTGAGAGAGTGTGACTTGACCAGGTCCCTGCCTTCTAGAGTCATAGTCCAATGCTCAAACCAAGTACAAGGTTGCTTTCAACTGGTTTTGAATTGGTGAATTGCCAAAATAACGTGAAATGAGGGGTAATGAATGCACGAATAAAGTGCATTGCCTAAATAATGTGAAGTAAAGGATAATGAATGACTAAATAACGTGAATTGCATAATAACGTGAAATAAAGGTTAATGAATGAACGAATAATGTGAAATAAGGCAAAACTACAGGAACTGGAGGCAAGCCCCGCTGGAAGTGTAAAAAGGTCACGATCCGATTCTGTCCTCACTGCACATGTGCAAGGATGCTAATTCGAACTCTAGACTCTGAAGGATACGTAATCATATGGTAACTTCTTTTGCATTCGCACTACTTTGGCTTTGGGGTGGGCACTGTGTTCTTCTGTGCGTTTGTCAACAATTTGCGTTATTTATTTATTTACTGTATTTATACCTTGCCCTTCAGCCATAAAGGCTCTCAGAGCGGCTTACAATTATTATTTTAATTAGACGGTTCCCTGCCCTCAGGCTTACAATCTAAAAAGACACGACACAAAAGGAGAAGGGAATTGGCCCTACTTTCTTTTTCCCCCGAAATTGGGAGACATTCCTCCCGCCTGATA
Organism: Sceloporus undulatus; assembly: GCF_019175285.1. Classification (NCBI taxonomy): domain Eukaryota; kingdom Metazoa; phylum Chordata; class Lepidosauria; order Squamata; family Phrynosomatidae; genus Sceloporus; species Sceloporus undulatus. The sequence goes on along the minus strand of NC_056522.1, from coordinate 26,445,710 downwards.
TCGTCCTGAGAGTCAGGTTTTCATGTTTGACCAGGGATTTGAACCCTGGTCTCCCAGAGTCCTAGTCCAACAATGAAACTATTATATGACACTGGTTCTCTTGTGCTATTTAAGGGAAAAAAAACCTGCGTCTATTGGACCTTTCCCCCTCTTTAGTTCCCCAGGAACTATTTAAGGTCCCTATTGTCCTTGACATCTGGTCATCTATTATCCACCGTCATTCCAACATCTACTAGACACCGTCAGCTCTAGTACAAGAAGGGGATTTTTTACTGGTTCTGAATCTGGCACCTTTTTTATCAGAGAAAGGACTGAGATACTGAATGAAGGGAATGGAATGATTCAATTTCCTGAACAGGTCATTGGAAGGGGAGCATCTTTTAGAAAGGACACAGTGGACACTCCAACTATTTAGGAAGAAGTAGAAGAAGCATTCCTGTCCCTTAGGTTGTTAGAAACTATCTAGAAAATACTTATTGTATTTCATCATGTGCAGTATAAACCACCAAGAGGATTATGGCCATTAGCTTCAGTATCAGAGTCATCATGCCTCTGAATACTAGTTCCTAGAGAATTACAAAGGAGGAAGGCTATCACCCTCATGTCCTGTTTGTGGCTTAAAAGTACCTGGTTGGTCATTGTGAAAAACAAATGGAGAACTGATGAATCCTTTCCTCTGATGCCACATGGTTCTTCTTATGTTATCTTAAGGAAACCAAGCTTATGAAGAAAGACATAGGGAGCTGGGTAGGCTCAGCTTAGAGAAGACAAGACTGAGGGGTAATATGATAGCTGTCTTTAAATATCTGATGGGATGTCATGGAAGATGGAGTGAGCTTATTTTCTGTTGTTCCAGAGACTGAACATGAAAGATTTCACCTAAATATTAGAAATATTTTTTTTTTTTTACTGTAAAAGCTGTTCAACTGTGGAGTAGACTTCCTTGGAGGGTGGTGGACTTTCCTTCTTTGGATGTCTTTAAACAGAGATTGAGCAACTCTATGATTCTATAATTCCCTGTTCTTTTGTTAAGTAGAGAATTGTCCTCTGTAAAGTAATAAACATTAAGAGCCTAATATAAGCCCAGTGGTGGGAATGCTCTTTCTGTTGCTGCTACACACATCCTTCCAGCAAGATGTGAGATGAAACTTCCACTGAAGGTTTGCTGTCCTTACAGGCATGCTGTTATGAACTACTTTTGTGGGTACAGGTAATTTTCTTTGTCCAGGACAGAATGAATAACTATCAAGGTTTTCTTCTTCACATGTATTAGCAGTGACACTTTCCCTTAAAACAGAAGATTCAGCCAAGCATAAAGCCCTACTACATTCTACCTTCATTTGTTTGAAATACTGTAAGAGCTCAGCAGACACAATGAGAAGGACTGGTCTTCAAACACTACTGTTGAATCCACTTATCCAATTCCACTTACCTTAACTGTGAATGATCAGACTTTTTTTTTAATGCACCAAAATCTCTGTGCACGACAGAGAGAAAGAGAGAAATAGAGACCACAAGACAAGGAGGGGTTTCTCTCTTTTTTCATTATTGCCATGGGCATGAACCACAGCTTTTATATAATGATCAGCTCTTCTGTGAAAAAGACATAGGGCAGCTCTAGCAACCATCTCTCGGGAAATTCATGGTGCTGGTATTCATGAAGTTACAAGGACTTTCTTGAAAGTTGCCATGAGATGTTGCTTAGCAGTCCTGAGTTTGGAAACATTGGTTTGTTTGTATGGCATTTCTTACAACCATCCATGAAATTCTGGCAATTGCCCTCAAAATATAATTTTTGAAGCCATAATACATCCATGTACAACAGCCATTAAAATAGCCAAGTTCACAGCAGTGGTTAGCATCTGACTAAAGTAATGGTTCTCAAACTTTAATTCCTCTTTGTGGTCTCTGTGATTCACACGAAGAGATCATCCTGTGCCTTTGCAGCTTCATCCTTAGAAACTTTGGACTTTATCACATGAGACTATAAAAGTAGAATATTTACAGGATAAAAGCATCAGTACTTGTATCACAAAACATCATGTCCAACCTGCTGTTGCCTTGCATTCCATTTGCTATTGTACTGCACCTTTCTATTGATGGGCAAAACCTGTCAATAGGCTCTTAGTCTCACTGTTATTCCATCGCTGCCTTTGTGTGGTAGGTCCTTCCTGTTGCAGTTCTGCTTCTCAAAATAGAAAATAGATCACACAACCATGGATCACCAAAGCCCTATTGTGAGGGAAAGCATGATAAAAAGTGATGCCAAATTAGTATGCTTCCATTTTTAAACTAGTGCAATTGTGGTGGGACAACAGGCTGGTGTGATAAAGTCCTTCTAGAGCTAGACTGTCCATTGGGTGGGTGTCCCATCCCCTCCACTTTGTACACTCCTGCCCACCTAATTGCCTGTTTCTTTTCATCCCTCACAGTAACAGCATTATTGGGAAATTCCTCTTCTGAGTTTGATCTAGCATGTGAGAGAAATCTCTTCACTTCATCCCTTTGGGTTTTCTTCTCTTTTCTTGCTTTTAAATTTAATTTCACTTCACCTCATTTTGTTACATTCTTCATTCTTTATCTTGCATCATATTTTTTCCTTCCTACCAGGCATCAGATTTATTGCCTTGTGAGGTCTGTTTAAAAGGTGCCTTGGGTATGGTCAGAAGATCCCTCAGATCAATGACCACTCCTGCTGCTTTCTGTTCCTCACCAGCACCATACAACTTTTATGCTGGAAACTCATAAAAATAGTGCCTCATGCCTCCATGTGCTCCTCTGGAAAATAGTGCCATTAAAGTTTCAGATCTTGCAGCCAAAAACAAACTTCAATGGACATTTAGTTTTGGCCATCACCATCTATGAAACAGCTGTTGGTAGCAACGTCTCTTCCATTGTACTTGACTACTCTGCTGCCAGGGCCATTGAAATCAACACACACTTCTCTTCAGTCCCATCATTAGTACAGAAAAAGGTACCAAGCATCTCAGACTAAGCAAAGACAGACTTGGTAGAGTTCTGGTTCCTAAAAAATATAAGGCTTTCTCCAGGCACTCATAAGGCATGGGCTTTACCAGAACCTTTTCAAGAAGTCCTGATGGTGTGTTACTTAATCAACTTTCTTTTAATTTGCATACTGAAGCACAGATAAAGCTCCTATTTTAACAACTTTTTTCCTTTCAGTATAGCATCATTGTCAAAACCTTCACCAGGTTTTGAAAATTATGGACCACAAACCAGGGCTCTATCAGATAAGTAAATGGTATTTTAATTAAAAAAAAACCTAGTAGAAGCATTCACCAGTACCATATCAGAAAAATCATGGGTGCAAAGGCAGGGTCTCAGAAATCTACTCATTAATCTTTCCCTAGTTAAAATAGCCTCATTCTCCACTGTCATAAAAAATTCAGGACTGAATATGTATATTCTCCCAAGTTCTACAACCTTTCTGCAAAACAACTAAATGAAGTTCAAGGACCACCAGTGACCTATTAGTCTGAATTCTATGGTTTTAGATTAAGTGGAGCACCTTACATACATTATCACAGTTATCCTTACATCAGCCTAGGAAAACACACCAAAATTAATATCCTCATGTTGTAGATGAAAAGTGGCTAAGGTCAGCACAGAAAGGAAATACGAACTATAGCTCAGTAGCAAAGCACATAAAAGTCTATTCCTGGGAATTACTTCTTTAAGAGGATACTTGGTACTAGAGACGGAAATAACATGGAAATAATAGAGATTGATTTCTATCCCATATGTGAAATGAAATGATCAGATCAGGGGCAAGCCTTGCACAAGTAAACAGAAACATTTTGAACCTTCTAGAGACCAGTTAAAGACTTCTTCCCAAATGCATACAGCTTTCACCAACATCTACTTTTCTTGTGATTTCCATTTTGCTGGTGAAACTTATAGATCCTTTTAACTGGTTTAGGGCAGCTTCCTTTGTTTCTCTATGGTAGCCACCCTACGTCCCAGCTTTTGGAAGAAAGTGGGGTATAAATAAAGTGCTAGGTTGGCTGGTTGACTTATAGTTCTGTCTTGTAGCTAGCTGCTGCATGACAAACAGGTCATACTGATGGACACTAGACTCAAGTATAAGCTAGCACAATGATTGCTGTGCAGACAGGACATAAACCTTGCACTTACAAGGTGACATTTCTATGGATGTAAGTGAACTCATTGATCATGAAAAGTCAGGGCCAGACCAGACTCAGTCAGCACACACAAACACCCACCCATGTAGCTATATGGAAATCCTGAAGATCTGGCAAGGGTAAATGATGATTACATTAATACATCTAATAACTGCTACAAAATCCAATTGCAAAGTATCTCTGGACTGGGTCCTGTGTGTTTGTTTGTTTTTTCTTCTGGGCATGGAAAAGTCAATTTTTGAATGCTCTTCTTGCTATTTTGTTACAGATATATCTCTATTGTGTATTTATTAACACTTTATATCAGTTTAAAGTTGCAATTGTCCACCAACTTTCTTGGAGTATTCCTCCTTGATTCAATCCAAGAAACCACAGCCCTAAGTTCGCAAAACATTAGAGCAGTTGATGACCAGGGCTCTTGGCGATCTCTCATAAGTTTGCCATAAGTCAAAGTCAACTTGACAGCAACTAGCAAGTCTCCTTGAACACAATGGAATTCATTTCGTTTATTTTACATAGCTGTGGCTGTCATGGTTTCCCCAAGAAATCATGGGAGTAATAGCATAAAGTCTGATTAAACATTTGTTGAACAGATGAAGCATTTTTAGAAGCATTCATGCTACATTTAGTCTGAACACATGTACTAGTTATTTATGTGCTCCTGCAACTTGCTGTCTACTCATTATTATTTAAAATTGTTTGTACAAACTGAAAGTAAATCAATGTACTACTTACTTACTTAGATATTAACAGCTGTGACGTTTCAGCAGGTGTTGCTTGTTAGGTAACCAGCAACACCTGCTGAAATTCCCTCTTCTGCAAAACCATTAAAGGTACAGGAGCCACCTTCAATTTTCACTCAGGCAACCCTATTTGTAGACTGAAAAAAAGATGTGGCTGAAAGCTGGAGCTGGTGCCTTCTACTTTTATGATAAAAAACAAAACAAAACCAGCAATGACCAACATCATGATCACTCCTTCCTCTTCATCTGACCACCCTTCACTGATTCAGACTGTCTCTTACTCTACATCACCATCATGTCCCATCCATGTATATTGTTCGATACCTTCAAGCCATTTCTCACTTATTGACCCTAAGGTGAACCTGTCACAGGGTTTTCTTGGTAAGATTTGTTCAGAGGGGGGTTTGCCCTTGCCTTCCTCTGAGGGTGAGAGAGTATGATTTGCCCAAGATCACCAGTGGGTTTTCCTAGTTGAGTAAGGATTTGAACCCTGTTCTCCAAAGACATAGTCCAGCGTTGAAAGCACTACACCACAGTGACTCTCACTCACCTGTGTAGAGTTTGTTCAATAATATTAATCAAATATTAATTCTGTTTTCTCTTCCTCTCCCTTTTTCCCCAGTCTCTCTTCCACACTCTTCCTTGTTTGTTTTAAAGCCTCAGAACAGTTTTTTGCAGTTGAAAATCTCTTCCTAGAAGAGGCATAGGTGGTTCTGTGAATGATACAAGGAGAAATCAGTAAGTGCTGTGCACAGCCATTTCAGCAGCAAACAGAAGAGGATTTCCCAAACGTCAGTTTAGGGAAGAAAATTGCATAGTTACCCCAAATGTAGCTGGTGGCTTTCCATGGACTTCTTGCTCAGAAAGTTTGAATGCTTCAGGAAACAGCTTCTGCTGTCCCAGACTATACTTCACCCATCCTATTTACCTTTAATGGGCTTTTCTTAATAATAATAATAATAATAATAATAATAATAATAATAATAATCTGTATAAAATCTCTACATTAAAAAATCTCTATGACATTGATCTCTTCCTGCTCTCCCCCCTATACCAATATGCACAGATGTTCCATTTTTGCTGACACCTGTAAGTTAAAAGTTTTTTTTTTTAATGTCATGAATAGGAAAGAGTTGTTCTTGCTGTGAAAAATGGCACCAGTTTCTCCAGGGAAAAGTTGACATTTTCTCCCCAGGAAATGAGCACACACTCCTCCCCACTCCACTAGTGAAGCCTTTGCTGTGAGAGGCTTTTTGCCAGAAGATGTTCCAGAAAGCACATTATCCTTGCAAAAATCTCAAATGGCAAAACTTTATTCCACGTCTATTTCTGGAATGCGCTGCTTCCAAGGGGAGGTGAATCTTAGTCATGGAACATGAATATGTCTTTGAAATTGCAGATGAACTTTCTAATAAATACATAAATCAGGAGGCAGTTACATGTTATACTTTTAGCTGCAAATGCCTGTATTCCTGGACTACTTGAATCAGGAACAAGAAAAGATGTATTTATTTCCAACGGAAATCTCCCTCTGTAATCAAGCATAGTAAGAATAAATATGAGGTTGATATATTCAGCCATCAAACTATATCCCATGATGCATTATTCAGCCATAAACAAATGTTTATGCAAGCCATTTTCATCAGTGTTTCTCAAGTTATGTGATGTGGCAGACTGGGCATTCCACCACCACCCTATGCATTAAGAAGCAATACCATAGTTGTGCCATATTATTATCATATTCACATAGTTTCTTGGAAACTTACCCTTGGCCTGCACCCTTGTCAACTGGCACCAGTCTGTGGACTACAGCAGCACTGATATACTTGCCTAAATCCTGGAGCTTCATGTTAGAACTGAAAAGTGAAAAGTCCCTATAGACTATCCCCTTCTGTACCTTCTCAAACCCGTCTCCTCTTTCTTTCCAGGATCTACCTAGGTGATAGCAGGACAATTTATCTTTCTGCTTCTAGATCAAGTTCTTATAATATAGGTTGAGTCTCCTTTATCCGAAATGCTTAGGGCTGGTAGTGTTTTGGATTTTTTTGGATTTTTCAATACCTTTATTTGCATATACATACTTAATAAAATATCTTGGATATACATCCTACACACATAGCCTGAAAGTAATTTTATACAAGGTTTTAAAATAATTTTGTGCACAAAACAAAGTTTATGTACATTGAACTGCCAGAAAGCAAAGGTGTCACTTTCTCAGCCACCTCTGAAAATGTTTGGGTTTTGGTATATTTTGGATTTTGGAATTCCAGATAAGTGAAACTCAACCTGTAACATTTGTTCTACTCCAAATGCTTAATAAAGCATACATTTCCATACATATCTCTCTTCTTAACATTTGCAGCAGAAGGAACTGTGTGCAGCACTGACTGGCTTGTCTTTTTGTCATTCCTTGTCTCCTTGGAAAGGAAGTGACCATATCTCAATGATGTCAGTGACGATCCTAATTTAAATCCTTGTATCTCCAGATAAAAAGATCAAGAGACAGATGATGGGAAGGATTTTGCCAGAGTCCCTGCAGAGTCACAGCCAGTGATGGTTCACTAGGGGTTCTTCTCAGCCTGTTTCCCATAGACCTCTAGTGGGATTTAGTGCATTTTTCTCAGGTGTTTTCATCATATTCTCACAGGAGTCTTTGCATTTGGTGCAACCTTAGAGAATCCTAGAGTTGGAAGAGACCACAAGGGCCATCCAGTCCAACCCCCTGTCGAGCAGCAATACACCATCAAAGCAATCCAGACAGATGACCATCCAATCTCTGTTTAAAGTCCTCCAAAGAAGGAGACTCCACTGCACTCTAAGCATAGTCCACTGTCATACTGTCAGGAAGTTCTTCCTAATGTTTCGGTGGAATCACTTTTTCAGTAATTTGCATCCATTACTCTGTGTCCTAGTCTCTGGAGCAGCAGAAAACAAGCTTGAACTATCCTCAACATGACATTCCTTAAAAAATTTAAACAGGGCTATTTTCACTTCTTAATCTGGCTCTATAGCCTTCCCTTTCAAAAAATGCTGCTGCCTCACAAAACTACAAATTCATGAATTCTGTAGGATGGAGCCATGGAAGTTAAAGTGGTATCAGACTGCATTATTTCTACAATGTAGATGCACACCTAGACTTACCCTGGTTTCCAGAGTCATAGTCCAAAGCTCAAGGCATTATACCATTCACTTTAGTATTAATTGTTCATATAATATTATGACAATTATAGATTTGACCAGTTAGAGTTTTGAAATTTATTTTATGCATGAGGTCCCTACTCTCCGACATTTCACAGATGAAAACACTTACGGCCAAGTAACATCAGAATGTGGTCAAGATGGCAAAAGGTATTAGTGAGGAACTACAGACAAGAATCTGCTGTAAATCTAGATATATAATGGCTATCAAATGTTTACGTCAGATGTATAAGCTGCTGTTGCTAATCCTAACCAAGGAGAGGGGATGTTGGCCTCACAGAATTGGTGCAAAATTGTTGTTTGTCCATAAGCATTCATTAGTTTTGTTGCTGATGTGTGCCTTCAAACTGACTTATGGTGAAACTTTCATGAGGTTTTCAGGGGCTGCAAATGTGTGGCTCATCCTAAGTCACCCAGTGGGTTTCCATGGCCAAGGTGGGAATAGAACCCTGATCTCCAGAGTCATCGTCCAGTATGCAAACCACTACGCTGCTTTGATCAAATCATTATTTTCAGCCTTAAACTATACCCACTATGAAATAAGTATCACAAAAGACAAAGTCAAATTTCCACATGGTACAACTGAGCTAACCTAATAAAAAGGACTTTCAAAAATGGTCTTCTCCTATGAAATGCATAGAAATCACAAGCAGATCAGTTTCTATGTAGGGAGAAGATTGTATTTCCAACTTTCTAAGCTCTGAAGAGCTTGCTGCCTTCAAAATAATTTTACATGGGGTGAGAAGAAAAGGCACTATTCACTGGTGCTCTCTAGCTTTTATTACACTGTTGTGGTTGTTCTGTCTGAAAGACTATATTGTGGCTTCCTTGTAATGTTGAAGCTTTGCTCTAGAATTTATGCTCTTCTTGGTGTTTTCTTTTTCGCAGAAGGAGTCGTGGAGTAACTGAAAGTAATTGACAAGTACCGTATGAAGAAGATCTCATGTCCCAATGAAGTCACCCAGTAAGGGCTCCTGCCTGTTTCCTGCGAAGGATGCAAGCCGCTGTCGTAATGTCTGTCACCTTGTGGTGTTTTTCTTGTGGTTGTTGTATAATGCCAGTTCAGGAAAAGTCATTCCCCACCTTTCCCTGCTCGATTACCTCTTCTACTGTTGCTTGGTATGTTTACTCTCCAATCTTTTTGATTTAAATGGCAGAGACCTCCAACTACCTTGGAGTAAATTTCCCAAGCTACCCACCTTCAAATGCATTGGATTACAACACTCACCATACTGGCTGAGGATGGTGGGAGCTGTAATCCAACACATTTGTAGGATGCCAGGCTTTGAGATGCTGTAGGAAATTGGAACCAGTGTTAGCAGAGTACCAATTTGGAATATTGCCCTGGAGCATCAAAACGTGGAAGTCTTATTCAAAACTCTCCTATGAAATGGAGTCTGAGGTTTGGAAATTTGGCAGGTTCTTTAAAAATAAATTCAAAACATCATTCTCCCCCATGTCTACAGGAAGAATACTTAACTTTAGCTTGCCTACCTGCTGATAACAGCCCTGTAAGCTATTCCATCTCTCTCTCTCTCACGCACACACACAAAAAGCCTGACAGCCACAGAGTTTGCCATATTGCTCAGCCATTTCCCTTTCTCATCTCAGGCTTCAGCAGCTCATGGCTTGCAGGCCCACTGTCTGTCATATATCATGCAGTTTAAGGCTCACCCTGAAGAGGAAAATGCTTCTGGAAGTATTGAGAGTTACCAGTTCTTTTTGTTTTGATTTTCCCCCTGCATATTTCCAGGTTTGCAATCAAGCTCTTTCTTGACATATCCTGGGTTTCCCTCATGCCTCACTCCCTTGAGATCTTCCTTCTCTCTGGGGGTTGGACTGGATGGCCCTTGTGGTCTCTTCCAACTCTATGATTCTATGATTCTCCCTTCCACTGATCATACGTCTGCATATACACTGTAGAAATAATGCAGTTTCACACCACTTTAAAGACTGTAGTTCCATCCTATGGAATCCTAGGACCTGTAGTCCTACAAGGTCTTTAGCCTTTTCTGTCAGAGTGCTTGTGCCTCACAAAGCTACAAATCCCAGGATTTTGTAGGATGGAGTGATGGTAGTTAAAGTCATGTCAAGCTTCATTGTTTCTACAGTCTAGTTGCACCCCTAGACTCATGCAACATTTCAAAAATGGATTTTCACTGGTTTACAGTGAGCCTTATTATTCAGGATAATCAAAGTGCTTTTGTTCCTTAGCAAGATTTCTCTAATTAAACACTGGGGTTATTTTGTTTAGATGCAGACATTCCACTTTCCCTTGCTTGATGTCAGTTGAATCTGTTTTCTGGAAGCAATAGCTGTGCTTACTGATGGCTGACATTTTAGCTATTTCTGGGATAATGTGTGGTGGTGGTGTGTGCCTTCAAGTCGTTCCAATTTATGGTGCCCCTAAGGTGGTTTTCATGGAGTTTTCTTGGCAAGATTTGTTCAGTGAAGTTTTGCCATTGCCTTTCCCTGAGGCTGAGAGCATGTGACTGGCCCAAGGTCACCCAGTGGGTTTCATGGCTGAGCTGGAAATTGAACTCCGGTCTTCCCAGTCGCAGACTTGTTCTCAAACCACTGCACCACCTTGCTCTCCTTATAGAATCATATAATAATAATAATAATAATAATAATAATAATAATTTATTTATATACTGCCCTGTGACAAACCAATCCGGGGGGTTTACAACATTAAAATAACATACAGCATAAAAACAATATATTCCCTCCCCCCTTAAAAAGTTATTAAACTGCATATCTAAATTAAAACCATAATAACTAGTTAAAACAACAATAAATTAAACAAAATAATACCAACCGATAAACCACTGCAACTTCAGTTCTAAAGAAAAGAAAAGGGGGCTTTGGAGACATTACTGAGGAGGGGGGAGATCCTGAGATCCTGAGGCCGGGATATTTTAGTCTGGCCTGCCTGAAGAGATCCGTCTTGACAGCCTTTTTGAAGCTAGAATCATGGGATAATACAAACAGCCAAACAAAGATACATTTCATTTTGGAAAATACTGCATTAATTTAAACTGACCTGAGATGTAGGAATGAAAAGTCCTTGATCATGCTGGGAATCCACAGAAAATACTATGCAATGAAGAAAATGTTATGTAGATCTCCAAAATAAAATTGATTTTTACAGGAACAAGATATTGGGCTTTTAGAGACATTTTTCCTCTCCTGGAAAGGTTCTCAAAAGAGGTATAAATTTCAGCTTCCTTCCTACTCATTCTGGGGTTTGCTAGTCGCTGTGTGCCTTTTTTCCAGCATATTATTCCATGCTCAGCACCTTTCTTCTCTTTTTGTAGGAAAGAATAATTTCAGTCAGAAAACAATAAGCCATGATAAATATAGTTTGAAAACACACAAGAAAGAGGGTGATAATCCTCTGTGAAAGATATATTAGGACTTGGCTTGCTTTCCCTCCCTATCTTTCCTTTTCTTAATCATCAGTTGATGACAGACTCTGATCCTTTGTCAGTTACCACCCTTGAACTCTCAAGTTCCTCCACCCAATTCTCAGCCTCAGGAGATCTGGCAATCATAATCTGTTTGCCTGGAAATTCAAACAAACAAACAAACAAACAAGCGACCAAACAAACATGAATCCTTGGCTTTTCCCACTGCACTTCTCCAAGGACATTGCCAAAAGAAGAGAAAATCTGCTTGTTTTGCATCTTCTCGCATTCAAAAACTGTTAATCTCAAATTCTTTCCATCCCAGATTTGAAAAAAAAATTGTGCATTTTGGTAGGTTCTCCAAAAACAAGTTTGAATGCCATTCTTCCCCATGTCTACTGGCCAAATTCAATGGGTACATCTATTTCCAGAAGGGAAAAAATCAAGTTGTACCATCCTGGCTTAAAGATGTTCAAGATGAGGTGTCTCAGAAAAAAGAAATGCCAATGGCAAACCCAATGTCATCACTAGTATTGGTAAATACACAGGAATTCCAACTCAGTCTTTTGTCACACAAAGCTATCATTTTCAGTTTCTCACAAACTTGAAATTGCAAGCAATAGCCCAAAGCTGGGTTGTCACTACTGAGAAGGCCTTGTTGTGGATCATGATCCACCCCACTTCCAATGGGTAGGTGAAGAGCCTCTGTAGAAGACTATAGGTTCATATTTCAACAAAAGTATAACATGAATCTATAGTGCGTGCCTATAAAAACAGAGGGCACATCTCAGATCCTCCATGTACACATCATACATTGCATATAGTTCAGAGTTGAATTTTCTCCCAAATTGTGTCTTAATTTAAGACCAAAATCAGCTTAGATTGGCTGCAAGTTGGACGAGGAAATTCACTGGTAAATTTTCAGCTCTGAATCTGTTTCCCTAAACAGTCCCCCCCCCCCACATCCCAGTTGAAAAAGCCCTATGAAGGGAGGTGGAATTTTGACTAGAATTGCTAACACAAGGGAAGTATCCAAACAGCTTCTCAGTGTCTCTCCTTCATCCCACTGATTCACTGTGCACAGGATTTTGTCTAACGTTGTTGTTTTCCTGTGTAAAAGAAAGAAGAAAAACACATCACTTCATAGACTTTCAGTCAATGGTTGCCATCCAGTGAAAGTCAATGATACTTTAAATGGAAGAGTTCGACCTATAGGCTTAAGTCAATGAAACTTATGAGCACTTAACTTTGGCTAGACATATGGCGGCCACTGTTTTTGGACCACAGCCCAATTGCAGAGTTGTTACATCTGAACTGGTTTTATCCCCCCCCCCTCGCTTTCCCAACAGTCCTTTGAAATTAAATGATTGGCATAATAATATGGAGAAGCATTAATCCTCTGGCATGCCCTGCCTGACAGAAATCTGCAGCTCATTTATAGAGTTAGCTGTCATATGCAAGCACTCACATATACAAACAATGCCTATATTCATAAGGAAATGTGTTATCCAAGTAATTAATCTGTGAGTGTAAAGTCTCTCTCAGTTCCACAGCCAGCATGTGTTATTCCAGGCGTTCTCATGAAGCCAATTACCTGCTGGAAAAGTTTTCTCACTCCATGGCATCTCTCCAAGTTTAACAAGGATGATAGGAGTGTTTTCGGACCATGGAAGAAGCATGCGTCTTCATAATGGCTCTTGAAATATATGAAGTAGGCATGAGTGGGAAATTTGTTTGTTTTACCTTTTAATGGGAACTTACCAAATGTGTACTTCCCAAGCTTTCAAATAAATTGGAGCACAGTTTGAATGCAAAATCCACACTTTTCTGTTGTGATAAATCTAATGGATTTTTTTTAAAAAAAATAATACATGCCTAAGAATTATGAAAGCTAAGGAGTACGTGGAAACCTAAATTAGTGGGGAAATGCATGCAAAAATGTTTTATATTAAGGGTAACCACTTGCAAAAAAAAGTGTGCCTTAGAAACAGTGTATAGAAAAATGCATGCATTTGGAAAAATGTGCGCCTAAACGTATGTGTTTAATATAGATTATGTAAGAAAAACTTTGCAAACTGGTGGTTGGAAAATGGGCAGAAACTTAACATTAAAATAAAAATCTGATTTGAAACAAACTTGACAGATTTGCCTATTTTTAATAAAATATATAAAACCAATATCAGGCTGAGAACTATAGTGAATTACAACTAAAAAGCAATGTTACAATTCTACTATTTGAATGTTTCTACCCCTGGTCAGTATCTAGACATCTTGGATGGCTACTTTGTGAATCTTTTTGGAACCTTGTAAGGTCGAAGTGACTGTACGTTTTGCCGGGACAAAAGGTGTGAGGTTACCTCTTCTGCTCTGAGTTTAGTTGCAATCTTCATAGTGGCTGGCAAGGGGATAAGGTGGGTGTTTGTGTGTAGGGAAGGGGGAAATGGATCATGAAGCGCTTCAAAGCCGAGTTAAAGACCATATTGTTTAGGGAAGCCTTCCCAGGGAGTCTGTGATTGTGTCCTGGTTGTTCAGATGCTTGACTCAATAGTGGATATTGCTGTTTTAACTTGTTTTATGATGTTTTTAATTTGTTGCTTTAACTTTTAGATTGTACTCCATAGGCAGGTTTTTATATTCTTGATTTTACTTGGTTTTGTACAGCGCCATGTAGATTTATGGCGCTTTATAAATAAAGCTAATAATAATAATAATAAATTGATGGATTTCCCCAGAAATTTGCATAGGTCAGTTTTTGCCTACATTTTTGGACTCTCCTTCCTGGGCCTGCCTATGGAGATTATCATGGAGGTTATTCAGACTATGAAAGTAATCTGCATTGAATAGTTGTTGTTCAGATGCATTTTGAATCCATCTGATTAAGTTGGGGGGTGGAGCTGCCAAAAAGTACTTTTTGGGCAGACCTCCCTCAAATGTACTACTTATTTACAAACCCCTACTTTGGGGGTTTTCCCAAGTTTTTTTTTAAAGAGTTGCATCTTCAGCAGTGTGAATAACAGATGCAAATAGACCTGGGATAACTGGGATGAAACTCTGCATGCCTTGGACTTGTTTTGAATATATTTGCATTGTTAACTCCATCTTTATCTGAGTACTGGCATGTGTGAGTACTCCAACTTGCAGAGACGCACAGAGATGCCGTTCCATAGTGTGAATAACAAACCCAGAATATGTGAGTGAGATTATTCACATTAGTCGCACTAAAAAACCTGATGTCTGAATGACCCCATGATGAGCTCTCAGCAATTCAAAAATTTAGCATTCCACCACATTTTGGAAAACCCAATAGTCTAGCTTTCCAGAACCTATAAATATTTCACTGCCAGGAAGATGTTCCAAGCTGTAGTTCTGAAAGTTGCTTCAGTAGAGCAGCTGTAAAGATGACTTCCAGTTCTAGCCCCAATAAAGGAGAATGCACATTGATAGTACAACAGCAGTAACAATAATGGTCAGTCAAAACCTATAGGCCAAGTCATTCCCCTGGAATAAGATGAAAGTTTTTCTTTCCAATGAAGATCACTTAGCATGTCACACAGACATCATTTAGTTGTAGGGAGAAATAAATTCAATTACCCTGGTGGGGATACCATTTTTCAATCATAAATGCAGTTTTTAATATTGTATGTGAAAGCACTAGGAAGTTCCAGAGAAAACCTTGCACATATGTTATGTACTAAGACGCATATTTAAGCTGGCTGGTACTTCCAAGAGACAAAAATTCTTTTTTGAATAGAATTTTTGTAAAGTGCAAAGCTGAATGCTAAAACTTAATACCTCTCTCCCCAATCAGCAGAACTTTTGGGAGCTTTTTTGGCTTACTGCCACTTGGCAAGCAAATTTGGTTTGGAATGCACAGAATGTATGATGTGGCAGGCCCAAGATATTTTACTGCCTGAGACAGGACAGCCAATGTCACACTCACAACCCCACTCTCTCCCTCTCACTGTACATAACACCCAAACCTAGCCTTGGTAGGTTCAGTTTGCTCCCTCTCTCCTTTCCTTCTGCCTGCAGACAAAGACCTTTTTATTTGATCGGGGTTTTGGTAATTATATTTTGAGTTAGCAGGGTGTTGTGAATGCAGTGTGCTGTGCTTTTATCTTTTAATTGTGTTTTAATGTGTGTTAACTGTGGAGTTTATCACACTGTGGCTGATTTCGACATTAAAGAGAGATTAAAGCACATTTAAAGCATCCCACAAATGAAGCGGAAATGGCAAATAATTGCGCAAATGATTATCACACGCAACTGTGCAAATAAAGTGATTGGAAATGCATTGTCACTGAAATCCCAAAAGTAAAAAGATGTGCATTAATGCTTCTTTGTGACTACTTTAATGGTGGGTTTTGTGTGACATCATGTGAAATTGTTATGTGTAATTATGCAATTTTTCTGGGATATTCACAGAATAAACTTCCGATCTCCTTCATGTGATAAACTCCTATGTGTTTTTTAATATAATTGCTTAATTGGTTTTTAACTTTTGTAGAATAAGATTGGAGTACTTTCAGTCCATTGTTAGGAGAAAAGCAAAGTATAAATTAAATAAATAAATAAGATATGTTGAAACCCGAGTCATACACACACAAACATTTCATTTTACACACATATGCAAGCATTTTTCCCTGGAAGGAAGCATGTTAACAGTAAGAAATTAAATTACCATATACCCTCATTGCAGATGAAAACTGGGATACATGTCGCCAAGCTACATCCGCTTGTCGTCAATTTGGCAAAAGTTCTTAACAAGAAAGAAAACACAAACTAGAAGAGTTTGCACCAGTTTGCTTTTGGGAACGTGCTTCCTCCTGTCCTCTCCCAAAACTGGGTTAATTGAATGCAAACAACTTTTGCACTTTGAACTCAGTTTGAAGTACACTGAGAGTGAAGGGGGAAAGTGGGAAGAAGAGATAGAAACTGGGATATTTTTAAAGCAGCTAGAAAAGTGGGAAGGCAGAGGATTAATCAGGATTCCCCCTGACAAATTAGGATGGCTGGAGTATATGTAACCAGATATTAGCGTTTCATGAGATCTTAAATTGGCTGCCATTCTGCCTAATGGGAAGAGTGACCCTGCATCATGCCCAGAGAGATGA
Organism: Sceloporus undulatus; assembly: GCF_019175285.1. Classification (NCBI taxonomy): domain Eukaryota; kingdom Metazoa; phylum Chordata; class Lepidosauria; order Squamata; family Phrynosomatidae; genus Sceloporus; species Sceloporus undulatus. Next base: position 26,429,085 of record NC_056522.1, on the reverse strand, counting down.
GGGTGATGGCCACTGACACCACCACTTTTAACCATACTCAAAGCAGCTAAAAATAACAGTGTAATATAATATGATGTAAAAATTATAGTGGAATATAATGGCAGCATGCCAAGATTATCCATTCACAATTAATTTCAGCATGCTAATGAACAAAGAATCAGCAAAACAAATAGCTTTGTCAAAAATCCCATACCAATGCATTAAATAAATTATTCTGAAATGTTGGTGATAAAGGGTGGAATATACTTGTGACTAATAAACAAATAGTCACAAGTCTATTCTTTGCCGTCACATTCAGTGGGAGTAGGCAGAAGGGCTGAAAACATTTATCTAGATCTGCTTAACCATAATTCACTGGAATCACTAAAACAAAACAAAACGAAACAGAAAAACACCACCACCACCAAAATAACCTTGTATTTAATGAGCTGTGGGTATTTTGTGCCCTTAGTGAAAATTTCAGGGTTTGCATAGTGGTTGGAGTTAGTGGTTAAGGTTAATACTGAAAATATCTTTAGTGTACTTCCTAACCACAATGGATGAAATGTTGATTTCTCCTAAATGTGACCAACTAGCTCACAACAAAAGTATATTATTGAACTTTCTTTTGCTGCAGCATAATTTCCTTTAAGAAAAAAAATGACATAGGACCTTTTTCTCCCATTATTTTACAAAACATATCCTAATGGCAAAAACAGTGGTTTCTTTAGAGTGAAACAGAGAGAGAAAGAAATTTGTCTTTGTTTGTAGCTGTTTTTGTTTGCTTAAAAGAAACTCTACATGACAAGTAGCTAAAAATTTGGGGAAGATGGCTGGAATTCTCTGTCATGCTCTATGTTATGTAACTTTACTCATTTCACTACAGTGTTATAGCACTATATTCCACTTTATCTGCCATGATAACATCCTATGACATTATTCTGGAGTTTGTAGTTTGGTGAGACTCAAGGGCTCTTGGCTCAGAATTCTAAATGCACCTTCTAAACTGCAAATCCCAAGATTCCATCGAATGCTGCCATGGCAGTTAAAGTGAAATATAGCATCATAACAGTGTAGTGTGACCAGGAACCATGTTACTGATTTGCAAAGATGGATAACGGAATACTGGCAAGCCCTGGGCTATATCGAGGCACATTGGCACTCTCGGACTAGTGTCCCAATGTGTACTGATACTGATCCACAATTGGTCCTGATGTACAAGAGTCACTTTGCTGGCTCCCCATATGTAGTAACATAACAGCAGGCTCATGAACACCATGAAACTGCTCAATTCTATTTCCCAAAGATGCAAGTCCCAAACTGAATTCTGGCCAACTGTTCAGGTGACAGTGTGCCAGAACGCACACCCAACTATCCTGATTTGGCAGGGACAGTTCATATTAATCCTTTGTCATCCCGCTTTTTCAGCTGCTTTTAAAATATCCCAGTTTCTCTCTCCTTTTCCCACATTCCCCCTTTGTCTTCAGCTTCCTCCAATTACTGCAAGCTGAGTTCAAAGTGCAAAGGCATTCTGCACTCAGTTCAGCAGGTAGGAGAAGAGAGCAGGGGCAGATCTTCCCTTCCCAGTAGGTTGAAGTAAAAGTAAACCGCTGCACCTTCTCCTAGACCATCTCCACTTTTATTCCTCCTAATTAATAACGTTTACTGTCTTGACCATACTCCGATGATGCTGGCTACACATTTCACATCTGTGAAAAGTTGAAAGGTATGGGAATACCTACATTAATTCTGATTCTGTGTGGATTCTGCAAGCCATTATTACTGTAAGGGATTAAAATGTCTCATACCAGTGTTAGATTAGAATCCCCACTTGTCCATGGAAACCCACTGGGTGCCCCTTGGGCAAGTCACACTCTCTCAGCTTCAAAGGAAGGCAAGGATAAGCTCTTTCTCAACAATTTCTGTCAAGAAAACCCCATTATAGAGTGATTTTAGGGTTGCCATCAGTCAAAAATTACAGCTGGCCCTCTACACTTGCAGCTTCGACTTTTGTGGATTTGATTATTTGTGAATTTGATTAATATGTTATCTCTAGGAATCTCTAGGTCCTCCAGTGCAACTCTCCTGGAAGTTGCTCTGGAGGACCTAGAGATTATAGAGTTTTACCAGTACTCTATAGTACTGGTAAAACTCTATGGTAATATACAGTTGCTGCCCAATTTTTGTAGAAACCCTGGTGGCATAAAGTTCAGTGGTGAACTATGCAATGGTGGTATAATCACCAAAGGACCCTGTTGCGAGGAGAAGTGCTAAGCAGTTTCCTGACCCTAGAAAGTTGTTCATCCCTGGTATTCCTTCTTTGCATTTGTAGCCCAATATAATTTATTAATATTTATATTGCAGACATCCACAGCTACAAAGTTGTGAGTTCGATGCCAGGGACTCCAAGGTCCACTCAGTCTTGCATCCTTCCGTAGGTCGCTAAAATGAGTACCGAGCTTGTTGGGGGCAAGTGGCTTACACATTGTAAATTGCTTAGGGAGTGCTAGTTCACTGATAAGTGACATAGAAATTTACTTGCTATTGCTATTATGGGCACTGTATGTACCAGCCGTTTGACCTCCCAATAAATGGAGCCATTCCAAATATAAATTAAATTAATATATTGTACAGCTGACTACATAGTTGCTCTGAAAATTATGCTTGCTTTTTTATAGGATAAATAAATAAATAATTCATTCAACCTTTCTGGAAGTTTTGAATAACAAAAATGGAACATCACAGTGTCCTTTAAATTGAAAGCCGAAGAAGGGATTTAAGTTTTATGTTTATGCTTCCCCTCTCTAGTGATATATTTTATTATTGTCAATGTTTCAGCTAGTCTGTGTAGCATGAAAGGGCTTTGAAAGATGTGCAGTATCTATTCAATATTTTTTTTATTTATTTACAGATACACAGGCTGAGCAAAATGAGGGCAAATAGCAAGGAGCAAAGCCGTTGAGCCTGCAAAAGATTTCTTAAGAAAGTAACTGGTTGCCCTCAGGCTGTTTCCAGCTAAACTCACAGCTCTGCCTCTTTCTCTTAACTCCTTGAACTGGGAAAAAGGCACACTGGTTTTTGCTGTCACTGACATTCTGTCACAACTGTGATAGGGATTACCTTCTAAAAACTGGCAAGACACAACTGTGATACAGGTTGAGTCTCCCTTATTTGGAATTCTGAAATCTGAAATACTCCAAAATCCAAAATCCTCTGCATAGGCAGCTGAGATAGTGACATAGGCCCATTACAGACCGCCCAAAAGGGGCGGTCTTGGGCCGCTGCCGGTTGCAGCGCGGGGAAACTGCTGCAGCCAAACCGTGCGACTCCCCCGCGCTGTAAAAAAGGAGCACGAAAATCGCGCTCCTTCCGGCAACCCAGAAGAGACGTCGCAAGTGCCAAAGCGCGCACTCGCGATGTCTCTTCCAGGTTTAGACGTCCGAACACTGCGCGTCCGTTACGTCAAGATGGCCGCACCCGTCTGTATAGGGCGCTGCCATCTTGCTGTACGGAATACGTGCGAGGGGCAAGGCGCTCCGGAAGCACCGCCCCTCGCGCGTATTCCTGGCGCAACTACGGCGCCGCTTAGGCCCGTCATAGTTTTTTGTGGTTTTTTCGGGCTATGTGGCCATGTTCTAGAGAAGAATTTTTTCCTGACGTTTCACCAGCATCTGTGGCTGGCATCTTCAGATATAGCTCAAACCACTATAACATGCTTGCTCTTATACTTATTTGTAATTAGTTCCTTATTAGTTATAGCAATAGCAATGGTATAACTTCATTACATTACAACTGTAATTTGCATTTTGACCACAACTTACTGGTAACTTACTGGTAACTTTTATGGTTAGTTTTATGGTTATGGTTACTAAATAATGGAGGAGGAATATCACATGGTTCAAGTGCTGGCTTGTGCTGCATTTTATACTGCAGCACAAGTTCTTTTGTGGGTGCTGGGGTGCCTACATGGTGAATGAGAGGAGAGTGTGTTTTTATACCGTAGGCCAATGGTTTGGAGTAGTCTGATATTGTTGTTTCTAAGTAGTTAGATGTTACCTTTGAGAAACAGGAAATTAAAGAGTTACCTAACAACTTGAATGATAATTAGTTTTGGCACTTTGGTACTAGACCTGTAATTAATTACTTTTACGCTGACTTTCCAAGCTGTGATCCCACACCAAAGAGAACAATACAGACACAGCTAAGCCACATGTTTCATTTTCAATGTGAATAAAAAACTGAGGACATCTGAGAAAAACCAGTGCCCCTAAAATACAGTTGATTATTTCTGGAAGCAGAGCCATTTTGAAATGTGGAAGTCCCTCTGCCAGCAGCCACTCATCATAGTCTCATCATTATTATTTTGCAGCTTGCTTGTTCTCAGTGTCTTTTTTTCCTTCCCCGTCCCCACTGCTGGAACATTCTCCAAACTCAAGAATTTGCTGAGCTCTTGGTAATTTTCCATGTGCATTAACAAACCTGGCGCTTATTGTAATTTGTCAGAGTGACATTCAGGCCTTTCCGTTTGGCAATCCCTGCAGTTCAGTCAAAAGCTGAGAAGTTTCATGTAAGTGTCACAAATAGAAACAAAGGGATTAGTTTTGTCTGGGGTGAAATATGAATGTTTTCTTCTGATCCTTAAAGCTAAATACGCCCTTTGACTTTGCAAGTAAAAAAAACCCCCAAGACATCATTAAAAACCGATGAGAAAATTCACGCCTGAGGTAAAATGGTTGTAGTGCCACAGTCTGATTCCTTATTCAGGATATGGGATGTCAAGGGAACTGTGAGCAAGGGGATGTGGAGATCTGAGGTTTCCCATTTACACATTTATGTGGATAAAATCCAGTTCCCAACTTTTCAAACACTGTTAAGAAACACAGCCCAGGCAGGGGATATAGCAAGTATCAGAGCCTACACTTTGCATGCACAAGATCCCAAATTCACTCCCTGCCATTTGTAGGTAGAGTGGTTGGGGCAGGGGAAATTTCTGTCTGAGACCCAGGAGATCTAGGATAGCAATAGCAATAATAAGTACATTTCTATATCACTTATCAGTGAACTAGCACTCCCTAAGCAGTTTTTCAATATGTAAACCAATTGCCCCCAACAAGCTGGGTACTCATTTTACCGACCTATAAATGGATGGCAAGCTGAGTGGACCTTGGAGCTCTCCTCTAGGGTCAAATTTACAATGTTGTGGCTGCAGTACCAGCATTTAACCACTGCACCACCAGGGCTCCTTAGGATGGTCCCTGGTCTCAACACAATCACACAGATCAATGGAAATCACGGGAATGAAAAGTGGCACTAAAATTACTCTTTATACTTGGGATAATGTCACAATTATGGTGACATCACACGGCGTCATCTGATACTCTTCAAGCAATCCCACTATGCTCCCATTGCTTTTCGCCGTGTGAAAGAGTCCGTACATAACTTTAAAAGGATAAATAAGATATACACATATGAAAACGATCCTCATTTAAAATTCATCATCTAACATTCACAATGTAAAAATCATCCAGATAAGCCTGACTGAAGAGACTGGTCTTTAATGCTGTTTTAAATTCAGACAGCATATTCAGCTATTAGATCTCTTTCAAATAGACAATAACAAACTATAACAATTAAAACACATTATCACAACTCTAAAAACCACCAGACAATGGTTCCCAGTTTGTACATACTGGGTTAGTAGAACTAAGTAGTTAGCTAGTTCTACTGTCACTAAGGCAATGCCTTATAGCCATCCAAGTGGTACTACGTTTTGATCCCACAACTACCCAGTCTTATAGCTGCCACTATCACTGCCAGCTGGTTTATTATTATTATAGAAATACTATCTACACCTATATATCCAGTAATATAAAATTATTTTATAATGTACAAATGTGATGTCAACATACAACAATAGAACACAACGCAGGACACAACTTGAATGCAGGCATACCATTTTCGTGAGAAGCCATTATTGCATGTCTTTGTAATCAGCATGCCTTTCATTTTATTTTATTTTTTATTTCCTTAAATGCATTTTATTTATTCACTTCTTTAAATGCAAGTCTGCAGTTCTGGTAATGCAATTTAAGTTTTGGAAAGAAAAGAAAATTAAAAAACAAATAGGACTGCTTGGCAATAGTGAGGAAGAGGAGAGATTAGGGGAGAGGAGAAGACTGTGACTACATGACTACAATTGCTGTGGCAGTGATGTTTTGCATCACTGCCACATTATTGGGAGCTATTGATGGGTTTCCCCCCTTAATAAAAAAGAATGCTCTAGCCAGACTTGGCATACACAGCAGCAACAGGTCGGAGTTAAAATGTGAAAATTTTAATATCCATCTGTCGCCGGGCCACGCGCCAACCGGCTGGGGAGGGTGGTCCCATGGGTTCCATGTTATACAGTCACTGACTCCAGAGGGATGCTTCAGGAAACTTTAATGTAACTCGAACAGGCCCGAGGGCAACAATAATAAGGCTGGTTACCTCACCGCCAACAAATAGCTTGTAGCCTAGGGTCTGAACCGCAGGGATACTCTCCGCTCCCTACTCAGTCCTCTCCCAGGAACTCCTGTGCGCCAGGCTGCTCTTCCCCAGGGTTAGCTTCCCACCCGGTGCGGCTTCGAAGGCCTCTCTCTGGTGGCCAACACCGGCCTCAAATATCCCACAGCAACTGAGGACCGGGATTAATTACTGCCCGGGCCTGGTACCGCTCCAGGTCTTCCCTTGTCAGGTGTACCAAAGACTCTCTACCGGGTCACGCTGGTCTCCGCCCCGACTGACCAAGCCGCCTTGGCCTCAAAAGTATTGCTGGTTAATCTTGGCAGCGAGGGCGTCCCGGACCCGAGCCTCAGTCCCAGCCTCGTGTCCTGTTTCCCGCTCTTCTTCCGGCATCCAGATCCTTCCACGCTCCTCCTCGCCTCCCCCCGTGGCTTCCGGCGTTTCCCCTTTTCTATCCCCGGACCCCGTCCTCTGGTTCCACCCCAACCCCGGACCTCAGATGCCAGTTGTCGGGGGAGTGAATCTGCTCTGGGTTTCAGTCTGAACTTTAAAGGAGCTATCTGAGGTGCTGAACCTATTTTGGAGACAGAATCAACCATTTTGGATACTGCCTCAAGTCTGGACTGAGACCTAGAACAGATTTACTGTGCCCCACTGCCATCAGAGCCATCCCTCTCTAGGCATGTTGCTTTCAGGCAGCCACAGGAGTTGCTATTTAATTACTGCAAATGAGTTAAAGCTGCTAGATCAGGTATGGGCATGCTCAAGGGGATGGAAGGCCATTATCAGCTCCTCCAGTCCCCTGGGGAGTCTCAGCCACATGCCTGGCAAAAGCCAGAAATGATATTTCTGGCAGGTGACAAGCTAATTTTCCAAACATGTTGCTTTGGAAACTATTTTTCTGGTCTTCCGGGATGGAACCTCTCAAGGAGTGTGGGCATCAGAGCAGTTCTGTTGGTGTCAATTTTCAGCTAAACAAGCTTTTTTTTTTTTTTTTTGCTAAATTGTAGAAGAAAAATTCAGGGTCCAGGAAACCAAGGATTGTGAAGGACTAAACAACCAGCAGCATTCAAACTGTACTGTTCCCAACCTGGTATTAGACAAAGATGTATCACTCAGATCTCAGAGGAATTACCTTTTTGTATTGCTTACGGAATTAGATTTTATCTCCTGGACTTGGAATGCTTTGTTCCCAGTGCCACATGGCCAGAAGGTCTGCCTGGATAGATATCCCTCCACACTTTCTCAGCACAGAACAACACATCAACACCTTGACAAAATGAAGGCCTGTGAATAAGATCATCATATTTTTAAAATAATAATAATAATATTCTGTATGAATTTTAATACTTTTGCCTGATGAAGAAGCCAGTGGAGCTTTGAAAGCTTGCATCATGTATTCTGTGTATTTTGGTTGTTCAAATAAAGGTATCACTGTTTTGTGGATTTTTGGATATTATTGTACATTGTTATATGGCCAGCACAGCTACCTCTGAATGTGCTTCTAAAGATGTATCACTAGATAATTATAGCAGTTTCATTAAATACCATGTCTCCATCCTATGGTGTCCTGGGTTTTGTAGCTTTATGGATTATTTAGAGTTCTCGTCAGAGAGGTCTATTACATCACCAAACTACAAATTCCAGGATTCTACAGGATGCGGCTGTGGTAGGTAAAGTGCTATAGTTGTGTAGTGTAGAAGACAGCTTAAGTACTGGTTATTTTAGACCGTACCAATTAATGTTTTTACCCACTATTTTCAAGATTGCTTTTTGTCACAAGTTAATTGTTCTTAGCTAGGCCAGCAGGGAGTGTTTCATCCTTGTGTTGCTTCCAACAGCAGAATAAATAAGTTTTTTAAAAGCTGTACAAGTGTAGACTGTCTGATGCAATGTGCAATCCCGCCAGGCGCTGAGCAGCTCTGTGGAGACTTCATCCTGACCACCTTCCACTTATTTCCCTTCCCTTCTCTCCAAAAGCTTAAAGATGAATCTGGGATGACTCAGGCTTACATAAGTAATTAAAATGTGTGGGGATAGGACATAAGTTGCATTAGTCACCCTCAAATTTTACAGTGTCCCATTATTCAGAAGATGGAGACAGACATGCAAAATCATTATCAAGGCTACAAACATGGTTTGGATTATTGCAAAAATACAATGTAAAATCTTTCTACACTTGCCCCGCCACACATTGCTTCATTATGTCCAATAATAACAAGTAATTGCTGAAGAAAAGTGTAATTATTTATATTGTTAGCTACAGTTCTGTTGTGGACTACTAAAAGACAAAGAAGCACAAAGGTAGCTGCAATATCATTCTAATACATTTTGTTCTTCCATAACCAAAGCTGATGTATTTATCAATTATCCATTTAAGTAGTTTGTTCATTTCTCCAGAAACCTAGAGTTTGCAGAATGGCTTACAACAGGTGAGGAACCTTTTATACTCCACTTTGATTCTTAGAAACCTCACCTCATTGTATCAATGGTAATGGATGATGGGAGATATAGCCTAAAACATTTGGACAGCTGAATGTTCCCTATTCCCAAGTTTACAACAAATAAAAAATTACACAAGCATAATTATAAAAAATACATAGCTAAGACAAATAAACACTAGAATGACAAACCAAATTGCCAGCAGTTTAAAGACAGCTCTGATTCCCAAAGGTCTCTGAAATCAAATTATCTTAAAGATTAATAAGGAAAGACCAACCCCATCCAATATTAGCTAAAAATTTATTATTGGATCATGCACATTACTATCCAACAGTCCCTCATCTTGACGAAATGTTTAGGTTTTTTGCCCCCATGCAGTCCATCCATAACCTCAGGCCTTGGTGCAACACTTGCACTGCATCCCTAGAATTAAACAGAAACGAGAGAAAGAAAGAAAGATGGGTGTTATATGCATGATCATCATGGCACCATACTTTGTATTAAGTATGATCTCACCCAGCAGTTCCATATAAATACTAAACAGTATGAAGGCTATGTGGAACTTAAAATGATCCACACACACCATGGGTCTGGAGGATAGCCTGAGACACTACCCTCCATGGAAGACCAAGATCAGTCCAGAACGCTGTCTTCCAATCCTATTTTAGGAGAATGACCCAGAATGATAGTATGGTTGACGATGGAAGCTACTGAGAGAACCAACAGTGATACATCCGTGCTTTCTGTTTACCAATGCAGATTGTTTATTAGTGCAGCCAAGACCAATTCAATACCAATTGAGAGCCATACTGGAGAAATCTGGAGAGATCTAGACATCAGTTAAGCAGAACAACCTTTGGAACTGGATTACTTCTATGTTCTTGACCTGAACATCCCCACCAAGAATGATTAATTAGATAGCAAGCAAAAGTTATTTATGTAAGAAACAACAAGAAAGAACTACTTTAGCAAACACACATCTTTCTCTTCCTCTCATTTCTTGTGGAACTGTGTTCCCTGACTCATCAGGGAGCACTGAATTGTAGCTCACGGATGTGGATGAAGTGAGGGTGGAAGTCATATTCCAGATGTCAGGGCTATTTCTCTTTCCCAGAAGTTCACACTATTCTGCCAGGTCCTGGTATATACTAGGAGGTACTGGTATGTACTGGGTAGCTCCATCTTATGGAGCCCTGGTGGCACAGTAGTTAAATTACTGTACCGTGGCCACTCATGCACAAACCACAAGGTTGTGAGCTCAATACCAGCCAGGGGCTCAGGGTCGGCTCTTCCTGGCATCCTTCTGAGGTAGAGTACCCAGCTTTTGGGGGCAATTTGGCTTACACATTGTAAACTGCTTAAGGAGTGCTTAAGTGCACTGTTAAGTGGTATAGAAATGTACTTGCTATTGCTATTGCTATGGAATACTTGAATTTACAAGGTCTTTAGCATTCTCTGCCAAACAGTGCTGGTGCCTCCCAAAACAAAAAATTCCAGGATTCTGTAGGATGGAGCCATGGCAGTTCAAGTGGTATCAAAGTGTATTACTTCTGTAATGTAGATGTACTCCATGTGCAATTCAGCATATCATGCATTTTATGAATGATGTAAATATTGTAGCTTGCTTTTGTTAGCTTATACAGAAACTGGTAGTTGGAATCATCAACAGAAGATTGTCTTTAGTGATGAGAAATTTAGTGAACCACAATGCATCTGAGATAGAGAATAGCCTGCCAGCACTCGCTATATTGTTAAAGAGTGGGAGACAGAAGTGTGTGGGACAATATCACAAGGAAGTAACTCAAGTGAACAATATAGAAAGAAACATATCAGAGAACTCTACCTGTCTTATCAATATTGCCTCCTGGAGGAGGCAAGTGTGATTGTGAATTTCTCAGTTTTCAACAGATTTTAATATCCTCTACTGATTTGGCAGGAATAGTCCCAATAATTATCTCTTCCCACTTTTTCAGCAGCTTTTCCAATATTCCAGCTTTTTTCTTCATCCATTTCCTCCTTCGCCAGTTTACATCAATTGCTGCAAAATGAGTTGAAAACAAAATAGTTTGTGGTCAATTAATTCAGTGGAGGAGAGGAAAGGAGAAGTGGGGACCTGCCTTTCCTAGTACACTCAGGCAAAAGCAAACTGTTCCATCCTCCCCTAGTTCTTCCTCATTAATGTCATTTGCCATGTTGACCACACTCTGATGTTTGGCCAAAAACATCCTAGTTTTCATCTGTGAAATGTTGGGAGATATGGATTTTATGTATTGTTTTATCACATCTTATTATTTTTAGACTTACTTTGAAAACTTCAGGTGTGTTTTAAAAATATTTGTAAATTACAACTAAATAAGACTTTAATTGCTTTTCTCATGTAGCCAGGCAGGTGAATTTTAGCAGCTAGGAAGAGAACAATTAAGCCTGCAAGGGGTAGCCTTTACTTTCCCAGGGATCATGTCCATTATCTTAAGGCTGTACCAACTGAAACATATCCAGAAAAAAAAAAAGATAAGTAGATGCTTTTTTTATTAAAAACTGAAAAGGTTGCCTTTTTGGACTGCAGTTTCCAGAATCCAGATCATCTTTCCAGTGGACATGTTGGCTGCAGGATTCTAGGAGTAAAGTAATTTTTCCAAACTCTGCCATTGGCATCCATCACAGTATTTGAAGTACCAAACGGGTTGCTCTGTTCTTTGGTCTTTAATAGGTACCTAGCTTGCAGAATATGAGAAAGTGAGGCTTTTCCTAGTATAGTGTTAAAATAATGAGACAAGCCCCAACTGCTTAATTGTTGAGAATTCAACTGCTATTGAAAACAAAGGAACTGGGCCAACCTAATAATTAAATAAAAATAAAATAAAATAGAAAAGGGGAAAGCTATGATAGATTGACAGGAAGATATTGCTCTGATTTTCTTTTAGAGACAGCATGCTATGCAGTTTTCATTTTCTTCTTGTCTGATGATTTTTTTCCCAACATTCTTGGCTACCATGGTGGGAGCCACACAAAGGCTAAGCGAAGGGAAAGCTTTCTAAAATACATACTCTGCTGCTGCTTCCTCTGACCTGAAGCACAAATTCATATCCCACATTCTTCTGTGTTAGGGCCAAGGTCTAGAGACCATTTCATCTCTCTGGAAGTGGTGGAATAGACAACATTCACTTTAGTCATGGTCATTCTCTCTCTTACTTTTTATCCTTTGCATCCCCCCCCCCATAGCATTCTGACATTTCCCCTCACAAAGCAGAGGTGAACAACATTCATTTTTTGTTGTTGTTGTTTGGGATTCTTATTGCCAAAGATCTAAATTACCCTGTGTTCTGCATTAAAAACCACACTTGCTCATTCTGCTTATCTCTCACACACACACACCAAAGAACACACTCCTACACACGTGCGTATTTCTGAGTCTTGTCACATGCGTGAGACTCAAATGGTCCTCAGTTTACATCATTCAAATGCAAATGGAAAAATCTTCTATTGGCAGAATATTCTTTTGATGAATCCTCTTGGAAAACAGTCTGACACATTATTCCTACATCAAACAAAATAAGGAAAAACCACAAGAAAGGTACAGACACTCATTTTAGCATCACAAACAATGCTCTGTATTTCTTTATCACACACAGAAGAGAACTTTCTCAACCCTGCTTCTGTCAGTGCCACCTAAACATGGGAGGACTAAGAGCATGGGAAAGTTGCCATGCCTTTCAACATTTCGCAGGCAAAAACTGGGATATGTGTGGCCAAGCAGCATCATAGTGTGGTCAAGATGGAAAAAATGGTATTGATAAAGAAGAATGTACAAGCTGGGAAGGATTGCAGCAGTTTGCTTTTGCCTACTGGGAAGGGCAGGATTTCATACCATCCCCCTTTTCTGAGCTGAGTACAAACTACTTTTGCATTTTGAACTGAGTTTGCATCAAGTGAATTAAGTGGAGGACAAAGGGGGAAACAAGAGGAGGAGAGAGAAACTGGGACATTTTAAAAGCTGTTGAAGAGGTGGGAAGGTAGAGGATGAATTGAGATTATCCCTGCCAAATCAGGACTGTTGGGAGAGATATCAATTACTTTCTGGGGACCACTCCTGGTCTGGCTTTTTCTGCCTGGCTGGCCAAGCTTTGGCCAAGCTTAATATCAGGGCTCAGTAATTTGCCCACCCTAGAGCGCATGATATAGTGGTTTGACTTAAGCATTGAACTACGACTCCAGAGACCAGGAATGCACTGCAGAAATAATGCAGTTTGACATCACTTCAACTGTGATGGCTCAGTGCCATGGAATTCTGGGATTTGTAGTTTTGTGAGAGAGTTAGCCTTCTGTGTCAGAGAGCTCTGGTGCACAACAAACTACACATCCTAGGATTCCATAAGATGGAGCCACAGCAGTTAAAGTGTTGTCAAACCTCATTATTTCTGCAGTACAGATGCAGCCTAAGTCTGAGTTTGTTTCCCCTCCATTTTGTAGTTGTCTGTCACTTCTGCATTTAAAGAGGACAAGTTACAGAGCCTTCCTCCACGTGACAAAATCTTTTCTATTTGTAGGTTAACCCACTTCATACGTTTTTGCAAAGAAGACTATGAGTCCAGCTATTATCTTATTTTTGTCCTTCATTTGGCTTTGTCACACAAATATTTTGTGACATATATGCTTGGCAGAATCCTTGCAGGAATCCATGATCAAAGGCTGCACAGATTTAAGAAGCCCAGGAGCTACATCAAGGATTTTATCCAGTCCCTGTCTGTATCATTCTACCAAGTCATAAGGAGATATGTGACCCTATTAAATTCGCTTCATCACTGAAATGTCAGGGCACGTATTTGAGATCTTCTTGGGATCTTTTGGGTGGGTGGGCATAAGAAGGACACTCCTCATTTTTTTTAAAAAAAAAATAACTACCTATTCACTCAGATTAGCATCTTTCATGTGTGAGTAGCACATTGGGAAGCAAAGTTACACAACTGGTTCTTTAGCAAAGGGACAAAAGAGAAAGGGAAACAATGGCTTGTTTGAGAGCTTAAATCCCAGCTCTAAGAAGTACAGTGCTGTGATCGCACAGTAATAAGAACATCCTGCACCATTCAGAAAGCAGTTGGACAAGGCTGAGAAACTGACTGGTCAGAGTTTCTGGCCTACCTCTAGGGAGGGAGCAATGATGACGCATGCCACATGTGTGGATTTCCTGCAGTCTAATTCCCCAAATGCCGAAGTGCAGTGACCTAGCCTGTCATGCATTTTGTTCTCTGAGTCAGCCCTAATGCTTCAGGAAAGCCTCTCTGGCTTACTGACCACAAAGATGACCCTTGGTTGGAAAATATGATGGCCTGGCACTTGTTCTTCCCCACTTCCTTGTCAGGAATCCTTCCTCAAGGCTTTTCTGTTGACCTCCCAAGAAACAGAAAACAGTGCCCTAAGGGGTGAAAATAGAACAAATGATGCAGTAAAGCAAGAGTGGGCAAAGTGTGGTCTGTGGCCACATGTGGCCTCTGGGACCCTTCAAAGCCTCCCAGTGCTCTCAAATTATCTAGCCAAACTAAATTAAGCCCAATTTTGGGGCAATTTTGTTTGTCATGGTCATCTAAGTCACCTAAAAGGGCAGTGGTTTGGTTTCCTTAACTCCCCAAAGTATCCCCAATGCCCCCTCAAACCTCCCCAAAACACTAAAAATGTGAGGAGGGGATCACTTGAAAATCAACCAAAATGGCAGCAAGAATTGTGCCATTTTGGATATGCTGATAAATGCTCTCTCAACAGTTGCCCACCACTGCAATATGAGAACGTGATTGCTTTCTATGGGGGGTGGTTCCGGATGCATCCACAGTGAATCCGAAGTGACTCCACATTTTGGTGAATTCGGTTACAAGCCCATTTACAAAAATTGCTTATAAGCTCACTTCGATTTCACTCCGAATTGGTCTGGTGTGAAATATAACTTTGCTTCCATCTTGGTACACCCCTCCAAAGTAAACCTCCAGGCTCCCACATTTCCCATTATGCTGTGCTGAAATTTTGCCCCATTTGCTTCCGGTGTTTGGAAGGGTAGATTTAGATGTAGATGACAGGGATGGAGGGAATGAAACAGGAGGCTGGGGGGAGAGATGGGAGCAACGGAAGGGGCCATCAGAGGCTGGAGGGAGCAACAAACTCCAACTCCCAGAATTCCATAGCCTTGAGCCATGGACCTCACAACAAACTCCAACTCCCAGAATTCCATAGCCTTGAGCCATGGACCTCACAACAAACTCCAGCTCCCAGAATTCCATAGCACTGAGCCAGGATAGTTAAAGTGGAGTCAAACCGGATTATTTCCCCAGTGCAAATGCAACCTAAGAGAAGGCAACTGTTACAAAGGGAAGGAGAGCATGGAGAATAATTATAATAATTATAATTAAAAATTGTTTTTAAAATAATAATAATAATTATTATTGTATTATTACCTTGATTTACAATGGCCATTGGCCAAAAGCAATAAAGTATGTATGAGTAATAATAATAATAATTTATTTTTATAATAATAATAATAATAATAATAATGTTATTAGTTTGCTGAGGCACCAGAGCTCTCTGGCAAAGAAGGCTCAATGTCTCACAACACTACAGTTCCCAGAATTCCATATCACTGAGCCAGGATAGTTAAAGTGGAGTGAAACCCCAGTGCGGATGCAACCTAAGAGAAAGCAACTGTTACAAAGGGAAGGAGAGTTGATTGGATTCTGGGAGGTGGTATTTTAGGGAGCATGGAGAATAAGAGAAACTGGATCATTTGTGCACTCCTCCAAAATGGATCTCCTTCAGATCCATAGGATTTACTTCCAAGTAAACCTGCAGCTTCTACACTGATTATTTTGCAGTGAAAGAATTTTTAATAATAATAATAATTAATATTATTATTCCATAATGGAGGATAGATGTAGATGTGGCTGTAATGGATGAGGAGAGTGACAGGAGGATAGATGTAGATGTGGCTGAAATGGATGAGGGCTCTGACACAGAGGACCCGTTTGGATTTGGCTCTCAGAGATGGGTAAATAGAAGGGAGGAAGAAACGTGAAGCCATCATTCACATGAGGCTAGCATTCATGTGAAAGTGGAACCAGGAAGTGGCTCCCTTCTTCACCCCGGAAGTGCAAAGGTTCACGATGCGTTCACAGCCCCACTGAGCATGCACAAGGGTGCCGATTCGAATTGTTGAATCCAAATGGTCTGTTCTTATGTGGTAATTCAATGGGCACTGGCTCCACTTTGACTCAGGAATCACCACAATTTCGGTCTTCATGTGTGATAATTCATCACGTGAATTGCCTTGGATTTGAATTGACCCTGCTTCTCCTTCAATTCTAATTGGCTCTGGATTTGAGTTCCAGTCTCACGTGTGATAAGGGCCATAGGCTCCAACCATAAATGGAGAGAGAAATCCCAGAAGTCCAGGCGGGGTTCAGGAAAGAAAGAGGCGCTAGGGACCACATTGCAAACATACGATGGCTAATGGAAAGCACCAGGGAATTCTAGAAGAAAATCAGCATGTGCTTTAGAGACCATAGCAAACCCTTTGATTGCATAGAGCATGAAAGGTTATGGAATACCCTTAAAGACATGGGAGTGCCAACACATCTGATAGTCCTGATGAGGAATCTGTACTCAGGGCAAGAGACTGCTGTTAGAACAGAACACAGAGAAACAGAATGGTTCCCAATTGGCAAAGTGGTCAGACAAGGTTGCATCTTATCACCCTACCTATTCAACTTGTATGCAGAGCATATTGTAAGGAAATCCGGCTTGGACAAAGAAGGAGGAGGAGTGAAAATAGGAGGAAGGAACATCAACAATCTAAGATATGCAAATGACACTATAATACTAGCAGAAAACCTCCCAGACCTGGAGCAAATATTAAGGAAGATCCAGGAAGAAAGTGCAAAGGCAGGTCTGTTGTTGAACATAAAGAAAAAATAATAATGATAATGGAGAATCTTGACAAATTCAACTTAGACAATGAAGAAATAGAAGTAGTAAAAGAATTCTCATCACTGGGATCAAATATTGATAGAGATGCCAGCCACAGATGCTGGCGAAACATCAGGAAGAAACTCTTCTAGAACATGGCCACATAGGCCGAAACCCTCACAAAAAACCATAAATATTGATAGAGAGAAGGACTATAGCCAGGAAATCAGAAGAAGATTAAGAATGGGGAAGGTGGCTATGAAAGAACTAGAAAAGATTATAAAATGCAAAGATATATAACTCGGAAGAAAAGTTAGAATACAAGCCATCGTATTAGCTATTACCATGTATGGATATGAGAGCTGGATAGTGAAGAAAGCGGACATGGTGCTGGAGAAGAGTGCTGAGAATCCCTTGGATGGCCAAGAAGACAAACAGGTGGGTCCTAGAGCAGACGAAGCCAGAGATCTCCCTGGAAGCCAAGATGACAAAACAGAGGCTGTCATACTTTGGGAACATCATGAGAAGGGAGAACTCACTAGAAAAAGCAATAATGCTAGGAAGGGTGGAGGGATATAGAGGAAGGCTGCATGCTAGATGGTTGGACTTTACTAAGGAGGTCATGGGTATGAGTTTACAGGAGCTCAGTAGAGCAATGGAGGACAGGGAGTCTTGGAGATGTCTCATCCACAGGGTCACCATGAGTCGAGATTGACTCGAGGGCAGTTAACAACAACAATAAAACATGTCCAACAGGGATACCCCTGGATATGTTTTCTGGATGTAAAATACAGCATTTTAGCCGCATCAGCAAAAACCTAAAGAGAGGACCAATGCACTGGGATTTGACCATTTGCGGTTTTTACCTGCAAGAAAGGTAAAACATTGACTACATTTGACATGTTTTACCAAAACAGCACCTAAAAATGTTTCCTAATGCAAAAACATGGAGTGCTTATTTTAGAAACTCAGTACTTTCTGCCTAAGAAAGGGGCTTATATCTTCATAAAGGACAGAGGCGACTTGGATATCAAGAGAAGCATCTCTTTTTCTCTTGCTAACGGAACTTAATATTTATTTCCTGGAGAACCAACATAGCCAGAAGGAGGAAGGGCTGGCTTATATGAACAACCCTCCAATAACACCTGACCCGAGAACAGCCACACCTTGGCAAAATGCTGGCTTGTAACAATCATCATAATTTTTTTATGTATGACTTTTAACATCTTTGCTTGCTGAATAAGCCAGTGGAACTTTGAAAGCTTGCAAAAACATTTGTATTTTGGTTGGTCCAATAAAGGCATCACTGTTTTGTAGATTTTGGATGCTATTGTACTTTCCTGAAGAGTTATACATGTCCCCAAAACTGACTAGTGGGTTTCTGAAGATACGTCATCTTTATCACTGAGAGAGAGAGAGAGAAGAAGAAGCTTTTGATTTTTGTTCGTACATGTTCCTGTGTTCTTTTTAGTTTTGAGGCTTTTGATCAATATATCTTTCTCTAAGTCACTGTCATGTATCTACATGATTAAGAATAAATTTTTAAAAGATAGTTGTTGCTGGGAGAAGTGTGGGAGGGAGGAGTGCATGTGCGTGCATTAGAGAGAAATACCATTTGTATAGCCATATGTGGCAGTACATTCATCACTGGTATGTTGTTTATATTCATAAAAGCAAAATTCAAGGGGAGCTACAGAGCTGGATTCTAGCATTTTATCTTTTTATGTCAAGAAACTGTCTTCTTGGGTTCATAATTTAGAGAAAATTATGGTTAAGCCTACCATGTGCTTCCCATTTTAATGAGAGTCACTGAGGGAGAGTTGAAGATTAACAGTACAGTCCTGTGAACTGTTTGGCTGACAGTGGATTAATTTACATGGCCATTTCTGAGCTGAAAGAGTTATCCCAAGGTGACTTTCATATTCCAGATTTACATGATAAGGACAATCTTGTGAAAGGGGACCTGTGATATAAAGCTTGGGTTACCTCATACCGGTCAGACCTTACCTGGAATATACGGTAGTATCCAGTTCTGGAAACCACAGTTCAAGAAGCTGGAACATGTTCAAATATGGGCAACCAAGATGATCAATGGACTGGAAACCAAGTCTTATAACTTTGGGAGATGGGTAGCTTGAAGAGAAGGAATGTGACATGTTATCCTCATATATCTAAAGAAATGTTATGCAGAAGATGGAATGAGCCAGTTTTCTAATGTTCCTCCTGGCTTGACTCCCCCCTCCTGCAAGACACTATTACCAAGATTGTAACTCCCTTCCCAAACCTATTTTACAGGTGATCAGTTGCATGGCCAGAAGAAGATCCATTTTGGTGATGAATGACATTTCAGTCAGATTTGGGAGGTTCAGACCAGGAGAGATTATTTAGTTAAATATAGTGGATCCATGTTATCCACTGGGGTTTGATTCCAGGAACTCCCGTGAATAACAAAATCCGTGTATGCTCAGGTCTCATTAAATACAATGGCATAGCAAAATGGTGTCCCTTATATAAAATGGAAAAATCAAGGTTTGATACTTGAAATTTATACTTTTTTAAAAATATTTTCAAGCCATGGATGCTTCAATCCGTGTATAAAAATCCGTGGATATGGAGGGCCAACTGTATATTGATATGTACATAGTAAAACATACAGGCAAATCTCAGTTAATAAAGCCTCTGACAAAGAAGTTCCTTTTTACAAAGCCTTTTTGTGGGCGCTCATCCCAACTTCCCTTTCTTGTCATGTGTAGGTAGAATTTTGTCCCCCCATTTGGAGAGTGGTGAAAGGAGACCTGGAGGAAGATAGACTTCAGTTTTGGGTTGCAGCAATGTATATGCAATAAACAACACAATAAAGCTTGACCTGGGAAAGAATGGGATTATGTTGTGGAAAGTGATCTAAGTATGTGTACTTATGTACAACATGCAAGATATTCAGCTACTTATCCAATATGTGCATGTGCTTTGGTTGGCTTTATTGTATAGTGGTCTCTCCACATTCGCTGGGGTTAGGGGTGAAGGAGCCCTGTGAATGTGGACAAACTGCAAATTAAAAAAAAACCACTATTCTTTTTACCTCTTAGGAATCTCCCAGTCCTCCAGTGCAACTCTATGGTCAGCATCTGCCAGAAGTTGATCATGAAATCATGCTGGAGGACTTGCAAATGCCTAGAGAAGTGTTTTCTCTAGGAACTTCTAGGTTCTCCAGTGCAACTCTATGGTCAACTTCTGACAGAGATTCTAGAGAGAACATATGAATCAAAACTGCAAACAATCAAATCTGCAAAAGTCAAAGCTGCAAATGTGGAGGGTCTACTGTAAATTGTTTTAACTTGATTCAAATTGTCTGGTTTTCAGTAAGAAATGATTGAATATACTGTATATATATATTTAGTCTTTTCAAATCATTGTTATTTCTTGGCTTAAATTGATTTAACTGTATGCACGATCCCTGGATATATGGTTGGATACAATCATGCCACTATCATGCTACTCTCTCAAGAAATCGAAATGATTAAACTGAGGCTATTGTACACTCAGCTCTCTGTATCCACGGATTCTTTATCCACAGATTCAAATATCCATGGCCTGAAATTATTTTAAAAATATACATTCCAAAAAGGAAACTTTGATTTTTTGCCATTTTATAGAAGGGGCACCTGTTTAGAACTGTATTCAATGGGACTTGAGCATCCATGGATTTGGGTATCCATGGTGTGTGTGTGTGTGTCTCAGAATCAAATCCCAGTGGATACCATGAACCCACTGTGTCACGAGAAGACATGACTCATTAGAAAAGACAATAATCCTTAGTAAAACACTCTACCCAAAAAGTATGGACTATACACTCTATCAGGTAAATAGCACACTTATTCTAGAATAGATCATATTCTGCTTTCAGATAGTGTGCCTCTACCAAGTATGGCACAGTAGAGATCGCCAAAAACCGGCGGCCTGCCAGCGCCTGTTTTTTCTGTGGAGGGAAGCCACATCCGCCAAATCCACGCAGCTTCCCTCCAGCGGAAAAAGAACCCGATAAAAGCATGTTCTTTTTAAGCTGCAGGGGTGGCGTAACAAGTGCACAACTGGCGCACTTGTTACATAGACGCGAGGCAATGTGCGGATTCTGCGTGGTGCTTATGTAACAATGGTGGCACCTGTGTACACAGGGTGCCACCATTGTTATGCCATCTGTCCGTATTAGGGTTAGGGACCGTGCAGTTGCCACGCGGTCCCTAACCCTAGCATCGGGCCTGGTAAGCCACTTATTGGCGGTACATAACAGGCCGAAGATATGAATTTTGTTCCTGGCCTTATTTCAGATCATCCCATAGTACAAATCAAATGGACATCTTTTCTGAAGCAACTTCAAATGCCAATCTGGAGGTTAAACTGAAGCCTATTAGTTAACACAGGTGCAGCAGATAAAGAAAAATATAAAGCAATTCTATGAAAAAAATAGGACACCCAATACCGCACCTGCCCTCCTCTGGGATTCTTTTAAAGCTGTCCTGAGAGGACATGACATAAAGCAAGGTTCCTTTTTGAAAAAGGACAAGCTCAAAATTAAACTAGAGAGACAAATACAAGAATAAGTTTTTTGTTGGTTTTTCAGGCTATGTGGCCATGTTCTAGAACTGCTTATTCCTGACATTTCACCAGCATCTGTGGCTGGCATCTCTGGCCACATAGCCCAAAAAAACAACAAAAACTATAGATGCTGGTCATGAAAGCCTTTGACCTCAAATACAATAATTATTGAAGAAACATAAGGAAACAGGTGATATAAGGGTCTGGAGGGAAGTCCCAGAGGAGAGCAGAATGGGAAGCTCTAGAGGTGATAGAGTTAGAAAGACTCTTAGTTATAAACAGAGGCCTTACCGTAAATTTGGTAACAAAAATTCTAAATTACTGGCCGGATCAATAACAAAAAGAACAGAAAAGAGATCAGTTAATGCTAATAAATATGCGAATGGGATATGGCACTCTTCTCCAAGGCAAATTTGTAGTGTATTTAAAGAATATTATAATCAGCTTTACACAACTGAGCTTTCCAGTCTGAATGCTCTATTAAAATTTATAGTCACTCTCCCAATTAAAAAGTAGGATGACAATCAACAAAGCTTTTAAAATATATCGGTAATTGACCCAAATATAATTTCAGTCTTCCAGAACTTACCAACTGAGAAAAGACCAGAGTATGATGGCTTTACAACCAACCTGTATAAGAAATTCAGCTTGGAGATAATGTCGACTTTGAAATGAGTTATGTAATGGAATACTTAATGGAGATACAATCACATAGTCTTGGAAGCTTGCTCAGATTGTAGCTATACCCATGTTTCAGGATAACTCTGAGTTAGTAACATCCTTAGGACATAATAGTTTTACAGCAGTAATTGCTAATTGTTGTTGTGTGCGTTCAAGTAATTTCTGACTTATGGCAACCCTAAGGCGAACCTAACATGGGGTTTTCTTGGCAAGATTTGTTCAGAGGAGATTTGGTATTTTTTTTTAAAAAAACAGTTTATCCACCCTAATCAATAAGATTTTATCCTTAGAAGAAATTTGGTTGATGCCATCAAAAGAACCTTAAATGTAATACATTTTTGGGGGGGAAAGAGTAACACTCCAATTGCATTGGTCACCTTAGACACGCTTAAATCTTTTGATGGTGTGTACTGACAATACATGTTTGACCTCCTTAGACACATGAGCAAGAAGTTGTAAATATACTTCAGAAGCTCTACAGAAGTTCACTTGCTGTTGTGAACATCAAAGGTACTGATTCTCAAAGATTTCCACTGTCTTGTGGTAACACCCCTTTTATTTGCTCTAGCACTGGAATGTTTAGCCAAACTAATTTGCAGAGAATCAGACATGGGTGTGATGATAAAACAACAAGGAACATGCACAAAATTATTTAAAATATTATGTATCGAATTACCTTCAGGCTTTGTGTATAAAGTGTATAAGAAATGTAAATGAATTTCATATTTAGACTTGGGATTCATCTCAGAGATATCACATTATGTATATGCAAATATTCCAAAATCTCAAATCTCAAATCCCAAACACTTCTTGTTCCAAAATACTTCTTGTACTATTAATGATGTAGTATGAAAAATTCAACAAGGAAGGGCCTAAACTCACCTCTTGTGGGAAAGAGTCCCTAAATCTGGACATTATAATAAAGAAATTCTTTCCCAAAATGCTTGCCAAACACACATGAGCAAGTGGTCCTTCAAATAATGAGGCAGAGGATTGGGCTGCATTCCACTCTTTCAATAGAAATCCCATTAATTTTTGTGGGTTTTCGCTGACATGTGGGGCAGGTTCTATCTTAAAGCTATCTATCTCCTTCTGATAAGTAAAGCTTGGTGGTAAGAGCCAATAGAAACTGCAGGACCACCAAATATGAATAGGCATCTTTCCCCATATACACAAAAACTTGAAGCTCTGAGAAAGAAGGGAGGCAAGCCCACCATCCTGAGAAGCCAGTTCCATTGGGCTGTGACTTAGTTGTCATCTAGCAACCGTTCCCCACTTTTGAACCACATGTGGCATCTGATAAAAGTGGGGCCTGCAGTCAGGAAATCAGAAGAAGATTAAGATGGGAAGGACAGCTATGAAAGAACTAGAAAATGAAGATATACAACTCAGCACAAAAGTATCATGCAAGCCATTGTATTCCCTGTAACCATGTATGGATGTGAGAAAGAAGATAGAAAATCAATTCATTTGAGATGTGGTGCTAGAGAAGAGTGTTGAGGATCCCGTGGACAGCCAAAAGGACAAACAAATGGCTCCTAGAGCAGATTAAGCCAGAAACCTCCCTGGAGGCCAAGATGACAAAACTGAGGTTGTCATACTTTGGACAAATCACGAAAAGGCATGACTCGTTAGAAAAACAGTAATGCTGGAAAAAGTGGGGGGAACTAGAAAAGGAGGAAGGCTGGATGCTAGATTGCTGTATTCTATTAAGGAGGTCATGGGTATGAGTTTACAGGCGCTCAGTAGAGCAATGGAGGTCAGGGAGTCTTGGAGATGTCTCATCCACAGGGTCACCATGGGTCAAAATCAACTCAAGGTTGGTTAACTAACATTAATTTCAGTACATTAATATTTGAGCTCTACCTTTTAATATTGTAAGCCTAGGGTGACCAGATGTCATAACCAAAAAGAGGATGAGGCACCACAAAATGTAGGAGGTTCAAGAAAAATGTAGGGCATTACAACATAAAAGCTAAAAACAGCAATATAAATATAAATTCCATACTTCTTAGTTATGCTCAGAACAGAGGACATTTTGGAATTCCTCTTGGACAGAAGGTGAAATGTAAGGCATGTCCTGGAAAAGTAGGACATCTGGTCACTGTGTAAGCTGTGTTAAATCCCATTTGGGAGAAAGGTGTGATATATACGCATTCGACAAATCATCGTTATAGAAACCTGGACAAGACATGGTTGGCTGGTGGAGACTGACCAGGATCACTTCTGCTTGATGTTGGGAATTCTCTATAATACTTTCTTGCAGGTTCCACTTATGAATAAAAGCTGAGCCCCATGGAGCAGTGAATCCAGACTTGAAAGTAGCCATCCAAGGCAATGAACTCATTTTAGGGGGTACAGGGATGTAGCCAAGGGGGGGTCTGTGGGGTCCGCCCCCTTCCATTAGATACAATGAATGGTGTGTGCCACCGCGCCCAAGCCCCATTATAATGCCCACCCTTTCCCAAAATCCTGGCTACGCCCCTGGGGGGTAGGATTCAACGTGTTAGCTAGTTCCACTAACATTTGAAGTAAACACCAGCAACAATCCGAACCCAGTCCTCTCTGACATGCAAGCAATCAGCATCTACTGCCACCTATTCTCTGTTGAGTAATCACATTGAACTACTGTCTGCAGTTGCCTAGGGTCAATGTTCCAAAGAAATGATTGACACCTTGCTTCACACACGAGCTACATATAGAGATGTCTGTTTAACATCTCCCTTCTTGAGAACTTCATGTTTATGTAACCAACCACAAGCTTACACATTCTTTGGGATGAGCAGCTCTGTGGAATTTGGGAGCACTGATGCAGCCCCAGGGCACTGGCACTTTGCACACAAATCCTGTTATTTGTTAACAGGATTACTGTAAGGAACTGCCATGCCCACACACTCAATCTTCTCTTGCAGAGCAGAGCATAAGCCATGTTTCCAGGCAAACATGCTAACTTGCAGTGACTGGTCCTGTTTGTGCTCTTCTTTCAGAAACATTTACTTGGCTTCTCTTTATTTTTCCAAGAGGTTGGCTGAGACCATCCTGGATCAAACAAATGCTCTTCAAAATGCAACACAGACATTTTACTTTGGATGTGTATGTTTCACACCAACCTGTATCTATGCTGTCCCCCTTATATTCTTCCTTATGAATAATTCCAAATCAAGAATGGATTCAGACACATGCTCAAACACACATCCCAGCAGATCTGTGTGTTGGATCTGTAGAATTTTAATTTCATCACATAATTTCCATCAAAATGAGGATTGCCAATCTTCACTTGCATTTGGCAGCTTCTTTTGCAGCAGTCTGACATATTGCTATTGGCAGAGGATGATGTTTCTCTCCATACTATCAAAAGCTTTGTGTAGATTTCTATAGATAATACTACTGTCAAAAGCTCAAGAACAGGCCACATCTATTTTTTTCCTGGTCAGTTGGCAACCCTAAGAGAAATGCATAGTTTTGAGATACTCACAAATAATGCAATGGACCTTGGATGACAGCCATTGTATTTTGGAATGGCCCTGCAGTGGGTCTTGTGCAGAACAATGTCTGAAAAGAAGTGCTCATGGTTGATCTATGATGATGAGCATCCAAGCAACAGGCTACTTCTCAGAAGGATTGAAAACAACATCGCTACCACATCATTATCCATACCAAAACATTCCAGGGTCCTGGACATTTGTCATCTGTCGGGAACAGGGAGCACACCCTCCCACTGTCCCATTTTGGCAGGGACAATCCCAGTTAACCCTCTATCGTCCCACTTTTCCAGCAGTTTTTAAAGTGTTCCAGTCTCTCTCATCCTCCTGCTTCTCCTTTTGTCCTAAGCTTACTTTAGTTGCTGCAAGTTGAGTACAAAATACAAGATTAGTTTGTTCTCAGCTCAGCAGCTGGGGGACGAGAGGAAGGGGTGGAATCTAGCCCTTCCCAATAGGCTCAGGCAAAAGCAAACTGCTGCTGCCTTTCCTATCTTGTATGATTTTCCTCTTTAATAATGTTCAACCTTCTTGATTACACTCTTATGTTACTTGGCTACACATATCCCATTTTTATATGTGAAATGTTGCTGTGTATACAGCAGCAGACACTGCAAAGGAGAATGCTTGAAAACACATTCATTTTACCTAGAATCAATCCAGGAACCAACTTTTACAGGTTTTTCCACAATTCTGAGAGGTTGGGCTATTTTTGTCTTTAGAGAAGGAATAAACTGACTTTTCTTCCCCATTTTGTTTCACATAACGTTGCTTGCTAAGAAGAATCTTTCATTTTTTTAAAAAATTACAATTGACTTGCCCAATTGTGTCATTTTCTAACCCAATCCATTTGATTAGTGCTAAAAAGAGTTCAAAGCAAATCAAAACCAGGCGGCGAGGGAGGGGGGATCAGCCAACAAAATATCTCCTCTCTGTGTCATAGAGACTCTTGACTCTCCCTTGACAAGGCCTGAAAGGAAATGGGTGCGACAGCCCTCTGAACTATTGGTTCCAAACATCAGATATTGTTTGGCTGAAGTGATGATGATCGTGGTTTGGCTGCTGGCCAGCCACCATTCCACAATTGTAGCATTTGGAGGATGAGGCTGGTTTGCTTTCAACGCCCTGGGTTTGGATTTTAGAGCAAGAGTTACAAGGCTGTCTCTTGTCAGAAGTGAACTGCATGTGCTACATGTCCTAATTATGGCACAGATAACAAATCTGGAAGAGTATAAACTACTGGCTCCTCCAGATAGGACAAATGTATTGGGATGCTCAGGCAGATGTTGCTGTAGTTCTCTGTTGTTGTTGTTTTAAAAATATCCACACACATTAAAAAAACACAACCATTTCTGTTGTCTTATTTTCTGGCAATCCCCAGAACAGGCTGGAATGTTTCATTCCTACCTTCGAGTGGGTTTCTTTTTAATTCCAAGAGCTATCAGAACAAAGGGCAACTGCATGATAGGCTTGCCTTAGAGTTGCCATCACAAATGACTTGAAGGCACACAGCAGCAACAGCAAGCATCAGAACAACAACAAAAAAAAATCCTTCCGTCCCCCGGTGCCAAGCCGTCCCCGTTCAGTGCTGAAAAGTGCTAAATGTTCTGGTCGGAAGTTTTCCGACCGAGGAAAATGGTGCCCGTCAGCACTGAATGGGGACGGTTTGGCGCCAGGGACGGAATGGGGCCTTTTGGAGGATGCTTTGGAGGATTTTTGTTGTTGTTGTTCTGATGCTTTTGGGGGACGCTTTGGAGTGCGATAAAATCCATTTTTGGCTGGTCGCGCGTGCACACAAGTGTCCTCTTCCAGTTCCTGTAACGGACAAAAAATGGTGTGCAATAAAGTTCTAAGACTCCAGGAGACCAGACTTCGAATCCTCACTCGGCCATGGAAACCCACTAGATGACTTTTGTGAATCAGTTGCACTCTCTCAACATCAAATGATAGTAATGGCAAACCTCCTGTAATAAATGGGCATCCCAGAGAACTCACACACCTTCCCTGAATAAATCTTGCCAAGAAACCCCTGGGCTGCCTCAGTTACATTGTTTTAACTGTATTTTAACTCAACCATATAGAGAGAGGCAGGAGAAGGAAGGAAGGAAGGAAGGAAGGAAGGAAGGAAGGAAGGAAGGAAGGAAGGAAGGAAGGGTCGGCACAAATTGGAGTTTACCTAAATGCACATAAGAACAACACAACTACAGTATTTTCTAACTGATGTTTTAACTTCCTTGCCCAATTTTAATGGATGTTTCAACCCGTTTTTAATGTTATAGATGGCTTAATTACCTTTTTGAAATACATTTTTGTGTGCTTTTATATTTATCATATTTGCTTGAATTTTGTAAGCTGTCTTTAGTGACAGTTCTGGGGTGAAGGCAGGATGCATGGAAGTAAATAGGTAAATAAGCAAGCAAATATATATGAAAAAATTGTTGTACTTTTTCTTTTATTTATTCACTATGACCAAAGTCTGTCATTGTATTGAATGAATGCTGTGCTATTCTTTCACATAAGTGACCTGGCCTCTTCTCTGGTTGGTGAAGCTCTGAGTGGATCAAGCCTTGGGTTAAGGCACCCTGCTAACTAATACCTACTGATGGATTTATCCTCCTCCATGGGATTTGCCTAATCCCGTTTTACTGCCATTTGAGGACCGAACAAGATGTCATATGTCAGTTCTATGAACAGTTATCTCCCAGCATCTTCTTCTCTGATCAACCACACAGCTTGAGGGAAAAACAGTTTTCTAAAATTCGTGGCTAACATAGCAGGCATGGGGTACCCAGTTTGGACAAGGGCTGTGGCATTCCTTGTTTTCTCTCCACTGAGTTCCAAAATGGCTTCTCACCAAAGAGCAATATGTCTTCTCCCGTTCCATGTTGGGAGCAATAAAAACTATTCCAGAAAAACCTTGGATCTTAACAAGAAGATATCTGCAGACAGAAGTGGCATCATTCTCCAACACTGGCATAAAATTAACACTGCACTTTTTCCCAGACTTCGTCTTAATTCGCTTATTAATTAAAACATACCATTCTAGCTCTTTCTTTCATGCCCTCTTTATTTTCTCGGCCCACAGACCCAGCCGGTTCTCATCTTTACTTTCTGTTTCCCACCAACAGGCTCTGAGAAGTTTCCTCCTTCGCACATCTGCACATTCCTGCATGAGGCCTCAAACTTTCTTTTGAGCCCCCCTCTAAGTATTGTGCCTCTCATCACTCTCATAATTTCCCAATTAACCTATAACATCTCCTTTTATATACCTCAAACATTGAACATGCTACATATTATAACAACCACCACAACAATTACACAGCAGAATATACCGCATTCTGACACACAGCCTTCAACATTTTGCAGATTAAAACTGGACATCTGTGGCCAAGCAACATGAGAGTGTGGTCAAGATGGCAAAAGGCCTTAAGGAAGAATAACACCCAAAGCAGAAGAGGGGTGCAACAGTTTATTTTTGCCTGAGCCTGCAGGAAAGAGCAAGATTCTGTTCCTTCTCTCTTCTCTTCATGCAAACTAGTCTTACACTTTCAAGACAGTTTGAAGCAAATGAAGTAAACTGAGAGCCAGTGTGGCATAGTGGTTTGAGTGTTGGACTATAATTCTGGAGACCAGGGTTCAATTCCCGCTTGGCCATGAAACCCACTGGGTGACCCTGGACAAGTCACATGCTCTCAGCCTCAGAGGAAGACAATGGCAAGAATCCTCTGAAGAAATCTTCCCAAGAAAATCCCATGATAGAGTCACTGTAAGTCAGAAGCAACTTGAAGGCACACAACACGCACACAAGGATGAAAGAGGAAAGTGGAAGGTGGAGAGAGAGAAACTGGGACATTTTAAAATCAGCTGAAAAAGCAGGATAATAGAGAATTAATCGGGACAGTCCCTGACAAATGAAAACATTTGGAGTGGAGTAGGAATGCAGGGGTGCAATTCTGATTGAAAGCACAGTGAGAAGGCAAAGAAGTCTTTATTCTGATTAACCTCCTCTCTGCCCCTCTCCAATATTGGTTAAAAAAAAAAACACCATGCAAAATAACAACATTAAAAACATGCCTTGCTTGACCCATAATAAAAACTGAGGGTAATGGCTCAGATATATAATGCCTATTTTACTCAGATTTCTGGCTGGGGGGAAGAGACCATTCCCATTGCTCAGTTTATTTGTGCACAATAAGCAAAACTGGATTTCTCTCTCTTTTCTTCTCTGTAATCTGTCTTTTGGAAAGGGCCATTGGATAAAGGAAACAAATGTGACTTTTACTAGGCTGTAAATGGCTACACAATCTTTATTTTAAAATAAACGTAGTGAATCTCGAGATTACACAATTCAACTGGATGGAGCAAACGACTCTTTCCACAACAGAAGGTAAATGTCAGAAGATTAGATTTCATGGTTTCCACCCGAATGCTTCTGACAGACTGACAGGTCAGCTTTAGTTCAAGTTTTATAAATAGCACGTAGGTAGTTCCGGACTATTGCCAGTTCTTAACCTTGGTGGTCTCAGCTTCAGAAGAATTTGGAAATATTCTGAAGGCTGAATATTTTCCTGTTCTGTTAATTGAGTAAAAAGAGATGATTACTAAGAGTGACTAAGAGTTACTAAATCAAACATGTTTTCATAGTTAAGTCTCTTAAATATCACAATCTACATTTTACAACCAGATGTGAGCATAATGTATTGGATTTTCAGGCCAGTCTTTGACATGAATGATGTGGAAAAGATATGTTCAAGCCAGGCTCATTATGTGCATGAGCAGAGCCTAGAAATTGATTTTGCTGGACTACAAGTTCCGGAATCCTCTTACACCAGTGGTTCCATGTTTCATTTTGCACATGGATTATATCCTAATTATGGCTGCACAACCAGAGTTCCATTGGCATAAATGTTGCTCTTTTTAAGGCATTGTACAAGTGTGTTGTCTAACAGAAATCGCCATTCAACCGGGGCATATTGACCGTTCTAAAAGAGGTATGCATACAGCCATGAAGAGCCAACAGTTTGTGTTTAATTAGAACTCTAGAGATCAGGATCTGAATCCCCGCTCAGCTGTGGAAAACCACTGGGTGATCTTGGGCATGTCAGTCTCTCAGCCTTAGAGGAAGGCCAGAGATCACCCCTTCTGAATAATTGCCAAGAAACTCCTGTGAGAGGGTTGTGTTGTTGTTGTTGTAGTATGCCTTTAAGTCATTTCTGGTTTATGGCGACCCTATAGATTTTATCACACACAGTCAAATTGGAGGCAAATTGGTTAAATCCCATGCAGAAACCGAATTTTAAAATCTGCAAAATATTCACTTTTGTGGGTTGCTTTTCAAACGCTTTGGTGTCAATGGGAAATAATAGGACATTAATCCGAATGCAAAGTCGACAAAATACACTCCTTTTTACTTTTGGGAAATTACCGAAAGTAAAAAGGAATGGGTTTTGTCAACTTTGCGTTCAGATTAATGTCACATTATTTCTCATTGACGCAAATGTCATCTGAAAAATTACCTGCTTTTGCGGGTTCTTTCTCATTTCTGTTCAGGTTAACCCTGAACGTCCTGTGAAAAACAACCTGCTTTTGCAGGGTTTTTCCCCCCACTTTAAATCAAGTTTCTACACAGGATCCAACCTGTGTGATAAACTTCGAAAGCAACCCTGCAGTTTATCACATAAAGGAAAACTGCAAAAATCCCGTGCAGAAATGGGATTTAAAAACTGGAAAAAAGCCACAAAAATGGGTAGTTTTTCACATACAAAGGGGTTAATGTCACATTAAACCAAACAGAAAGTGGACAAAACCCACCCCTTTTTACTTTTGGGATTTTACAAAAGCAAAAAGGAGCAGGGTTTGTCTAGTTTCTATTCAGGTTAATGTCGTGTTAATTCTCATTAACGCTAACATCATCTGAAAAACAGCCTGCTTTTGCGGGTTTTTTTCTACTTTCTGTTCAGGTTAATCCCAAACGTCATCTGAAAAACTACCTGCTTTTGTGGGTTTTATCAGCTTAAATCCAGTTTCTGCACAGGATCCATCTTGTGTGATAAACTCCTCTGTCATGGGCTTTTCTAGGCAAGATTTGTTCAGAGAAGGTTTGCCATTGCTTGGTGTTGTAAAGAATATTTGTCAAAATTCAAAAAACAGTACAAATATCTGTTATTCGAAGATTTCGAAAGCTTTTTAAAGAGAAGAAATTATGAGCACTTCTCTATCAATGAGTAAGAATTTTCATTTTTTATTATTTCCAAATGAAGTGAAGGGATGGGACCCTTCAGCTGACAATTTGATGCCCAGGATTTGCGTATTTTGCATAAGCAAAGCTACCATTCATACAGGGTTTTACCAGAAGTTGTTTCCTTTGTTAGGGTGATGTCCCCTCCCCCCCCATCTTTGCCCACAGCTTTGCTTTGAAAAACCAAAGAGAACAAAAGGAGAGAGCATTTTGTGTGTAGGTGGTGGTGGATACTTTCAGACCTTCTCCCCTTTCTCATAACACTTTCCCATTCAAATTCTCACAGAAGAGAAGAAGGGGGTGAGGGTGAAATCCTACCATTGGAAGGGATTCCCAAGGGTCATCTCGTCCAACCCCTTTCTTGGATACATCACACTCTCTGATTCATTGATATTCTGAACTCTCCTTGCCAAAAATAAAATAATAAAAATACATGATAGGTTTGTTTTAGCATCACTCATGGATATTCTGAACTCTCTTTGCCAAAAAATGTTTGAAAAATTAAAATGCAAAATAAAAGTAGGCCTTGCCATTCAACAACAGACCAGCACAGGAATTAACATATAAATCACATGTTCTCAACCAAGGGTCACACAGTGTGCATATATATATGTGTGTGTGTGTGTGTGTGTGTGTGTGTGTGTGTGTGTGTCCCACTCACTCCCATGCCAGAATCCTCAGAAGATGCCAACCATAGCTGTTGGTGAAATGTCAGGAATAAGCCCCCACACAAAACTATGGATTCCAGCCATGAAAGCCTTCGACTTCA
This sequence comes from Sceloporus undulatus, assembly GCF_019175285.1. NCBI lineage: Eukaryota > Metazoa > Chordata > Lepidosauria > Squamata > Phrynosomatidae > Sceloporus > Sceloporus undulatus. The sequence continues at coordinate 26,396,456 of NC_056522.1, read as the reverse complement.
CGATCCATTTGTTTTTCGTTTTTGGCTGTGAACCGTATGCTCAGCACTCTTCTCCAGCTCCACGTCTCAAATTCGTTGATTTTCTTCTTACCCCCTTTCTTCGCTATCCAGCTTTCACATCCATGCATGCTAATGGGGAATGCAATGGCTTGGATGATTCTAACTTTAGTGCTCAGTTGTATATCTTTACTCTTTAGGATCTTATCTAGTTCTTTCATCTCTGCTCTTCTTATTTCTTGACTGCAGTCTCCATTCGAATAAGTGACTGATCCCAAATACATGAAATCTTTAACTGTTTCGATTTCCTCATTGTCTAGGTTGAATTTAGGTTACATATTCATAACACCACAACAGGATTTAGGGCATAAAAAACAGAGATAGTTTGAGGACCAGTAAGTTTTTTAAAAAAAGAAAAACCACCCATACAATGGAGGAGCAGTACATTTGAACTTGCCAATCCACAGTTAGCCCTGTAGCATCTGCAAAGGCTGATAATTGCAAACTGAATGGATTTTCCAGCCTTTGGCTGATATGCTGCATAAGATTCCAGCAGAGAATGCCTGTGGTCACTCAGAATTTGGAATCGCTTCAGTTCTGGCCCCGCCACTTGCTATGGACTTTGCCTTTGGCAAGATAGATAGCTGGGATCTGAGTCTCAGGTGCATAGATGTCCATGGTCTATGTCCAACTGTCTCCACAGTCCCTTTTGTGAGATGCTGTTCCAGGTCTTACTGACATTGAGCAACAACGCCAACTTTTCATTGAAATATTAAAACTAAACCTTAGGCTAGAATCCAGCAAAAGACCAATCATGTATGCGAGATAACTATGCATGACTAGTCCTTTCCTCTGTGTTGCTTAAGAAACATGGCAAATAGCCTGTTATGTTTTTTTTTAAAAAGACTTCTCACTTCACCTGTGGAAACTGCTACAAAGCTCAACGTTAATAAAGGTTTACTTTTACTTTTCATTTTGTCCCATGGGAACCCCTACCTTGGACTGGGGGCAGTGGTTGTAATTCAGAGGAGAGGAGAGGATAGAGCTTGGAAAAGTTATTTTCGTTGTACTATAAATCCTGGTAGCCATGCTGTCTAAGGGATTCTGGAAGTCTCAGTGTGAAAAGGAGTTTTGCTGGGTGATGGGTGGTGGCTCTCATGTGCCAATGAGTGTGAGGGAGCATGGTGTAGAGGTTTGAACGTTGGGCTATGACTCTGTAGACCAGGGTTCAATTCTCAACTTAGCCATGAAACCCACTGAGTGATCTTGGGCAAGTCACATGCTCTCTGCCTCAGGGGAACACAGTGACAAACCTCCCCTGAACCAATCTTGCCAAGAAAACCCCATGAGCTTCAGGGTCTCCATAAGTTGGAAACAACTTGAAGGCACACATCACACACACATATACAGTTAAGTGCAGTGGTAAACTCAACTTTAAAGAAGATATACAAGGGGCTACGGTTCAGCAGACTGGATAGCTCCTTTAAAGTTAAGACTATACCCCAAAACAAGCTCTTTTTCCAAGCTCAGAGAGAGAGAGAAGTCATTAGAACACATCTCCTGATATTTGGGAAGAAGAAATCAAAATTCTCATTCCTCATCAGAAATTGTTGTTCTTGTTGTTCTTATTGTGTGCCTTCAGGTCATTTCCAACTCAGAGCAACCCTAAGGCGAACCTATTATGGGTTTTCTTGGCAGGTTTTGTTCAGAGGGGGTTTGCCATTGCTATCCTCTGAGGCTGAGAGAGTGTGGCATTCCCATGGTCACCCAGTGGGTTTACATGGTCAAACTGGGATTCAAACTCTGGTTTACAGAGTCATACTCCAAAGTTAAAACCGCTATGCCACACTGGCTCTCTCATCAGAAATTATCCATTAATATTTATTTCCAAGGGTCATTGTATGTTCTAGAGAGTGGTCTGGGGTTAGGGTCAACCCTACCTTTAAGCAAAATGAAGAGGCCACCCCAGCAGCAGATCCTAGGGCCAGGGGGACAATAGTGGGGTGCAATGGTAAATGCCGAAATGGAATTGTCACCAGAGTAACACCTCCAAAGAGAGTGAAAAATCCAGGCAATTGTATCAAGCCATATCATATATTTTATACTTTTATTTAACTTTTGTAGTGTTTTAATCTCTGTTGTTTTAAAATGTTGTTAGCCATCTTGAGTCCCATTCTTAAGAGAAAGGTGGGATATAAATTATAAAATACAGTCAACCCTCCATATCCACGGATTCTTTAGCCACTGTTCATGGCTTGAAAATATTCAAAAAATGTATAAATTCTAAAAAGCAAATCATAGAATCATAGAATAACAGAGCTGGAAGAGACCACAAGGGCCTTCCAGTCCAACCCCCTGCCATGCAGAAACTCTCAATCAAAGCATCCCATGATTTTGCTACTTTTATATGAGGCATGCTATTTTACTATGCTGTTGTTTGAGCATCCACAGATTTTGGTATCCATGAGAGGATCCTGGAACCAAAACTCAGTGGATACCAAGGGCCCACTGTAACAATAATAAGTAACAACAATAACAATATCAACAAGCCAGTTCTAACAGCTTTGCTCTCCATCAGAAGGTCTTTTGTAAATCTGTTATTTGCTAGTTCAAGACCAAGCCATCCCTAACTAGACCAGGAATACCTCATAATTTGGAAAAGTTATTATTGGGGGGCCCCAGCTCTACGAATCCAGCCAGCATGGGTGTTTTGGGTCTACAGCTCCCAGAATTATCCAGCCAGACCGGCCACTAGCCAGGGTTAGTTTGAGTAGAGGATTCTGGGAGCTGTAATCCAGAAAAGCAATGTTTCAAAGCTCTGTGTATAATAAAGTTGGTAATGTAGAACTGTCTATTCTATTCACACACACAATCATTATACAAGTTAAGGGAGTTCTTGATTTAGGACAGATATAACAGCTGTAAGGAAGAGTAAAGAAGAAAAGTCTTTAAAATCTTATTTTCCTATAAAAACAAGAAATGAGCTGAAAAGAAATATTTATCATTGTTAATATGATGCAACTACAAACAATTCTCCTTCATGGAAATTCAGAAGAAAGATGTTTTCAAATTTGAACATAGTTGTGTAGTCTGGAATATCAGTATGCAAAGGGACTGTCTGCACAGCCTCTTAATTGCTTAATTGCATAATCTTGCTTTTTCTGCATGTGGAAATGCGTAGTGTTGGTGCAGCATATTTCTACATGTAAATATTTATGCTGCACTGAGGGAATTTTGGATTGCAACTATGGAGAAATTATCATTTTTGCATATTCCCATTTCAAGGGTTTCCTTTAGAGCACACCCCATTCACAATTTAGCAAAATGTCACCAGGGCATCTTGGAAATGTCACAGATAGACTTGCATTCCAGATCCTTAGGAGGACAGCAGGGAAATATTGGGGAGACAAGGTGTTTTAGTAATTTGAAGAGGAGGGAAAAATGAGATCACCTATTTCTTCTTCTTTTCTTTCTTTTTAAAAAAATAAGATCCTTTGGCTTGTCATAACTTAAGTGTCTTGGCCCCCAGACAAAGTGTTTGGCTTCATCTATTAGTCTTGGCAAGAACAGGTGATTTTGAAGAGTTTTGGCTTGTTTAATGACAGAATTATTACGTTAATGAAAGAGGGGTGTGTATTATGTGATGATTAGTGTGGGGAGTTCTAAATGCCCTTTTGCTGGCATGAGTGCATTTTCATAATAAAAGAAAGGTTGAGAGAGCTTAGAGAGAGATAATCTGGCCTTTTATAATACTCAGAGGTGATGAACCAGAGATTGCCTGTAATTAAGGGGGGGAAATCTACACACAACAAACCTATTTTGTTCTTGTGTTCAACACTAATTTTAAAAGCTTAAAAGTAGCAAGTGTGATCAACCATGCCATCTAGTGGCTAAAGAGCATTTGAAAGAAATCTTAATGATGTGTACCTTCATTTCCAAGATGCATTGCTCTTTCAGACTTATGACAAACCTAAAATAAAACTATCATGGGGTATTCTTGCTAAGAGTTGTTTAGAAGGGGTTTCCATAGTCATCCTTTGAGGTTAAGAGTGTGTGACTTGCCCAAGATCACTCAGTGGGTTTCCATGGCCAAGCAGTGAATTGAAGCCTGGTCTCCAGAACTGTAGTACAACCCAGATCATAGTCCAACAGCATTTTTAAAACTGGTTTTAAAATTAGTTTATTTTTTTAAAAATCTATTATTAAAGACTTATTTACAGGCATATCTCAGTTAACAAAGCTTCTGATATATACCACTACCTAGACAATAGCAATTTGATCTAGTTTGGGACTGGGTAGACACTCTGCTCATTCTATTAGCCACCCCATTTGCCGAGGCGGCTATTGAGCCATCTCCGTTCCGGACGCCCCTTGGAACCAGGCTCCAACATCAGTAATGTATCACTGTTAGCAAGGCCTTCACTTTTCCTCTTCTCCCATCTTTGCTTCGTTAGTTCTTATGCATGTGTGTTTGTGTTTATTATTTTATTAATAAAACTGAAAAACCTATTTGGAATTGCCTCTGGAGTTCTGTGTGATTTGGAATTGGAATAAAAAGGGTTAAGAACTCAAGGTTGAATGCTGCTCCAGCCAAGGTATTTTATTGAACTATTACATTTCCTTCAAACATATCAATTTGTAGGTGCCTTATCAAGACCACAGTTTTTTTGGGTAACAGCTCCATTTCATGTACAGAAACCAACTGGGCTGGCAGTTGGCCATTTTAGCACAGCAGTGGCATCAGATTGGGGCAGTAGTATCATTAGAGTTGGTGATGTCACTGGGTTGGGGTCTTCTATAAAACCTGACAGTTACAGGCTATTAAAAGGTGCAGAGTAGGCTTCAAGGAAAAAGAATCCTCCCCTCTGGAATTATATACCACTGACCTCAACTTACTGTAAAGACCCGAAGCTATCTTGTATGGCCATTCCATCTTTCGCAGCAAGCAAGAAAGATCTGATTGTTGTTTGTCTGCTAATTGTTGTCGTTCCATAACTCATTCCATGAGGAGAAGCAAGTGAGAAATAAATACAGTGGGGCCTTGGTATCTGCTAGGGTTTGGTTCCAGGACTCCCCATGGATACCAAAATCCATGGATGTTCAAGTCCCATTAAACACAATGGATAGTAAGATGGAGTTCCTTATATAAAATGCAAAATGAAGGTATCTTTGTATATTTATTTCAGTATTTTCAAGCTGTGGATGCTTGACTCTCTAGATAAAGAATCATTATTTGACTGGCAGAACAGCTTCCCAATTGGGCACTGCCAACTCTGCCTGCTCACCTTGAAGCACAGAATGCGCCTGTGAGGCAGCTTTGGGGCTTTTCAATAAGTCAAGAGTTGCAATACCAGAGATGGGAATATTAACCCCTACAGCACCTGAAAAAGCACATCCATGCTTGTAATGTACACTTAACACCTACCTGAATTCTGACCATATACCTCTTTATCTTTCCCTGTACCTGCCTTTGAAGGCTCCCATGTGCTGAGAAGCAATTAAACCCTTTTAAATACAAGCAATAAAATCATCTTGCCGTCTGTGCAATTTGTTGTGTCTCCTCCACATGGCTTCAAGGAACAATGAGTACTCAGGGCAGCAACGCAAAATACACATACCGAGCAACACCTGACAGGGGGAATAAGATGGATCTGGAGCCATCTTAATGACTGCAGTAGATTGGCAAGGATTTCTTATTCCCAAATAAAGATAGTAGTAATGATTCCTCATCTTGCCCTAATTTAGAACTGAAATGATCAAAGCTGGACTAAATAGGAGCCCTGGTGGCACAATGATTAAATGCCTATACTGCAGCCACTCACTCTCAAACCATAAGGTTGCGAGTTCAATCCCAGCCAAGGGGGCTCAAGCTCGACTCAGGCTTGCATCCTTCTGAGGTCACTAAAATGAGTACCCAGATTGTGAAGTTGAAGGCTTTCATGGCCGGCATCCATAGTGTTTTGTGGGTTTTTCGGGCTATGTGGCCATGTTCTAGAAGAGTTTCTTCCTGATGTTGCGCCAGCATCTGTGTCTGGCATCTTAACAGAATGCATTCTCTAAGGATGCCAGCTACAGATGCTGGCGAAATGTCAGGAAGAAACTCTCCTAGAACATGGCCACATTGCCCAAAAAACTATAAAAAGTACCCAGATTGTTGGGGGCAATTACTTTACATTTTATAAACCGGTTAGGGAGTGTTTAAGTGCACTGATAAGTGGTATAGAAATGTACTTGCTATTACTATAAAACCAGGACTTTGTAGAATAGGGAGAATAGAGGAGAGAGTAGGGAGCGCCATTCTGTTCAGGTTAAAAAAATCAAATACCTGGGCTCAGAATCTAACAACTTCAGTCTTATAAGTAAAATAACAAGATTAGTTAAAAAAAAAAGATAAGCTGCAACACATGGTATACTATCTCTCCATGATTAAGCTGATCTTCCTGCCTTTCAGAGACTTTCTTGTGATGTAAAGGTGCTTCAGCTTATTCTACAACAATTGGAAAAAAAAAATCCAACCAGAACAATTACAGAACAATTCTGTATCTACACTGGGATTTCATTGGGATGATCAGCAGCAATGCATTCAGCTATTTGCCTTTAGCTTGACCTGCTGGTGGATGTCATCTATAAACTTCCCAAGAAGCCTTGAAAGGCTCTGCCAGTGCCTATTGCAGTGTGTCCAGGAAAACAGCTGGACTCCTTGCTGCTGATCCCCTCACTCTCCAGCAACCCAGAGATGGTTGTGCAGTTTATAAAATGGGGTGGGAGGACTAGAATCGAGAAACACTGGAACAGTGATACATACATCTCCAGGAGCAAACAATTGTCTCCATTTCTTCAAAACTTTCAACTGTTTGGACAGCCGGGAAAGGCAGAAAAGAGTATAAAGCCATTGGGTGGACATTCTTCTCTGCACAATGCTTACTCCTGATATTTGTGTATTCCTACATAGCAGGGGGTTAAAATAGATGGCCCCTGTGGTTCCTTCCAATTAAGATTGAGTTTCATCTGATGCAGAGGTGGGAGTCATGCAACCCTCCACATAGCACTGAAGAGTAATTTCCAGCATTCCTTACCACTAGCTAGCAAGGGCTAGTAAAAGATGAGTGTTATTTGCAGAGCCACATTCTCTAGTTAAAAAGAGCTTTATTTCATTATTTTTCTGGCTTTTTCAAAGGCACCTTTGATAACTCCTTGGACCTTTTTCAAGCCTACCTATATCTTACTAATGATCTATTCCCCGCCAGTGCTCAAAATCTGTGATTCTTGGCCAAATTTCAAAATATGAGCATGCAATGTCTTTGCACTCTCCTGCCCACTACCCAAACTGCTCCAACAAGGTATGCGGCTTTCAGTAGAGAAACCGGAATTCCAGCTCCTGCATTAAACAATGAAGATTGGGGGGAAATAGTAGGATTCAGGCAAATATTCCAAACAGTTCTATTCAAAGTTCCATAGTATTAAGGGAAGTTGTGTGTATGGGGGAGCTGGTACAGGCAGCAGCCACAAAGCACACATTACCCACATTATCTTTCTCAACAGAAGGCATGAATAGAGCGTTGTGGAAAGCAACTAGGTGGGTCAACCACACTAACTGGATCACTTGAGAATGGCCTTCAGGTAAGACTGAGTATGTAAATCACCTGAAAAGAGACACATAAATTATTTTTCTTTTTGCAGAGAAACACTACATTCCAAAGTCTGCAGAATGCTCAGCATGTTGTATTAATTTTGTGTTTAGCATAAATAACTGCAATAACTTAGCTGTTATGAAGATAGTACAATCATTTTTTTTAATTGCACAGTAAACAAAGGAAGGATTTTTTTTCTTACAAATGCACTTCATATAAGAATAGTTTTAATACAGAAAATAGGTCTCTATGCAATTTACAGAGAGCATGTGAGGGTTTTGTCACTGAATATGATCCATCTAATTAAATAAAAATTAACACTTTCTCATTGGATTTACACATCAAGTGAGACATCAACATACTGTTTTAGATCTGCAAGAGGCTAATGTACTCCCCACTGAAACAAAAGTTGTACGTAATTCTTAAACTATTTTATAAAAGCAGACCATTCAAGTATTTAAACACACTCTTTAAAGAGTTTTAGAAAAAAAATACAAATTATTTTCATAGTTAACACCATGAATTCAAGTCAAGGTACACTGATGAGAACCTTAACAAGGCAGCATTTTACTGTGATTATAAAATTCAGTTAAGTAACAGAGGAATAATAGTGAATGACTTTACCAAGAGTGGTAGTTAATCTACATTTTCTGAAAATGAATTGTGAAGAGAAATACTGTATTGATGGTATAATGCTAACAACCATTTGTATCTATGCACGTGTATGTACGTATATGCACACACATTCTTATTATTTTTAAAACCCCAGTTCTTTTATAAGAATAAGTTAGGACAGAACAAAATCCACCACAATACTGAGAAGATATCTGAAATATAGAAATGTAGATATACAGGTATATAGGTTTCTAAATATTTAGGAAACAATGTAAACAGATACTAAGCACTTTTACATTAACATCAATTTTAATGGCAATTAAATTAGATATCTGCCCTTTTCTACAACATCAACAGATTTGGGCCTAAACCAGACAAAGACCTCCTGATTCAATGAGTCAACACTGTAAATTTCCTAGATTCATTTTGTTTAGTCTAGTCAAGATTAACAACTAGATTTAGCCCTTTGGGAGCCCTCCCCCCAGGTATGGGGCTTCGCCTTCATTTTTGAAAAAAGGGAGTGGTGAATTCAAAATCACGATTAAGCACTGAATTATGTTGTCATTTTTAACTTATGATTACATTTCAGACCCTCAGTCCTGCAACGTTTATGCTTAATTATGACTGGATTTCTGCAAAAATTAACCTGTCATTAAATAACTTTCACAACAGTCCACTGAAACTACTACTCATTTTGCAGCCCAAGGAGTAGCCCATACAACCAAACAGTAAAGAATCACATTGTGCTGGGTCACATGAAAGAAAGTATTTTTCGAAAAGATTATTGCTATTCCAATGACTTGGCAAATTCAGCATAGTCAATGTATCCATCATTGTTCTTATCATCATCTTGCAAGACACCATCTATTAAGCTAATTAGCTCCTCTTCTTTCATAGTTGGAGTATGTTCACCTCCTTCCTACAAGAAAAGAAAGTGGATGGTTTCAGCAAAGCAAAAGGTTTGCAGGATGTATAAAAATCAGAATTCTTGAGGGAATTGCTTTAAGAATGTACTAACTTTGCTAGGAAGTAGACAATGAGGAGGGAAAAAACTTGTATGGGCCAAGGTGGGTCTTGATTCAAAAGCTACAATATCCTAGGGCTGGATATTTTCAGGATTGTAAGCCAGACTCACAATCTTTTGACTTTTGGGATTCATGATTATGGTTAATAATGAAAGAATGAGACCTCAAACCTACCTCTTACACTAGGCACCACCCCAAACCAAGGGTTTCCAAAGCACTGCAGATCAGAATGCTGGGACAGGATGACTGCAGCATTCTCCCGGACATGGGGCGTGTTGGAACAAGCAGGTACAGCTGAACCCTGAGAGGTCTCTACAGATGCCTGTCTCATTAACAACTTGACTGGGAGAGGGCTGCAATCATCTTTTCCCAGCACCTTAATCTGCAGTGCTTTGAAAAGTCCTCAGCTAGAGTGCTGCCTGGCTTAAGAGGTAAGTTTTTGTGGGTAGCATCAGCACATGTAGCTGTGAACATGGAGCTCTGTTGTTGTTGCTGTGCCTAACAATGCAGGATCTCTGCCTAAATTTTAATCTGACCTCCTTCTCCTAAAGCAGCGTTGCAGGATTTTTCATCCCTCGCCCACAAACCACTTGAGTTCTGTAAGCCAGTGGTTACTTCAAGTTCAGTTTAGGATGCAATCTTTTCTGGAAAGAATCCAGAGTTGCTAGTTTTAGACTCAACATGCATTAAAAAAAATAAACTGAATGATAGAAAAATATTAACATAAATATTACACATGGCGGCCTTGCTCCTGGATATGGCCCACTAGATTTCCAGTCCTCACCTCTCTATGCACATGTGTTATTGCAGTGGCAAGCTCAAGCCCATCAAGCAAGTTGTTGCCATCGTAGTCATGCATTTTGAAGTAATGGAGTTGCAGCTCTTGTGGTGACATTTCTGATTCCGGTTTGTCTATGACTCCTTCTAAATGTTCCATGATATGGCTGTGAAATAAGATTATCACAACTGTAAAACGTACAACTAATTCAACCTGTTAAGCAGAACAGTATAAGGCAGGGAGTGGAAAACCTTGGTTTACCCTGAATCACCTGAACTAGATGCAGCTCACAGAGATTCCCTATCTAGCCTGCAAGGTCCCTTTGTTGTTATCTCTGATCAAAGATGAGAGGCTATTTAAATCCCACAATTTTTTTTTTGGAACTGAATTCTTTTTTTTTTTAGTCCAGAAGCCAAGATACATATAGCTTGTCCTCCATATCCATGGATGCTTTATCTCCAGATTCAATTACCCATGGCTTGAAAATATTCCAAACATATATAAATACCAAAAAGCAAACCTTGTTTTTGACATTTTATATGAGGGATACCATTTTACTACCTTGTTGTATTTAATGGGACTTGAGCATCCATGGATTTTGGTATCCACAGGAGGTCCTGGAACTAAACCACAGTGAATACCAAGGGCTAGCTGTAATCATCACAGCTTGTTGCGTGAATACTCTAACGTGCATATTTTACTTCTGTGAATAGCAGCTGACAGGGAGGTGTGAGAAGAATTAAGATTGTAGAGAGAGAAGATCCAACTCTGTCTTTTTTTCTCCTGCTTGGGTCTCTACAAGAAACAGCTTCGCAAATTCTTTCCATGAAATGCAAACATCATCTTCAAATTAGGACACCTACTTGTGGTATGGATAGAAAGGCAGTGGTTGAGCAGGTAGAGAGTAACACTCTGCCTGTGCAGTTCTATGCCCTTTCCCCACCAACAGCTGTCAAAATCCAGGAGGAACTTCTGCTGACGCTGCTTATTGATGGGAAGGCAACTCAGACAATTTAGAAGCAGTTCGTTTTAGAAAAAGGCATAAGCATATGGTCGCAGATGGAGTGCACACTTCTTTCCCTTCCCCTCAGAGCCTAGACCTGTTGTATCTTAATCATATGAATTATCTCCCTCATCCCTCCCTATCCCCACAGGTAAATAGCAGCAGCAGACTCTCCTAAGGCTTCACAGCTGTTGGGAGGAAGGCTTTGGATGGAGTGCAAATGACTAGAAAACAGCTGCATGCACATGGTTCAAAAGGAGACACATACACAGATTAGCCACATTTATACAAGTATATATTAACAAGCCAGGGTTCAGTTCCCAGCTTGGCTATGAAACCCACTGGATGACCTTCAGCAAGTCACATGCTCTCAGCCTCAGGGGAAGGGAATGGCAAACCTCTGAACAAATCTTGCCAAGAAAAACCCATAATAGGTCTGCCTCAGGGTGGCCATAAGTTGGAAACAACTTGAAGGCACACAACAGCAATTATTAACAGGGTATCATTCAAAGAGTTACGTGCCTCCTCTTCACCGTTCAACAGGGAGAAAAAGTTCCCAGTTTTTCTGTGTAGTTGATGTGCACCTAACAAAAAACATTTGCAAACTCAACCAACTCAATTGACACTATGTGTAGTTTGGCCCTGAAAAGGGGATTGCAAAAGGGTTTCACAGGAAATTGTGAAGTAACATAAGCAGGCTAATTATGAAACAATCTAAGATTTTGAAAATATTGTTCCCATACTGGAGATCTGGCTGCCTTTTAGTCTGGACATTACTATCATAGATATAAAAAATATCTTGAGACATATGGGCAATGCAGAATCCAATGACTTGGTTGTGTTTTTCAGTCTGACATTTAAAGGAGCTATTCAAGGTGCTGAACCCAAAACAGTTACACCACCTTGGATTGCTCCTTTAAAGCTCAGAAGAAAACCCATAATGGATTCAACACCCCACTGACATGGAAGCCTACACTGTCTCTGGGTGATTTGATGCAGATCAATGAGATTTTCTGACTTTCAATAGTTCAAGAACAGAAGCAAAATTATTTTTTTTCCTGTGTTAAACTCAGATTGCTAAAATAATTTATGTAAAGACAAATGCGTTGCAACAAAGCAATTGGCCACAGTACTTTAAACTCTGAGAGACAACATACACATCTAAGAGTACTTTAGAAGGAGAATATCCAATGTTGCTTCTTATTGTTCCCTTTAGAGTTTACAGGCAACTGCAGGGCTGGCGTGAAATGTAGCTATTCCAAACTTTACATATTTAATACCATTCAAATAAAAAACAGTTTTGCAAGGGAAGAAATTTTTTATACCAGATCCAACAAACAAGCACTTATCTTTTCCCCTGGCTTAGAAAATTTAGTGTACTGCACTACAACTCCCAGAATCTCCAGCTGATATCAGTGCAGTGCATATTGAATGTACATAATTCAACATAGTAAATTTTCCATACTCTTTCTTATTCTGAAATCATGATAGGTTTTGCATTCAAGGACAAAAATGGCTCATATCTTAAATACATAGAACATTATTAAAGCAAACTCTACTCTCCTTCAAAATGCCCTTAAAACACCTTCCCTATATGCCAACAGAAGGACATTAACTGTGCCAAAGAAAAGTCTGTTATTTTTTTGGCATTTGGCTGCTATAATAAATACAATTTGAGTAATCAAGAATTTGCTTTTTGGGTGAAAGGACCGTAAAAATAGTTCAGTTCTGGTAGTGAAAACAACTTCCTGGATTCTAAATGAACCAAGTGGACTCTGTTATTAAATCTTAATTGTGTACCTGTCTGTTGCTGGTAGATGCTGGGGAATGAGTGAAACACTCATTCCCCACTCCTGCTCCTTTTCCTTATCATCCTTTTCCTGCTCACACTCCTGCTCCTTTTCCTCATCATCCTCTGTCTAGCTGAATTTTTTTAGCAGCATTGGGACTGGGAGGATGGTGACGGAGGACTGGAGAAACAGACATTTAATATTGGGTTACAGCAGTGTGTTTGCATTAAAACAAAGTTTAAACTGGGAACAAGCAGGATTCTATTCTTGCCAATCCTACTGTAGCCATGTGTGCCTGCCTATAACAGGCAAGGTAAACAGATGGCTCCCAAATCCCTCACTAAGCATGCAACAGCAAAACAGAGAGAAAAGGGGAGAGCAGGAAGGGCAGATAAGCCTGACGGAACAACTACATTCAGCATGTTGAAAAAGGACAAATTTGAAAGTTTAGCTGCCAAAATGGAAATAGTAAGTGGTGACTAGCAAAGGAATACATGATCATTGGATATATTTTGGAAGAAGCCTTCAAGTACTTTCTAGAAGGTTCACAATGTTTTGGTTACTTATTCAAAGTGCTGTTTATGACTAATAAAGCCCACTATGGCTCAGGTCCAGGCTATCTGGCAAGCCATATCTCCTTATAGGAGCCTGCTTAGGCTCCAAGATCATCCGGAGAGGCCCTTCTCTCAGTCTCACCACCATCATAAGCATGGTTGGTGGGGAAACAAGACCTTCTTTGGAGTGCCCTTCCCAGGGAAACCAGAACGGTTTCCTCCCTGAAGTCCTTCCATTGCTAGGCAACAATCAGTTTTAACTGCTCTTTATCTTTTAATGGCATTTTGTCTTTTTAAGTGCAGTTTTAAACCATTTTAATACTGTCAATAGTTTAACCTTGTTTTAATGTTCCCTTTTTTGTATGTTTTTGCCACACTGTATTTTTAAATTAAGTTGCCTTGAATCCCAATTTTGGGAGAAATGCAGGATGTAAATAAATATAACATAATAGTAGTAGATGTAATAATAATACTTGCTATTACATTTCACATATACATGTATATATTGTTAATTTTGAATAAAAAGTTCGCTAAAACATATTTAATTGCTTTTTTCTGTGGTGTAAGATCCTATACCTAGTCTTTCCATGTTATTTCTGCCTCTGGTACAACATTTTTGTTAAAGAAGTACTGCCCTAGAACACATCTACTTAATTAATTGAGGTTTGTATACATTTCCAACATTCTGTCATCAGCAGAAGAAACATGGCAGAAATTTCAAAGATGCTCATATGGTGTCATCTGCCTTCCACCACTTGATCCCAGCATTCAATCGTCAGAGATATGTTGCTGCTGCCCATGAAGACTTTCATTAATTATCATGGTTTGTATTTATTTATCGTTAGTGTAAAAGTATGTTATTCCATGAATTTACCTTCTCTAGCACTGCTAACAACCTGCCACAGAGCAGTAGGAAAGAACTGATCAGATCTGTAATCCAAATATCTGTTTAATAACAAGATTTTGTCTGCTGGTGGAAAGCCACTAGTTCAAGGGAAGAAGTGCACAAGCCTCCAGGGACTCGAGAAAGGGCTTTCTCAGGGGCTTCACTCACAATTTAGAACTTCTACCACCATAATTTTATACTGTTCTCTGAATTTCCTAGTACTTTTGATCACTGCATCATCTGGATTGAGCAAAGTGCACTCAATAGGTTTCTGTGGCCTGGGAGTTACCTCCTTGCCGCATAGTATTTTTCTTCCCCTTGAACAAGTTGATTATTCCACTCCTGAAGGTCACTATGAGTTGCAATTTTATGGCAAAAAAATTGTATTGAAAGAGGAAAGAAATGTAAGTGGTTACTTCTAGATTTGATTTAGTTTTTTTTCATTTTCAGTTGCAGTAAGTAGAGAGCCAGCATGGTGTATGGTTTGAGTGTTGGACTACAACTCTGGAGACCAGAGTTTGATTCTCAGCTTGGCCATGAAACCCACTGAGGAGGAAGGCAAAGGCAAATCTCCTTTGAACAAATCTTGCCAAGAAAACCCTATGATAGGGTCTCTGCAGGTCAGAAACAACTTGAAGGCATACAACAACAACAACGTCCACAGTGGGTGCTGGAGGGGAAAAGTTCAACCCTAAGTTGTGGGAAGTGTTTCAGTTATAGGCAGTAACTCAGAGTTGCTACATGAGCCCACAGGGCAGGCTAAAGAGCTGTTACTGCTGTACCTTGCTGGCATACCTGACTGAGAAAAAATGAGCATTACTGTCTACGTCTACATAACTAAAAGAAGGACTGCAAGAAGAGAAGGGTTTGAAATAAAGTTAGAGAACAGAATATTAGTTTATGTTCAAGGAAGCAACAAATAAGACAAGCCCTAAACCACCTCTTTACTTCTACTGCCCCTAGGGGCACACAGTTGCTTGAGAAAGTAGCTGTTCAGCTCTGCTTCCAACATGCATTACTGAACTCCACTGCTATACTCTTCAGAAGAATCGGTAGCTCAAATCCAACATTTACACTGCATATGAATTTACAAAATACATACTCCTTATCCTGCACCATGTTTTTATCAAGGCGTGCATTAGGATGATGACTTCCACCAGGGTGGGGATCCTCAGCCAAACACATCAAGCAGGACAGAAGAACTAGGCAGCTAAGAAAAAATACTCTATACATCCTCAGGTGTATCATTATAGCCATATTCCTAGAAAGAAAGAAAAAGCACATAAAAAAATATTAAAGCATAAGACACCTTTCATGTAGTTAGAAACATAAAACTACCGTAATCTCCCACATATTTACAAACAGTTATGAAGCCCTTCAATGGAATGCAGTAAAATACTTGGCCTCCCCCTGAAAAAAGCATCAAGACAACCTCCAAACAGCAACTACAAATGATACAACTTCACTTTTCCCAAAATGAAAGCTGTGGTATCATGCTCCAGCCCTCCAGAGCAACCAAAATCAAGTGGAAGCGGGGATATTTTATCATATACTACTTCAGTTTTAGGCTGGGGATGTGCGTCAAAACCACAAGGAATTTGTGTCAATGTGTTTGAATGTCAATTTGGCATACTCTTGTAGTTTAGAGTGTTACCCTCACATGCAAGGCATATGGTTTTGAAGGGTACAAGCACCCCAGAATTATACATTTCATTCCCTGTCCTCTGCTATTTTCCCAACATGTTTGGAGCCAGTGGATGCAACTGAAAGCTGGACTAATAGTCAGCTTTAGCTGAACACCCAATTTAGTTCAAAGTAGATCTTCATAAAGGTGGAAACAGGCAGTTTGGACTATATATAATGGGAAAGGCATCTCTTTGCTTGTGATATTAACACTTGCATTTACTGAAAAAACACTGAGTTCATTTTAATTTTGAAAGTGATCTGTTTCAGTCTAAAATGAAGGTATCTCATGACACCTTTAAGACTGATTTATTTGAGCATGAGCGCTCATGGATTTCAGTCTCCTACTTCAGGTATACTGATGGGGTACAATACTCAAGCCAGACACTGTACTCTAAGCAAAGTTCCATAGATGTGGAGGCAAAATTATAATGCAATGGGATACAAAAAGACAGTTGTGGATTGGTTCTAAACATTCAAAGGGATGTGTAAAACGCAATCTTACATATTACAATACAGAGTCACGTATTTTTAACGTTATGAAGTTTGACCAAATAATTTATTGTGGCTACGTTTAGTTTAACATTTTATATTCCTCTTCTTCTTTCTTTCTTGATATTTAATACTGTAAGCCACTGCGATCAATGTGTTTTAATAATTAACAACCATCAGCTTCCCGTAAGCAATTCAGACAGGGTTTGTGACAACAGGTTTCTCCAGATAAGAGTATGGATTGAAAGAGTTTTAACACCTACGTGTACGTTTGTGTAATGTTGTTTCAACACAACACCCAAACCCTGGCACACTTATTCCTTGCCATCCAACTCTACCAATCCATTCCCAGCAGCTGCTGCTTATTACATCTGTAGCCAGAAACAGAATTCGCCTTCCAGACATTCACACTCAGATGGAACTATTCTAGTAGTTATTACTCACGTGAAACAGATCTCAACATTTGCTAGTGAGTGGGAGAATAAGAGATCCCTAGCCGTTTAAATAAAGGAGGATGAATGTTGTCAGGGAGCACTGGTCTTGAGGCCTCCAGATCCTTTGGTCTACAACTCCCTCAACATTTTGCCATTAGCCATTGCTCACAGCCAGATCTGAGTATTGGACTAGGATCCTGCGAGAGTGGGATTTGAACCCCTCTCGACCATGGAAACGCATTGGGAGACCTCAGGCAAGTTTCTCAGCCTCAGAGGAAGACAAAGGAGTTTGTCAGACAAGGGGAATTGGAAGTATAATCCAATGGCAATCTGAATGCAATCACGGGGTTTAATGTTATTGTGTGACAGACTACTGCCACACGCAAATTCAGGCAATGGCATGCTATTTTGGGGCAATGGGGAGCCAGTCTGAATGCAATGCGTATTCACGTAATTGTGTGACTTTAAGTGAATGCGTTCTGGCCCCACTTTCTTTTCATGTGAATTTAAGAGAAATTCCTCCCGTTTGATAAACTCCAAAAGCAAATCCCTCTGAACAAATCTTGCCAAGAAAACCTTGTGATCGGTTCACTTGAGGATCACCGTAAACTGGAAAAGCCCCTCACCAAAAGCAAGGGGGGCTGATGAGGGAACATGGAGGGCGACATGTCCCTGGCCCTGACCCAGCACAAGGCAGCTGTGTGGCCCTCCTACCCGCCTTCTCTGTCTGCTTGGACTTTGCCTTGAGAGTTTCAAAGCCCTTGTTTTTACACTGAGTTACTTTCAGTTGCCATTTAAGTGCAACCTGAGGCACTGTTTGCCAGGAGGAGGGATGTGGGCAGATTAAGACACTGCCCCAGAAGAGCAGCCATCAAGGAAAGGCCAAGTCTGACTCTGATCACCTTCATGCAAACCTCATTTATGCTCCTGTTTCTAAAACCAAGCGCCCACTGGACACAACCAGGGCACCTCGAAATAAAGCAACACATCGCACTGCACAATAATATCTCACAATACCAATTCATTTTAATTAATTAATATACTGTATGATTAATACAACACTATATTGATTCAGTAAATCACCTGAGAACCTGAGCCGCATGACACAGAGCCTGGCACACAGTTCTGTTATTGAGACCTCTGCCCACTTTAACCCTATCTCAGCCCTACGAGGCTCAGTGTTTAGGCATCCACCATTGACTTGAGTTTTGCTTACTGTTCTCTATCGGGATCGTTATGTCCCTTCCTTCAGTGGCCTCTCGACGTTACTCTTCTTTTGCAAGTAAAGAGAAACAGGACTCAAGCTCGCCGCGGAGCGAGTAAAAAAGGCCCCGCTCAGCCACCATCCCCACACCTAAATGGAAATGGCTCACCTCTGAACCTTGCGCGCGAGCCGCCCAATGGCCACGCCCCCTCCTCCTTTTCCTCCCGCGGCTATTGGCCGGCTTCCCTGAACGTTCCTTGCCTTTCAAAGAGGTGCGAGACGAGCGCATGCGCGGCTTTTACACACACACAGAGGCGCGGCCAGGTAAGTCGTTAGATAAGCCACGCCCCTTCTCCGTTCCTCCCTCCCTCCTCGTAACTCGCGCGCCGCCTCTTCCTCCGGCCTTGTGACGTGGCTTTACTCATTCCTGAGACTCCGCCGGTCCCTCCGCCTCTGGTGCTGATAGGCTCAGCCGCGCTTCAGTCATTCGAGGCAGACCTGAGCTAGCCAATCGCACTACAGGGTTTATTTAAGACCCGCCCTCTCTCTTATTTTGTTATGAGAGCTGGCGCTCACTGATTCCCAAACTCTGGTTCTCCAGGGTTTTTTGGACTTCAGCTCCCAGAAGCCTCAGCCATCTTTGCCAAGGCTCTGGGGTTCTGGGAGTTGAAGTCCAAAATTACCTGTAATGCCAGAGTTTGGGCATCCCTGCCTAGGGTTCCTAGGGCTGCATCCACACTGCAGAAATAATGCAGTTTGACACCGCTTTAACTGCCCTGGGTCAATGCTAGGGGATTCTGGGAACTGTAGTTTTCTGAGACATTTAGCCTTCTCAGTCAGAGAGTTCTGGTGCCACAATGAACTGCAAATCCCAGAATTCCATAGCATTCAGCCATGGCAATTGACACCTTAGGCTGCATCCACACTGCAGAAATAATCCAGTTTGACATCAATTTAACTGTCACAGCCCAATGCTATGGAATTCTGGGAACTGTAGTTTTGCGAGACATTTAGCCTCCTCAGTCAGAGACTTCTGGAGCCACAACGAACTACATATCCCAGAATTCCGTAGCATTCAGCCATGTCAGTTAAAGCCATGGGCTGCATCCATATTGCAGAAATAATCCAGTTTGACACCACTTTAACTGCCCTGGTTCAGTGCTAGGGAATTCTGGGAACTGTAGTTTTGTGAGACATTTAGCTTTCTCGGTCAGAGAGTTCTGGTGCCACAACAAACTAAATATCCCAGAATTCCATAGTACTGAGCTATGTCATTCGAAGCCTTAGGCTTTATGCCTTAGGCTGCTTCCACATTGCAGCAATAACCCAGTTTGACACCACTTTAACTGTCAGAGCCCAATGCTATGGAATTCTGTGAACTATAGTTTTGTGAGACATTTAGCCTTCTCTGTCAGAGAGCTCTGATGCCACAAGAAAATACAGTTCCCAGAATTCCATACCATTGAGCCTTGGCAGTTAAAAGTGTTGTCAAACTGGATTATTTCTCCAGTGCTGATGCATCTTATGTTGGCCCTGGCCCTGTGCATGTGTAGCAGTCTAGAATGTTAGCATTTTGAGTTTTGTGTCTCCCATAAGGGAGAGACGCAAGTCTCAAAAATGCTCACATCCGCACTGCAGAAATAGTGCAAGTTGACAATGCTTTAACTGCCACAGCTCAGTGCTATGGAATCCTGGGATTTGTAGTTTTGTGAGATAGTTAGCCTTCTCTGTCAGAGAGCTCTGGTGCCGCAACAAACTACAAATCCAGAAATCCATAGCACTGAGCCATGATAGTTAAAGCGGTGTCAAACTGCATTATTTCTCCTGTGCAGATGCAGCCTTCGAAAAACGCAGTGCATCCTGATCCTCATGGATGTTTTAGTCAAGTGAATGTTGGACAAGTAGGTTACACACTCTCAGCCTCAGGGGAAGGCAATGGCAAACCTCCTTTGAACGAATCTTGCCAAGAGACAAACCCATGATAGGTTCGCCTTAGGATCGCCATAAGCAGAGAAAGATTTGAAGGCATACAACAACAAAAATCAGAACCAGTGTGGTGTAATGGTTTGAGTGTTGGACTAGGATTATGGAGACTTGGATTTGAATCCCACGCTGGGCCTTGGAAACCCAGTGAATGATTTTAAAGCATTGTCAAACCTTACATGCACTATTAGGGGAAAGAGAAAGAAAAATACCAACTATATCACTGGAATGAAGAATTGGGGTAAATCAGTTACATTATTCACAGCGTCACAATGATAAATTACCTGTTCAGAGTTTATATATTCCAATGCAAAATTCAAAAGCTGTGTCAGGAAACAAGTTCCCTGGGAAAAACTAAAATCTGGAGATACAACAAAGAGTCTTGCGGCCTGTTAAAGGTTAATCAAGTTGTATTTGGCATAAACATATGTAGATTCCAAGCTGCTTCATCAGAGACAAATCTGGAATACATTTTGAATTATGTAAATACAGAGGTATCTGTTTTGTGAAGGCAATTTTGGTTTGCAAGCTTCGTTCTCCAGCTGAGAGTTACTCTTGGGTTTTTAAAATGGCTGAGAATGGAATTTCCTTCGTCAAGAACCGTTGTAGTGGCAGAAGCAAATGTGCAGATAGTAGGGACATATAAATCGAGAAATAGAATTTAAAGGCAGAAATTTTCCTTCTTGAACCTTATAGTTGTTTGCAGATATTCCTTGCAGCTACTCAGTCATGGGCCACAATCCTTCATGCCATAATGCAGATCCTCCAGCTGTTCATGTTTGGCAGGGACAATCCTAACTAATCCTTTGTCCCATTTTATTCAGCTGCTTTGAAGAATGTCCCAGCATCTTTCTCCTCCTACAACTTTCCTCCTTTGTCCCCAGCATATTTCCATTGGTGCAAAAATAGTTTGTACAGTACTCAAACTCAGTAGGGGGAAAGGGGAGGAGTGGGCAAAATCTTGCCCTTTCCTGTAGATTCAGGCAGAAGCAAACTGCTGCAGCAGAGTGACCAGGTGTCATAACCACAAAGGAGGACAAGGCAACATAAAATGGAGGACATTACAAAATGAAAACTAAAAATACTAATATAAATATAAAACCATTTCATATGTTTTATTTACAGCTATATTGTATATACAGTATTTTATTATGTACTCACCAGTATTTTTCTGATAAACTTGTCTTCATTTAAATGCCCCGTTGCCTTACAATATACCTATGGAACTCTGACCAATGCAAATGCTTAAAATTGAACTTTACCAGCAAAAATACCAAGGCTGAATCTATATTTACATTATTCATTTTATATGTACATTAGTGCTGAAATTAAGGGGGAAAACGCTTTCAACATTCGTATTGTGCCTAGTCATGCTCAAAATGGAGGACATTTTCGAATTCCTCCTGGATAGAAGGTTGAAATGTAAGACATATCCTGGAAAAGAAGGCTGTCTGGTCACCCTGTGCTGCAGCCTCTTCTAGCTTGTATTGGATGTTATTCCTCCTGAATGTATTTTGCCATCTTGACTGCACTTGGATGTCGCTGAGCCACGTGTCCCGGTTTTCATCTGTGAAATGTTGGAGTGGATAGCAATGTAGTAGTCTATGTGTGCAACTACGCTACACCATTTACCACTACTATCCAGACTTCCTGTAGAACCTCTGAAGCCCCTCTACATGGCTGTTCTGTGGCTGATGCGAGGGGGACTGGAGAAGTGTCTGGTTGTGTCCCTGTAGCCAGGTGCAGAGTATTGCACCACATCATGCCCTGAGGTGTACCGGGGTCCTCTAGAAGTCTCATAGTCAGACACTTCCATAGAGTTAATTACACTAGCACAAATAATATGGGTGCAAATCAGATTATTTTCTCTTGGAGCTGCTCTAGACTAGATCCAACACGTTAGCACCACACATACCAATTTGAAAGTGATCTGGTACCATCATCCAGTCCAAACCTTGCCTCAGGCCGAAGCCAAATCAGCACTACTATGCTGTCCCTTTTTACTTGGGGCCATCACAATTGCTGTTGTACCTGCCAAGCACCTCTCTGGATAGATGCTGTTGGCATATCGCTTGTCCTGGCATCAGATTGATCGCTTCTCCCATCATTGATAATTGTTGATCGTTGATGGCTGGGCACCTGTGCTGGAGGGAGTGCTTGCTTGGGAAGGTGGTGTCAGTGGAGGACCTTAGGAGAAAGAAACCTTTTCTTTCTTTCTTTCTTTCTTTCTTTGCAACAATTGATTGGGCTCAGAGCAGGTAGCAAGTAATACTTGCTTCAAAAAAACAGTGATTGTTGCCACTCATCCAAATCCAGCCTGATCCAGGTGTCCATGTAGCAACTGCTAGCAAAACACCACAAGAATGGAACTGGCCTTAATTTGTATAAACAGATTGTGGTGGATATAGGATGAGTCTGGGGGTTTGGGCTACTACAGACAAGTGGCAAGATTCTTTCCTCTCCACCTGAGTCCACTACTGGGACATGCTTGCTTCTACTCTGGGGATGGATCAAGAGAGAGGAAAGAGCAAGAAGAGAAAGAGGGGAAAAAAAGTTCCTGTCTTAGGTGAGAGAATCAGAGTTGCTAAAGGGTACTGGCACAAAGCAAAAACCCTCTTGGTTGCTGGGCCCACGCTTTCATGGCTCAGCCTACTATCAGCTAACCCTCCACCAAGTACAGGATGGTGCTTCAATGTTACAGTTAGGTACAGGAGGGACTTTTGGTTATTGCAGAGAGAAGGGAATACCAACCTCTTTAGTATCTAAAAGTAGGTATACACACATGTAAGACTTTCCTAATCCTGGGCATGTCACTAAATGGATGTTTGCCCTTATTTGCAATTGCCGCTTTTTCCTGCCCATCTGCTCTGGCCCTAAGAAACTTGCCTTTAAAATATTAACATTTGCAGGAATTTGCTTCAGGTTCCAATTTCCCTGCACTGAATAGTCCTGTCCATCAAAGCCGCTTTTGCTCCATGTGTCTTCCTCTAAGTAAGTAATTGAATTGTGTTATTTAAAATTGTGGGACTCTGCGGAATAATGAAAGTAATAGAGCAGCAAGTGTGACTAAACAACCAGTTAAGGCTGATACACCTCCCATAGACAGCCTAATCACAGTTATTCATGGTCTGATAATGTTCTATGTAGTGTGATACATGTGAGGCTGCCACTGGATATGATTTGGAAAGTACAGTTAGCACAGGATTCAACAGCTAGGTGGTTAATTTGGCCACACTTGTCAGTTTTAAATCAGCGTTTCCTGTTTCATTACTAGAAGCAACTTAATGTGCTGGTTTTCTTTTTTCCATAGCTCAGCACAGTATACTTCAAGAGCTGCCTTCTTCCACAGGACCCTTTAATAATAATAATAATAATATTTTTTATTTATAGACCGCTATTCCGCAGTGATCATAGCGGTGTACAATAAAATTCCAAAACAATACAAAAAATTGCAAGGCCTCTCTCCCCCTCAAGATGGTGGTTGGAGGAGGGCTCTTTTTCTTCAGGCCTGGACTCTCTCCCCCTCAAGATGGTGGTTGGAGGAGGGCTCTTTTTCTTCAGGCCAGGCCTCTCTCCCCCTCAAGATGGTGGTTGGAGGAGGGCTCTTTGTCTTCCAGGCCTGGCCTCTCTCCCCCTCAAGATGGTGGTTGGAGGAGAGCTCTTTAGATTAAGGTTGCATCCGACTGCAGAAATGATCCAGCTTGACACCGTTTTAACTCCCATGGTTCAATGCTATGTCATTTTGCAAGACATTTAGCCATTTCTGTTAGAGAGCTCTGATGCCACAATAAACTACAATTCCCAGAATTCCATACCATTGAGCCATGGCAGTTAAAGTGGTGTCAAACTAGAGTATTTCTGCAGTGCTATTATCTTTTTTATTATCAGGTCAAAATGTCTCCATTCACCCTGACTTTGTGGGAAGTTACATTTTACTGATGGGCTGATAAAATACTGCTAACTTAATCTATTATTTTCATTACATTTTTATTGTTACTGTTATCTTTTTCTAACATTTGGTAAACTGTTATTGTAAAACTAAATTGCCTAAACTGAAAACATGGCAAACATAAAAAAGAAGTTACAGAAGCAATTGTGAATTGTTTTGAGGTTATTATTATTTTAAATGAAGAGCAGTATACATTGTTTTTAAATTTATTAAGCATACCCACAGTTGTGGGTATGAGGCAGAATGTACTGTAATAGGATTCAGAAAGATGCAACTCTTCACCTTCACCCTAAATCTTCTTCAACTGGTTTATGGATATTGCCATTTCTAATGCCAGTTTTGTGTTCATTAATCCTCTTGTGTAGACACTCACCTGTTTCTCCAATGTAGAGTGTAGATGAGCATTGCTGGCATAGGATGGCATATATCACATTGGAGGAAGAGCAAATAAATGTACCCCTGTGGGCGATGGTATTGGCTCCTGTAATATTACTCCCAGAATAGATGTGGGGACAGAGTTGGCATCTGAGTTTGTGGCAGGGTCTTATCCCTGTATTACTATCCGCATTGTGTATTCTGTTGTAAATGAGTAATTGTTTAAGATTTGGAGGCTGTGTAGACCAATAAAGGCCTACCTCCCAGAGCTTGTGAGAAGGATGTGTCAGTATCGAGAGAACTGGTTGTAGGTTCTTGATGATGTGTTTGGAGTTTATCACACGGGAGGAATTTCTCTTAATTTCGAATGAAAAGAAAGTGGGGCCAGAATGCATTCATGTGAATTTGCTAGTTCAGCGAATTTACGTGAATTCGAATTGCATTTGAACTGACTTCCCGTTGCTCGAAAATAGCTTGCCATTGCCTGAAATTGCGTGCAGTAGTGTATCACGCAATAACGTTAAACCCCATGATTGCATTCGGATTGCCATTGGATTATACTTCCAATTTCCCTTGTCTGATAATCTCCTTTGAGTGGTCTCAGCTGGGGACTGTAGGTGACCACTAGGGGGATTCTATCATTCTGTGTTTTTGGTCAGTCTTGCAGTAAATGGTTCTTGGGCAGTAATTTTGCTTGTCTGTTTATTTCTTTATCTCCTTGGGTGAATATTGCTGTTTGAGAAATGCTTGTTGTAAATCCAAGAGCACTGAGTCTCTGTCTTGTGAGTCGAAGCAGATGCAGTTATATCAAAAGGCTTTTCTGTAGACAATAGATTTGGTAGTGTGCTCTGGGTGGAAACTGAAGGCAGGTAAGTACGTGATAGAGCATGGTGCTTAGACACCCTTTGTGTAATTCCACAGTGGCAACAACAACAGCAAAAAAGAATTTGTTGTGTGGATTGTTCTAGGCTCAGGTTGATGGCAGGGTGGCAGATGTTGAAATCCTGGTGGCACTTCTTAAGTGATTACTTCCCAAATTGACCAAATTATAAAGGTGACATTAAAAAACCTGTAGGTAGAGGAGAAATTTTAGGGTGCATGTACTGAGGAAGTGATGTTTGCTTACTGTAGTGCTATGTGGGTGCCCATGGTAGTGCCACTGACTTGAAGGTACATATTATTTCCCATAGTGAAGTAGTTACAAGTAAGTACAAAGTGGCAGAGTTTGGTGGCTAGGTCTGCTGTAACTCCATTTGGGATGGTATTACTGATGGCTTGTAATCATGTGGGATGTTGGTGTATAGGGATTTCACATCTATAGTGACTAGGATGGTGTTCTCTGAGAGGTTGTGGATGGCATATATTTCCCTTAGGTTTATGGCTTGAGAACTGTGCCCATATGTCCAGATATCCCAACATTATGCAGTGATTCCCAAACTCTGGTCTTCCATTTGTTTTGGACTTCAGCTTCCAGAAGCCTCAGCTATCTTGGGAGATGAAGTCTAAAAAACCTGGAAGACAAGCATTTGAGAATCACTGACTCTACTGCTTGATACGTCTTCCTGGATTGCCTTGTTTGTGCATTTTGAGAAGATGCCCATTTGGCTCCTGGTGTGTGTCTGTTTGAATTTGATTCTGTGCATCAGTGGAGAATTCTCTGATGTGGTGGACAGTTAGTTGCCTCTCAGCCTTTAAGGTGCCACAAGACTCTTGGTTCTATTGGGCAGATTGATAAATATCCTTTCCTCTGCCAAAGATCCCTCTCTTGCTTCTCATGTCTAATGCAGCTCTTTCTATGGCACTCATGAGCAGTGCACAGAATATGAGAATTTTGTAGTGACTCTGGGGATATTTAGAGGTCAGACATATCAGAGGGATGCATACATTTAGGTATGTGTTCCACAGGGTACAAAAGGGACTTAGTGTCTTCTTACAGATTCTTTGTGCAGGTTTTTCTGCTTTGTTCTTTTTATAAGGCATCACTCCCTCTATCCTTTTCAGCCCAGACCGGTTTGGAAAAACAGCCAACAGTGCAATGTACACAAAGTACGATGATCATAGCAAAGTCAGGTCCTTGACAATTGAATGAAACACTCCAGATTCTAGGCAATTCCCTCTAAAGGGAGAGGGCAAAAGGAACGGAAGAGGGACTCAGTAGCTGATGCTATAGATGGTAAAGCAGCTCCTCTGTTGTGTATTAGGTTAAGGCTTGCCTAATGTTCCAGCTCTCAGAACTGTAGGAAGGCCCACTCTTCATCTTCATGCGGAGTATTAATAATGATGAAAAACAACAAAGAATCTACATAACTTTTCATCTTATGCTTTATAATAAATTTGTCTTTAAGATGCACAGGACTCAAGGTTTTCTGCTGCAACAGACTCTTTTGGTAAGAAATAGTGAGAATTGTAGGAGGATACTGTTGGCCTTAGTAATAAATCCCATTTATTGTTTTATTCCCCCAATCCCTTATTTTGAGTTTTGGGTAAAAGAAAGAAGGTCCCATCAACCTTAGCTAGCAGCTAATATTGAAGAATGATGGGAGCTGCTCTCCAGGAAAATCTGAAACAGCACGTTTCATTGCCTACCCTGATGTAAGATGTGATGTGAGTTGTCTGGTTACCCTGGGTTTGGTGGATTTTGGATGTTATTGTACCTTCTCTCCTGGACAGTCTCAGGAACAGGGTGACCAGATGCCCTCCTTTTCTAGGACAAGTCCTCCATTTCAACCTTCTCCCCAGGAGTTATCCCCAAATCTCCTCCATTTGGAGCCTGACTAAGAAGCATGCATTTATATCATTCACACTACCAAAAAAATCGGTTCTGAAACCGATTCAAATACGTGAAGTTCCTACTCACCCCGAATCTCACACAA
Source organism: Sceloporus undulatus (assembly GCF_019175285.1). NCBI lineage: Eukaryota > Metazoa > Chordata > Lepidosauria > Squamata > Phrynosomatidae > Sceloporus > Sceloporus undulatus. The sequence goes on along the minus strand of NC_056522.1, from coordinate 26,369,184 downwards.
GCGAATCCGAGGCTTGCACACCCGTTCCGTGGTAAATGGCCCCTAGCGCGGGTCTTTTGAAATCGGCGCAAATACCATTTCTTTTTAAAAACCCCGGGTCCTGGGAATGAGAACTTTGGCCTCGATCACGATCGAGGCAAATTGAGGGAGGGATTTAGGTCAGAGGGTGGGCAAAGGGCAAGACATTTCCTCCCCTCATCGGAGGGGAGGGGGAGGAGGAAAGAGCCCTGAGAAGAAGGGCTGCTGCTGGGCAAGAAGCAGGCAGGGCTCCTGACGCCGGGAGGAAGGGGATGCTCTCCTCCTCCTCCTCTTCCTCCTCCTCCTGCTCTCCTGCTGGCCCCTGCTCCCTCCGGGGCCATTCAAGGCCGCCTCTCTTGCTGGGGGACTTGGCCAACCCCAGGAGGGCACATTGCATGCCCACGGAGGCAGCCGCTTCCAGCCTGGAGCCTGGCACCCAGAGAGCTGCTCCCCTGAGAGCCAGCCTGGCAGTCAGGGGATGGCGGGAGGAGGAGGAGGAGGAGGGTCGCTGGCCAGGCAGCAGCAGGCCTCCAGCAGCTGAAGCAGGGAGAGAGATTCCTGTGTGTGTGTGTGTGTGTGTGTGTGTGTGTCAGAGGGAAAAGGGGGGGTGGTCTACTTCCCGCTCCCGCAGCCTCCCCATTGCTCTTCTCCCTCACGATCCCAAGGCTGGAAGGGATCCCCAAGGGACATCCAGTCCAACCCCCAATCAAAGCAACAACCCCCCCCCTTTTCAAGCAGCCTCTTTTGACCATTTATGCGCATTTTTTGACCATTTATGCACATTTTTTGGGGGTGACATGTCTGTGTGCTTGCTTGTGCTTTATTTCCTCTTGCTCCTGGATTATTAATTATTAATTATTATTATTTTTATTGTTATTGTTAATGTTACTGTTATATGCGGATGCTACAGTCAGAATGCCTGCACTGCATTTCCCCTTTATTCCCAATAGATTCCATGGGTTAGAGCATTCCCTCCCCTCATCGGAGGGGAGAGAGAGGAGGAAAGAGCCCAAAGGGTGGATGCTAAGGGTGACAGGTGGCAAAAGGGGGGGGCTGGGCTGCATAGGGCTGGGGGTGGGGGGGGAGATGGAGAAAGTGATGGAGGAGGAGGAAGAGGAAGAGGACGATTGCCAAGGCTGGGGGATGTAGGGAAATGGATGCAGCAGAAGCATTTATGCACATTTTTTTGACCATTTATGCGCATTTTTTGGGGGGTGACATGTCTGTGTGCTTGCTATTTCCTCTTGCTCCTGGATTATTATTATTATTATTATTATTATTATTATTATTATTATTAATGCGCTGCATTTCCCATTTATTCCCAATTGATTCCATGAGGTCACTCTCTCTCAGCCTCAGTGGAAGGCAATGGCAAAGTGTAAGCAGGAGGAAAGGGGTCAGTTCAGCAGAGGGGGAAGCTACAATGTTGCAAAAGACCTCACTTACAATCAGTGTTACATTTTTAAACAATTTTTTGGAGCAAAGGGAAAGCTACAAATGTTGCTTTTAAAAGCATTAAAAAATGCATGACAATTCCATCCTTTGCCTGGGACGGGGCAGATCTGACCCAAATGCCCACAGGTTTATAAAAAATTAACCCTGTGCCTGGCTCTTTAAAAAAAGGGAGGAGGGGGAGGACACTTTCCGATGCCCTGCAAAACGTCACCATGACAATCGCTTGATTGACAGCGGCCACCTCGCCGGCAGACACAGAATGCATTCGATTTCAAATTTGTAGTGGGCACTTGCTAACGGAGCGATTCGGGGGAGGGGCATCCGGATCATCCCAGTTCCCTCCATGTCTTTTAGGCCAGTATGAATGGGGAATGTTTTGAGCATCTCTTTGGTCTTGTCCTCCCTTTTTCTGGAAGGTCCTACCTTTTGCGCTGCCTTCTCCTCCTTCGCGCTTAGGCTGCCTGGTCATCCTCTCCATACAGGAGGACAAGGCACCTCCCAAAATGTAGGACATTCCAGAAAATTGCAGGACATGACCAAATAAAGGCTAAAAACACTCACCAAAAGGTAAATTCCTGCTTCTGAGGACATGTGGGAATTCCTCCTGGAAAGAAGGCGGAAATGGAGGACATGTCCTGGAAAAGGAGGACATCTGGTCCCCCGTATGTTGGGTGGATTTGGGATATTACTTCTTTCCTCAACAATTTGGGGAACAGAGCACAGGGCTCCCTTATCCCTCTTGGCACACGCCTGGCTCACTCCTGGGTTGTGTGTGTATGAATGAGTGTGTGTGTGTGAGAGAGTGTGTGTGAATATGAATGTACTTGTGTATCTGGGTGTGAGTGTGTATAAGTGTGTGTATGAGTGTGTGTGAATTAGGAAATGAGTGTGTGAATGTGTGCATATATGAGTGTGTGTGTGTGTCTGAATGAAGGGATGTCATGTTGAAGAGGAAGCAAGCTTGTTTTCTGCTGCTCCAGAGAACAGGACCCGGAACAGTGGATGCAAGCTACAGGAGAAGAGATTCCACCTGAACATTAGGAGGAACTTCCTGACAGTAAGGGCTGTTCGACAGTGGAATGCACTCCCTCAGAGTGTAGTGGAATCTCCCTCCTTGGAGGTCTTTAAACAGAGGCTGGATGGCCATCTGTCAGGGATGCTTTGATTTGGATTTCCTGCATGGCGGGGGGTTGGACTAGATGGCCCTTGCAGTCTCTTCCAACTCTACGAGTGCATGTATGAGTGTGTGTGTGTGTGTGTGTGTGAGAGAGAGACTGAGTGTGTGTGTGTGAGACTGAGTGTGTGTGTGTGTGTGTGTGTGTGTGTGTGTGTGACTGAGTGTGTGGGTGTGTGTTGCACAGCTGCCCAGGGGCTGAACCTGCGGAGGAGGAGGCGGAGTGGTGGAAGTGCCTACTCTGCTGCTGCCCATGCTCAGGGGAGGGAGCGAGGGAGGGAAGCCTCCCGAGGCGTGCCTCTGCCTCTGCCTCCTCCAGGGACTTCCCGGTTGCTGCTCTCCAGAGCTGCTGGGGAGAAGATGGCTGCGACCAAGGGCTCCTCTCCCTTCCACCTGAGGTCAGCGGCGGAGGAGGCGGCGCTGGAGCTGCTGCGGGCGAGCGGCCAGTGGGAGAGGCAGCTGGCGGCGGCCGGGAGGCTCAGGGCTGCCGCCTCCTCGGCTCCTCAGCCCCGCCGCCGGGGCCCCAAGGCAGAAGCCAAGGCAGAAGCCAAGGCAGCAGCAGAGGGGCCAGGCATGGCCCTCGGGGCCAGAGGTGAGCCAGCAGCAGGCCAGACAGAGGGAGACCCAGGGAAGCCACGTCACCAGCCAGGGAAACCCCCCGCTGCCCTTGGGAGGGAGGGCAGTCACACTCTCTCAGCCTCCCAAACTCTCCCTGCCTTCTGGTGGTGCTGTGACACACACACACACACACACACAATTTATATAGTGTTTTGCTGTAACAAAGTAGAGAGCTTTTGTTGTGGTAGCGCGTGCTCACACAACCTGTATTGTTTTTGTTGTTGTGCACACACACACACACACACAACTTTCAGTGTCTTATTGCAAAAACTTGTAGAGTTTTTGTTGTTGTGTGCACACACACACAACTTGTAGTGGTGTTTTTTGTTGTGCACGTGCACACACAACTGGTCGTTTTTTGTTATAGTGGGCGCACACACAACTTGTAGTGTTTTTGTTGTAGTTCACACACACACACAACTTGTAGGTTTTTTTGTAGTGCGCACACACACAACTTGTAGTGTTTTGTTGCAACAACTTGTAGTGTTTTTATTGTAGTGCACACACAAAACTTGCAGTGTTTTAAATTGCTGTAGTGCACACACACGCGCAACTCGTAGTGTTTCGTTGCCACAACTTGTACAGTTTTTGTTGTTTTGCGCACACACAACTTGTAGTGTTTTGGTGTTGCTGCGCACACGTACACCTTGTCGGGCTTTTCTGCAACACCTTGTAGTGTTTTTGTTGTGCCCACACAGCAACAACATGTGCTGTTTTTTGTGTTTTTGTTGTTCTAGTGCACGCATACAACAACAACAACAACAACAAGGCAATCCTGTCACAGAGTTTCCCTGGGAAATTTCTGACTTGTGGAGAATCTGCTACCTTTCTTTTTTAAAAGGCTTTTTGGCAAGTTTCAGCCTCTCTCTTGAGGCTGAGAGAGTGTGACTTGCTTAAAGTCACCCAGTGGGTTTCTATGGCTGAGCCAGTGTCCAGCGCTGAAACTACTGTACCATGCTGGCCCTCAGGGGTGCATCTACACTGGAGAAACAATGCAGTTTGACACCACTTCAAGAGCCATGGCTCCATCCTACAGAAATCCCAGGACAGGTAGTGATGTGGGGCACCAGGACTCCTTGTCAGAGAAGGCCCCAAACTACGTAAAACTACAAATCCCAGGATTCCGTAGGCTGGAGCGAGGGCATTTAAAGTGGTGCCAAACTGCATTATTTCTACAGTGCAGATTCATCCTTCAGAGAGCCAGGTGTGCCACTGCTTTCCTCTGAGGCTGAGAGAGTATGACTTGCCTAAAATCACCCAATGGGTTTCCATGGCTGAGCAGGGATTCAAACCCTGGTCTCCAGAATCATAGTCCGACACTCAAAAAACAGATTATTTGAGAATTGTTGGATTGCTGTTTTGTTGATAGCTTCTCTAAGGCTGCATCTGCACTGCAGAAATAATCCAGTTTGACACCACTTTTAACTGCCATGGAATTCTGGGAACTGTAGTTATGTGAGACATTTAGCCTTCTCTGTTAGATACCTCTGGTGCCACAACAAACTATTCTATAGTATTGAGCCACCATTGAGCAAAGTGGTATGATATTGGATTATTTTTGCAGTGTGGATGCAGCCGAAGGAGTGCTTTCATGGCAGCACATGAGTAGAGAAATTCAGAGCTCGATTCAGCTGTATAAATAGGAGTTCACTTCCCCCACAGATCATTGGGGGGACAGGGTTCAAATGTCCACTCAGGCCTGGAAACCCACTGGGTGACCTTGGGCAAGTCACATTCTCTCAGCCTCAGAGGAAGGTAATGGGAAACGCCTTCTGAACTCATCTGGGTATGTTTGGCCTGGGGAAGAGAATGTCAAGAGGTGACATGATAGCCCTGTTTAAATATTTGAAGGGGTGTCATATTGAGGAGGGAGCAAGCTTGTTTTCAGCTGCTCCATAGAATAGGATCCAGAGCAATGGATACAAGCTGCAGGAAAAGAGACTCCACCTCAACATTAGGAACTTCCTGAAAGTAATACTGTAGTTTTCTGGCAGTGAGAATACATTGCCTCAGAGTGTGGTGGAGTCTCCTTCTTTGGAGGTTTTCAAATAGAGTCTGGATGGCCTTCTGTGGGGTGTGTGTGTGCTTTGATTGTGAGTTCCTGCATGGCAGGGGGGTTGGGCTGGATGGCCCTTGGAGGTATCTTCCAACTATGATTTTATGAAATCTTGTCAAGAAACCCCTGTGATAGGTTCACCATAGAGTTACCATAAGCTGGTAACTCGAAAACACACAACACCTTTCCCAAATGCACCAGGACTAGATTGCCACATTTTGAAGTATGCAAAGTATCTAAAGCTGGTCTCCACCCATAAGATGATTTAATAGTTTGTTATTGTGTACCTTCAATTTGTTTCTGATTTATGGCAACCCTAAGGTGATCCTATCATGGGGTTTTCTTGGCAAGATTTGTTCAGAGGGAGGATGCCCTTGCTGTCCTCTGAGGCTGAGAGGGTGAGATTTGTCCAAATTTACTCAGTGGGTTTCCATGGCTGAGTGGGGATTTGAACCCTCCTGGTCTTTAAATAATCCAGGTTGACACTTTAATTATCATGGCTCAATGCAATGGAAGTCTGGGAATTGTAGTTTTGGGAGTCATTTAGCCTCCCCTGTCTAAGAGCAATGGTGCCACAACAAACTACGCTTCCCTGAATTCTATAGGGTTGAGCTATGGCAGTTAAAAGTAGTGTCAACCTGGATTATTTCTGCATGTGGATGCAGCCATAGGGAGTCTAAAATTAATGTTAAGAACTAAAGTGACCAATTAATAGAATTATGGGAGATTAAAATTACTTGACAGTGAGGGTTCTTTGATGGTGGTGTACATAGAGGTGGATTCTTCTTCGTCCGATGTTTTTAAACAGAGGTTACATGGCCACCTCAGAAAGGTGCTTCAGACATGGATTCTATGGGGTTGACTAGATGACCCTTGGGTTCCCTTACGCCTCCACAATTCCAGATGTAACACCTGTGTGTCTTGCCACTCCCTGTGGCTTTATAAAGCATGTTATGACAGATGTTCAATCATTGCTGAGGGATGCTGGGAGGAGCAAAGTTTTGGCTACTTCACCTTTTGGGGAGATCCCAAGTTGGCCCAGGTGCTGCACCTCTGTGTCCTCTTCTGTGAGATCATTCACACTGCAGAAATAATCTGGTTTGACACCGCTTTAGCGGCCATGGCTCAAGGCTGTGGAGTTCTGGGCTTTGCCCTGGTGCCACAATCAACTACCATGCCCAGAATTCCATAGCACTGAAAGTATTCTCAAACTGGATTGTTTCTAAAGTGCGGATGCAGCCTGTCTCTGGCACTGCTAACAGACATGGTCAGTCCTCTCATTAGGCAGAGTGAGGCAGCCATCCCAGCCAAGACATGTTATTTAATTTGTTATGAATATAGTTTTACCTGCATTCTGAGTACAGTTGGCCCTCTGTATCTACGGATTCTTTACCCACAGATGCAACTGTCCAGGGCTTGAAAATATTGCAAAAAGATATAAATTCCAAAAAGCAAACCTTGATTTTGCCATTTTGTATAAGGGAAAGCATTTTACTGTGCCATTGTATTTAATGGGACTGGAGCATCCATGGATTTGGGTATCCACAGAGAGTCCTGGATTCAAATCCCAGCAGATGCACTTGGGCAAGAGGCATTTTCCGTTCTGCTTCAGGCCCTAAAATGGCAATGAAGGTGAAAGGAGTGGATTTGGTTCAGAGAAGTAACCATTGGTTGACTTTTGTAATAGAGAGAGATCAAATGCAGCAATACAAAATAAAGGAGTATAGGATGATTCGCAAGCGAGCATGGTGTAGTGGTTAGAATGTAGGACTAGGACTCTGCAGATCGGGGTTCGATTCCTCGCTCTGCCATGGAAACCCACTGTGTGACCTTGGGCGAATCACACTCTCTCAGTTGCAGGAGACCCAATGATAGGCCTTAGGTTTGCCATAAGTTGGAAACGATTTGAAGGCACATAATAACAAAGCTGGAAACAACATGAAGGCACAAAGCAATATAATATTGTTTATATTATTATAATATTATTATAATATATAGTATTTCACAAATAGAATTATTTAATTTAAAGTTGACGAACCTGAATGAGGGGGTGAAAGTCTAGTCACTTTCTCTGTCTTGCAACTCTGACTTATTTTTTTATAAAGCAGTAATCTCATGATCCTTATCCCACGATCCTTGATCTCTCCTTTTTAGTTTCTGGGTTGTTTGAATCTGTTTTTGTTGCAAAACCCTGAACAAAGAGAAACAGAGCAGTTTGTGATAAGTGTTCTTTTCAACATATATCCATGATGTATACAAATGGATAAGGTGACTTGTCAGTCTTCCTCAACCTCCAGATGTGCTGGACTGCAACTCTAATAATCTGTAGTCTCTCTGATGGGAACTGTAGTCAAACATATCTGGAGGACACCAAGTTGAGAACATCTGTGCCAAGGAGTATTATTTTAAAGACAGAATTGGTGAGAGCTAAGCAGATATACTTTTTACCATCTTGTTCCATGGCAGGATGATTTTACATGATTAATATATGAACTCTGAAATCTTCCAGATTTTGTTCCCAGCTACAGCTTATTTGACCCCAGAGTACCCTGGGCATAGTCCAAAGTTAAGCACTTTGTAACTATCCGATGAAGCTTTTGGTAGGAGATTCTGGACAAATAAAAAGAAATACTTTACCAAACAATACATTGTCACATTGTTAAACCATGGAATTTGCTGTCACAGTTTGTAGCAATGATCACCGAATCAGATACTTTCAAAAAAGAATTGGACAAAACCAGACAGGGGAAGGCTATCCGTGGCTCAGAGCCAAATGGCTTGTGCTGGCTTGGGTATTCTGCGACTTGTACTCCAAAACAGCAGCTTTCCCAAGCTTAGTAAGAGTTGATGGCTATATACTGTACAGTCAGCCCTCCATATCCATGGATTTTTCATCCACAGATTCAAGCATCCACGGTTTGAAAATATTTTAAAAAATATATCTCATTGGCTCACTGTATCCACAGATTTTTTTATCCATGGGTTTAAGCATCCATGGTTTGAAAATATTTTTTAAATATAGCAGTTCCCAAAAGCAAACCTTGATCTTGCCGTTTTATATTAGGGGTACCATTTTACTGTGCCACTGTATGTAATGGGACTTGAGCAGCCATGGATTTTGGTATCCACAGGTATCCTGGAACCAAACTCAAGTGGATACCAAGGGCCTACTGTATTATCTCCAGCATCTCAATAGAACAAGCATGATGTAGTGACTTGAGTCTTGGACTAGGACTCTGTAGATCAGGATTCGAATCCCGTGTCGGCCATGGCAACCCACTGGGTGACCTTGGGCAAGTCACACTCTCTCAGCCTCAGTGAATGGCAATGGCAAACCCCTTCTGAAGAAACTTGCCAAGAAAACCCCATGTTAGGTTTGCCTTTCGGTCACCATAAGTTGGAAATAACTAGAAGACACACAACAACAACAATCTCAATAGTAGCTGTTGAACAACATGAACAGGCAGATGTTATTATGCTAAAGTCTTTCTTGTGGACTTCCTGTGAGTATCTGGATGGTCTGTATATGAAGCAGGACAATGGAGTCAATAGGTATTTGGTGTGATCCTGAAGAACTCTTCTTATTTAGACTTATTCCAAGCAGCATGCGACTGCAGCCACAAGGGAGTATTTGCACTGCACAGTTCTAGCACACTGATAACACTTTAATTAGTGTAGCATCATCCTGGGGGATTCCAGAGTTTGTACTTTGAGGAGATCCTTAGAATTTTCTAGTGCCACACCACTGGAGCTCTTGAGCAGAGAATTCCATGTAATTCATGAAACTACAAATCCCAGGATTCCATAAGCAGTTAAAACCGTGGCACCTAAAGTGGTATTAAAGTGATGTAATTGCTTAGTGTGGATACATCCCAGGTTTTTGTTAAGACTGCTGGTACTTCCTAGGACTGCAGTTCTTTCATTGTTGAGGGAGTTATTTGAAAGGGGATGGGAAAGCTCAGGATTATTTTAGAGATGAGAGTCAGTCCATAGTGGTTTGAGCATTGGACTACCACTATGGAGACCAAGATTTGAATTCCCACTCTACCATGGAAACTCACTGTGTGACCTAGGGAAAGTCACATTTTCTCAGCATCAGAGGAGAGCAAAGGCAAACCCCTTCTGAACAAATCTTGCCAAACAAACCCTATGATATGTTTGCCTTAAGTTTGTCATAGGTCAGAAATTATTTGAAGGCACACAACAACAGCTCTTATACTGTGGAGACAGTGTGGGGTAGTGGTTTGAGTGTTGGACTAGGACTCTGGGAGACCAGAGTTTGAATTCCTACTCAGCCATGGGAACCAAGGGCCCAAACAGACAGGCCAAAATAAAGGTGCTTCGGGCCACTTTGGAGGTATGATCTTAGGACTGGATCGTGACTTTGGCGCGGCTTCCAGCCTCTTAGGCCACATGCATAATTTAAACAGCACACTTCCAAAGTGACCCGAAGCAGCTTTATTTTGGCCTGTCTGTTTGGGCCCTAAGTGACCAACTAGTCACACTCTCTCAGCCTAAGAGGAAGGCAATAGCAAAGTTCTTTTCTTCCTTCCTTCCTTGCTTCCTTTCTTTTTGTGGCAAATCTTGCCAAGAAAACCCCATGAGAAGGTCTCAGTAAGTCAGAGCCAATTTGAAAGCATATGACAACAACCAACTGTATACTATGATACATTTCTGATCAAAGTGACAAAAGATTTCTTTATCCTATTTTATTGGCAGGATACTTGAGCTTGTAGCAGCTATCTGGCTTGCTGAAACTGAGATGCTGAAGCCTTTTCTGGTTCAGAGATTAATTGAAGGGAAAGGTTAAAACCTTTGCATGTCAGGTAGCAGTTAAAGGTCCTAGGGAAAACAGATGTCAGTTTTATTTGAGAGAGAAACAAAGAGGTGGGGTGATGGTGAGGATAAAGTGACTTATTTTCAGGCTTATCAGACAATCATTACAGGCTTACCTGAAGGAAGGTAATTTGGACTATGTTTGTACTAAGTCAGATCATGTGGGCCTCCTCTAGTAATTTTGGTACCCCCATCATTGAGACTGCTTTCTCCTTTTTACTCTGTTATATGGGGAGAGGACTTTAATTTTAAAATTGCTTTGGAGTTGTTTTAATGCATTCAGACATGCAATAAGAGTGTAAGGGAGGGTATTATTATTCTCCCCATTTATTGACAAGCAAACTAGAGGCTAGGACCATATAAATGCCTAAATGCTTAAAACAATTGTTGCAAAGGCAGACCTCTGTGTTAACAGTCTATGCATCAGAAATTAGTTTTCTAGGCTTCTTTCAACGTGAACATTTCCAGACAACTGCAGGATAGCTGTGTGTCCAACCTACTTCACAAGGTTGTTGTAAGGATAAAACAAGGAGGAACAGAACCAAGAATGGTGCAATGAGCTCACTGGAAGACAGATGGGATGTGAGTGTACCAAACAAATATGCCACCCACTAAAATCCGTTTCAGATCTTTTTAAACTCTCCCATGGAAAGTCAATAATTGAGTCCTGGATGCTATTGTCATGTTTTTATTACCAGTGTAAATGAATTTTAAACCTATCTAGCTGAGGAATTCTGGGACTGTAGGGCCAGTGTAGCTACAAAACTCTTGGGCTGCATCTGCTCTGCAGAAATAATGCAGTCTGACACCACTTTAATTGCCATGGCTCAGTGCTATGGAATTCCAGGATTTGTATTTGATTGAACTACTTAGTTTGCTGTGGCACTCAGAGACCTCTGGTGCCACAGCAAACTATAAATCCCTGGATTCCATAGCATGGCATCATGGCAGTTAAAGAGGTGTCAGACAGCATTATTTCTGCAATGGAGATGCAGTCTTAAACCTAATTGTTCATGCCTTCACAGAACTATTACTATTTCCATTTTAAACATTTATTCCACATCATCCTTTAGTAAGCCCAGTTGTTAGCACTCTGTGAGGAAAGAGTTAAACCAATTATTATCATATTTTCAAATTTGTTGTAAGCTTTTGACAGGTTAGTTCAGGAAGTGTTAATCTTTTTAAATGTTAGAGGTTTGTCTCTTCTTTTTAGGTTGTTGGTGTGCATTGGGAGGAGATTAGAACATGTGTGGAGATGATTCACATTTTCACATCCTGTTAGATCAAATTTGTCTGCACAGTAACACTAGTGAACAGAAAAGAAGAGAGGGAGCAGAAAGGAGAAATGATGTGGTCTTCAGCTTTTGAATTCATCATACGTACAGTTATGTGTCTCTTGGTTACATCTTAAACCACATTATAATTTCAATCTTAAAGAGAAAACCTTTCAGTAAGAAATAGCCATCTGGTATTAAGAAGTGGAAGAAATTACTCACGGGGTGCTAGCTTTTTCCTTCTAAAATATCTGTCTCAAGCCAGAGTCAGGGAGCCATATTTTCTCTGGAGGGGCTGTTCTGCCAATTTTAAATTGGTTTGTGAGGCCTGTCAAAGAGTACATGGACACATTTTCCATACACGCATGTACCGGCACATGTTTTCCTTTCTGTCTCTGACTTGCATGTTGTTGTGAGGGCTGGGGAAGGAAAATGAGCAGAAAGAAAATAAGGACAGCATCAAAGGGCCAGTCTACATGTAAGCTTGTTACGCCAATTGCTGTGGATTTTTGCCTGTTTGTGTCAATGTGTGCCTTCACTTTCCTGGACAAATTTGCATCTTTTTGCCCTCCCTCTGTTGAAAATGTACAGCCATGGGAATCTATGTGAACCCATGCCAGGTGGATGGACAGCCACTTGTTTAATAATGCACATCCTCATGGATACAGATGTTCCTATAAAATCCACAAATCCTTTTTCAGTTGAGTTGATGGAGTTTGTTGCCCCCCCCCCAAACCTGAATTCCTCTGATTCCAGTGTAGCTGGATTGCAGTCTATTTGATTCCAATGAGGATTTTTTTTAATTGTGTAGACAAACACATAGTTGAAAAAGAAAAGAAAACAGAGGGAGAAAGCAATGAAAACTTCTGTCTGCTGCTCACAAAATGAGAAAATATTTTCATTTATTACTTGCTTAATAAGTTATGTTCTTCCTTTCCTCTAAATTTACTGAAGGGAGACCAGGGTTCAAATGCCAGCTCAGCCATGTAAACTTTGGGCAAGTCACATACTCTCAGCCTCAGAGGATGGCAATGGCAAACCCTCTCTGAAGAAACTTGCCAAGAAAACTCCATGATAGGCCTTAGGGTCACCATAAGTCGGAAATGACTTGAAGTCACATCACAACAGCAACAAGAGAATACATGACTCCACCTCATTTTATCCTCACAATAACCCTGTGTGGTAGGTCAGGTTAAGAGAAAAAGAGTGGGCCATGATCAAGGAGTATGTTTGGTTCAGTGAGGACTACTGCTCAGATTTCCCAAATTGCAGTCCAACACTGTAACTGTTAAAGTGTCTCCTCCTGGAACATCCTTCTAAAGATAAGAATTACTTTAAAAAAAAACCCTGTACTCTTTATTTAAGAAGCTTGGGATAGCACATACAGTTTTCTCTTTTTATCATCACAGTAGCCCTGTGGGGAAGGTTTGGTCGATGGAGTGGAAGATTCATGACTGAGTAGGGATGCAAACCAGGGAACTCTAACCACAGTATCACCACAATGGTGAAAGGTCTGGAAGCCATGCCCTATGAGGAGAGACTTAAGGAAATGGGTATGTTTGGCATGGAGAAGGAAGGTTAAGAGGTGCTATGATAGCCCTGTTTAAATATTTGAAAGGATGTCATATGGAAGAAGGAGTAAGCTTGTTTTCTGCTACTCCAGAGACTAGGACACAAAGCAGTGGATGCAAACTACAGGAAAAGATTCCACCTCAGCATTAGGAAGAACTTCTCGACAGTGACAACTGTTTAATAGTGGAACACACTCCTTCGGCGAGTGGTGGTCTCCTTCTTTGGGTTTTTTTAAGCAGCAGCTGGATTGCCATCTCTTGTGGGTGCTTTGATTGTGTATTCCTGCATGGCAGGGGGTTGGACTGGATAGCCTTTTGGGGTCTCTTCCAACTGTATGATTCTATGGTCACACTGTTGTGACTCTTCCAGTAGGCTTTGTGGTTGGGCTCACTTTGGAAAAGATTCAGAAGCTATAACAGATCCGGAACTTGGGGATGAGAGTTTTAAAAGATCCTCAATGAATGGCAAATAGTTTTGAATTTCACCATATGTGATGGCTTCCAATTGAGCTCTGGGCCCATTTCAACATCCTAGTGTTGGCCTTTCAAGCCCTCAATTATATGGGGGCAATCTAGGGGCTGCTCATAGCCACTAACTACCCTTTTTGCAGTCCACAGGGGTGTATGCCCTGCTTACTTTTACCTGAGGCAGAGAGCAGAGCATTCTTTCACTGTTACTATTAACACTGTGGAAAGAACAATCTCAATAAGGATCCCTGGGGAAAGGATGGAATAGAAAGGCAGCTTCCTCCCCAGAGATCTAATATAGATAATTATTTCTCACCATTTGCTAGCAATGAAGAACAAGTTTCTGTATCACTTTTACCCAGATGTTGAGTACATGAATATGCATGTATGCAGTTAGGTGACTTTGTGAACAGCCTTCAGGCTGAAAATACTCTCTGTCCTTGCCTGAATTGGTACAAGTCCAGAAGCCCTTTCACAGTACAGATTGATAGATTGATTGATTGATAAATTGAATGATGGATTGATTGATGGATGGATTGACATAATTTATGCCTGTCTCCCAGCATGGGCCCCAAGGTGGCTTACAATGTAAGTTAAAACAAAATTCAGGCATACCTCAGTTAGCAAAGAAGCTTCTTTTTACAAAAAGTCTTTTTATGTCTGTGCATCCCCTCCTTCTTCCTTATCCTTTCTCTAGTTGGAAGCTTTTTAAGCAGCATTGGCACTAGGAAGATGGTGAAAGAGGGCTGGAGAAATGGTTGCAAGCTGGCTTGAATCCAATGTTGGGAAACAGATGGAATATAAAATAAATTAATAAAGAACTGTGAACTGTGTACTGTGAAAGGGCCCTGTTATCTAAAAGTTCTCTTGCTCTTATGTGTACCTGGCTTTTATTACTAGAGTTGTTCTCAATTTTTTCTCCCTCAGCAATCTTTCGGCAAGTATTAAAAGACTCCCTGCTTCTGCAATGAGTGAATGAGGTCTGTTTGTGAGGAGCATTTCCTGTTTTTGAACTCATCTTATTGTGGTGCACTGACACATTGCCCCTCCTGACCTGAAGTGACTTGCTGCAAATGGCCACTGCATTATAAACAGGCAGTGTGCATTTATTTATTCTCCATCCCATTGCTGCTTGTTTGCAAAGAGGATATTTGGCTTTGCTGTGGGAACTCTTACTGAAGTCTAGCATTTTAGTACTTACTGAACTGTGTACCAGGCAGATTTTGGATTCCTGGCTGGAGGATTATTGCGGATTTCACAATTGGGAAAAATCAGTGATGGCAGGCAGACTTTCCTGAGAAAGAACTTGCTTAACCTTCACCTTCTATTACCCCCGACGTCTGGATCTTAGACATTATTCGTAGGGGTTATGCCCTTAAGTTCGAAGATCTCCTGCCCACTGGAGCTATTCTTTCCACCGTCCCCTCGGACACCCTTCTCAACAAAGTGTACACGTTCTTGACAAAAGGCGCCATTGAACCTGTAGATCCCTCTTGGGCTCAATACTGCTTTTTTTCCAAATATTTCACCGTCCCAAAAAGGGACTCTCTTGATCCCTTTTGATCCAAGATCAATTTGGACAAGTCAAATTTGACTCCCTCCAAACAAGTCAGATTCATTAGAACAATTCTTGACTCCGAGACTTCCATGGCATACCTGCCACAAGACAGGTTTCAGTCCCTTTGCTCAGCGGTCCAAGCATGCCTTCCACGGAGACGCATACAAGCTCATCTTTGCCTTTCTTCGGGACAGATACAGCTCTCCATCCCAAGCATCGGTTCCGACGGTCATGGAGTTCCTGATGTCCCTAGCAGACGCTGGACTCTGCTTGACTTCTATCAAGTGCTATCTCTCAGCCATCATTACCATTTCGAGGGCAGACCTTCTCTTTTCAAAGACCCTTTGGTAAAGAGGTTCCTCAGAGGGTTCAACAATCTCCACCCTCCATCCTTGGTACTGTCATGGCCAGCCAAGAGCAGGGCTCGGAGAATGAGGAGGAGGATGGGGTTCCTCCAGTGCAAGAGGTAATTGAGGCTACACCAGGTGCTAATCCTGCTCCAGTGGAAGAGGTAATTGAGGCTACACCAGGTGTTAATCCTGCTCTGCCAGAAGCCAGCCCTGATCTCCCAGCCCCAGAGGAGGAGGCTCAGCCAGGTCCTAGTGCTGGTGGGATTCCTATGGTGGTACAGCAGCCTAGTGGTGACTCTGGGGAGGAACCAGGCTTGGAGGTTCCCTCCTTTAGGCAGCGCAGGGCTGAAAGTGCTGGCAGACGCAGGTCCAGGAGGAATGCTGAGAGACAATTGGCAAACAAGCCTCAGCTGGCACCGAGGAGGGAATCTCCTACTTAACCACCTGTGAGATGCTAACTCGGTGCCAGAGTTTATTGTATGATCCTTTGGTGTGATTGCTGCCTGCACTGGTTCCCTGTATCTTGACTCTTGACTTTGGAATGGACTGGACTATTGCTACCCTCTGGCTGACCTGACCCTGGACTGGACTGACTATCATGATCCCTGTTATCCTGGCTTTGGCTTTCAGTTTGCTCTTTCTCTCTCTCCCTGCAAGGTTTGTGGACTATTTCCAACTGCATAGCTAATTACCTTGTTGAGCCATCCTTATTGGCGTATGTTTGTGTGTGCTGGCTGCAGTCCAGGACAGGTACCTACACTGGTATGGAGTTTATACCTTGTGCTCTCCTACTTGGCATCCAAGCCATTTGAATCCATGGCTACCATAGACATGAGATTGCTGACCTGGAAAACAGCATTCCTTGTGGCCATCACTTCTGTTCGCTGGGTGAGTGAATGCTGTGCCTTACAGGTGGACCAACTTTATCTTTGTTTTCACAGAGACAAAGTGGTCCTCTGTACCGATATCACCTTTTTGCAAAAGGTGGTGTTGGCCTTTCACATGAACCAGGACATTGTGTTGTCGACCCTGGCCCTGAATCCGACCATCAACATCAACCATCGAACATTCAGAGGGCGTTGGCCTTCTACCTAGACAGAACCTTGGATTCGAGGCGCTCCCAGTGGCTGTTTGTGTGCTACTTGGAGGCCAAAAAGGGACTACTTGTGACTGTACAGAGGTTTTCTAAATGGGTGGCCAATGCCATCCACCTCTGCTATGAACTGTCAGGTAGACTTCTTCTAGTTCAGGTTTGGGCCCATGCAATGTGGGCGGTAGCTGCATCCTCCGCTTTTTTGACTGGGGTTTCCTTGGAGGATGTCTGCAAGGCTGCTGTCTGGTCCCAGCCACTGACTTTCATCAAACATTACAGGCTGGACACCAGGGCCAGACAAGATGCAGCCTTTGGGAGGGCAGTGTTGCTTTCTGGTTTACACTGACTAAGTATTGTTTCTTGCAACTTTCACTTTCAGGTGGAATTGATGGTTCATTTAAACAGTTTGGTGATTGACCTATGCACTGCATATGGTCTGTTTATATGTTTGACAATGACAGTAACAAGTGCACTTGATATGCATAAATTTATTGTGGTTAATAAATTCCAATTGTTTGAACTTTACAACCTGTGTCATACACTCCCTCCTCCCCTGACCTAAGCTTGTCAGTCTAAACCCTTTTGTATGATTCGCAGAGACCACGAAGAAGGACAGGTTGCTCACCTGTAATGGTATTTCTTTGAGTGGTCATCTGCGAATTCACACAAATCCCGCCCATCCCCCCCTCAGTGTCCTGCTCACTTTGTTAGCTTTGCTGTTGCACCTTGCACAGCTTATTCGGAACTGGAGAAGAGCGGGACTGTTAGGGGCTATATATGGGGTGGGCGGAGCTACCACAAAAAAGTTGCAAAAGGTTGCAAACTAACTTTTGTCCAGAGATTCTAGAAGTTTCCAGGCATTCCTGCGCAGGTGCAGAATAACCCATTTATGTGAATTCGCAGATGACCAATCGAAGAAATACCATTACAGGTGAGCAACCTGTCCTCCTGCTGCTCAGTTTGCAGCAATTGAAGGAAGCTAAGGACAAAGGGGGAAAGTGGGAGGAAGAAAGAGAAACTGGGATATTTTAAACTGGGATACTTTAAAAGCAACAATAAAAATGGAACAACAGAAGATAAATCAGGCCTTTTTGGCACACCAAATCAGCCCAGTTGGATTATGTGAAATTATGAGCCAAGAAATAAATACCACAACTGAATGGACCTAATGATCCTTCAGCATAAAAATCCATTCCTTATTATTTGTGTCTTTTCTTCTGTTTCAAGTTTTCTTAACTGGAGCAGTACAATGTAGGTTTTTTTTTTTTTTAAAAGGGGGGATTCATGGTGTTCTCATCCAGTTTTTTAACTAACAGATTGCAATACTGGTGACAAAATGTGGCCTTCTGGTTTTTGCTGGACTTCATATCCCATCATCCCGAATTGCTATGGCCAATAATATGAGGACCATGAGAGTTGAAATCCAGCAACATCTGGAGGGCCATCAGTTGCCTACCCCTGTTGTAAGAGAAGGTACCTCTGCTTGTACCTTTACTTAGGGAATCATCCCTCCCCAAATACCGTATATACTTGACTGTAAGTGGACCTCATGTATAGGTTGAGGGCAGGTTTTGGGGCCAGAATTATGGATTTTGGTATGACTCATGGATAAGTCAAGGGGAAAACTTAGGGACATGTAACAAAGGCTGTAAAGGATGAAGCAAAGGAAAATAATGCCAAAGAATTCCAGCAGGTATTATTGGTTGAGCTCACACTAAAGTCTGGATGGATGAGATAGTAGAGTCAGTGCTTCCAGGGCAGATTACACTCTTGCCTTTCACCAGGGGAAGTCTCCTTTAAAAAAGAGAGAGTGAGTTAAAATACTGTACTTACATTGACCTGTGGATAAGTCAACTCATATTTTTTGGATCAATTTTTGATAAAAATTTCTAGACATATGCATGAGTGTGTACAGTAACATGTTTTGTGCTTCAGTAAAGGTATGGAGAGCCACACCTTTCCTTCTCCCTGATGTAAGAAGGCAGTGTCTGTTTAACGATGAGAAGTTAACACTTTGTCTCCACAGACAAAGCCTCTTTGCTTTCCTCCTTTTGCCATGAACAGGCAAACTACGTAGCCTCTAATCATTAACCACAGTGTCCTATCTTATCTGAGGAGGAAACTATGGTGGTCAGCTTCCTGGCTCAGTTGCCTGCATCATGAATGGAGGAGCCAAGGGATTGTTTGTGTGGGCAAAAGAATTGCTTGTATCCAGTTTATTAAGCTAGGTTATGGATGTCCAAACCAGGTCAGTGAGGTTGTACAGCATAGGAATTATTTACTCTGATAAGAAGCTGCATAAACTGTTATAATGTCCTGTACCTGGAGGTGTATCTAAAGTCGGGCAGCCGTGGAAACCCACTGGGTGACATTTTCATACCCAAAGGATTTTGAATTTGAATTGACATTGTCACATACCTATGGCAGATATATGTCTGTCCCTGGCCTCTGCTCCACTAAAAGCATGTGAGGAAGTAGACTGAAGCCTACAAAAGCTCATGCTGCCAACTTCTTTCTTTCAGTTAGTCTCAAAGGTGCTACAAGATCTCCCTACAAGGGAGAACCAATTAATTAATACTCTTGTGTATAATTTAGGGATATAGCCATGTTAGTCTGGAATTTCAATATGCAAGAAGTTGTAGCTTAAGCTTTCGTAGACTTGGTCTGCTTCCTCTGATGCAAACTGATGCATGTGAGGAAGTGGACCAAGTCTATGAAAGCTTATGCTACAACTTCCTTCTCACAATTAGTGTTAAAGGTGCTACAAGGTCTTGTGTG
Organism: Sceloporus undulatus; assembly: GCF_019175285.1. Taxonomy (NCBI): domain Eukaryota; kingdom Metazoa; phylum Chordata; class Lepidosauria; order Squamata; family Phrynosomatidae; genus Sceloporus; species Sceloporus undulatus. Next base: position 26,349,935 of record NC_056522.1, on the reverse strand, counting down.
TATTGTATGCTGAACTTCAGGTAATTACACTGGAGATTCAGCGCTTCTAACATCCGCTGGGTTGTATCCCAGTCACAATAATCTCTATATGCATTTCAGTGGTCATGAGGATTGGACCATGGACCGTGGTCTAAGGTGAATGTCAAGAACTGCCTTCTCTCCCTAGAATTTGATTTAAAAAAATTCTGTTTACAAACAATAAAACTTTAGAGGATTTTTTTGTGGGTTTTTCGAGCTATGTGGCCATGTTCTATAAGTTTATTCCTGACATTTTGCCAGCAACTGTGGCTGGCATCGTCAGAGAATGCTAACCTGAGAGAGAGTAGGTATACGTGTGTGTGTGTACACTCACTCTCTCTCTCTCTCTCTCTCTCTGTGACCCTGGGTGAGGAGGAGTGATTCCCATGTTAATCTGTGCATTGTTCTGTTGTTGATAGCCTCCTCAGGGTAGGAGGATATGCAAAAGAGGATTAGTGTCTGCTAACTGGTGATCATTGTTTGCTGGGAAAGCCCCTGACCCTGAGTGGTTTCTCATTTGCATTTGCTGAGTCCTGGTTTTGGTGTCCTTCAGGACTGGTAGCCAAACTTTATTTACTTTGAGGGTTTCCTCTTTTCTGTTGAAGTTGTCAAAGTGTTTGTGGATTTCAGTGGCTTCCCTGTGTATTCTGACCTGATAGTTGTTGGCATGATCCAGAATTTCAGTGTTTTCAAACAGCATTTTGTGCCCAGGATGGTTTGTAACATGTTTTGCTACTGCTGATTTTTCTGGCTGACCAGTATCTCTCGTGTTCCTTGATTCTTGTTTGCACATTGCATTTGGTGGTCTCTATGTAGACTTGACTGCAGCTGCATGGTATGCAGTAAACTCCTGTGGCTGTGAGAGGGTCTCTCTGGTCCTTGACTGAGAGAAGCATTTGTTGGATTTTCTTCTTCAGTTTGTAAACCATTTGAAGGTTGTACTTCCTCATCACTTTGCCTATTCTGTCTGTGACTCCTTTGATGTATGGTAAAAATACCTTCCCTTTGGGTGGTTGTTTGTCTTCCCTCCTCTGGCTTTTTCTGGATCTGGCAGTCTTTCTGATGTCTGAGCTGGAATAACCATTCACCTGTATAGCCTGGTCTAGGTGCTTCAGTTCATCTTCCAAGAAATGGGGCTCGCAGGTGTGTTTTGACCAGTCTACCAGTGTTTTGATTGTGGTTCTTTTTTGTTCTGGGTGATGGTTGGAGTTCTTGTGCAGATATCTGTCTGTATGTGTAGGTTTTCTGTATACTTGGTTCAGTTTGTGGATGACTAGGACATCCAAGAATAGCAGTGTTCCTTCCTTTTCTTTTTCCATAGTGAATTGGATGTTGAGGTGGATGTTGTTCAGATGGTTCAGGAACACAGCCAGATTTTCTTCTCCATGGCTTCAAATGGTGAAAGTGTCATCCAAGTATTGGAACCAAGTTGTGGGCTTTTTCAGTGCTGTTTCCAGGGCTTGCTTTTCAAAGTGTTCCATGTAAAAGTTTGCTATCACAGGGCTTAGAGGGCTTCCCATTGCTACCCCATCTCTCTGCTTGTCAGTCAGAAAAATCAGCAGCAGCAGAACACATTACAAATCATCCTGGGCACAAAATGCTGTTTGAAAACACTGAAATTCTTAAGGGCAGGAGCAGCCACCAAGAAGGCTCTCTCTTGTGTCTTCACTAAACAAGCCTGTGATGGTGGCGGGACTGAGAGAAAACCTCCACCTGACGATCTTAAAGCTCTGGTTGGTTCATATGATGAGATATGTCCTTTCAAGTAGTATGGACTTAAGCTGTCAGAAAGCTGACAGATTTGACAGGAGTTTGACAGAAATGTCAGGGAGTTTAGAAAAGTCACTTACTCCTTTTTTTTTTTTTTGAATCACAGCTCCTAAAATTTCCCAGGTAGTATGGCATCAGCTTGTCTTGATGTCGTTCCCTGTAATAAAAAACCCTCAAAAACGCTTTTTAAAAGTTAGACCTGCCCTTTCCATGGAAATGAATGTCTGTTGCAGGCTACAGAGCTTCCAGTGTTTGCAAGCCATCACTCTGAATTTATTCAGGTAATACTACTGGAGCAGAAGTCCTTTAAGAGACTGTATTTACCCTTCCTTCCTGGTCCTATTTATAGAATTTGTCTATGCAGTAGCTCAAAGCTGAAATATTATTACAGTTGACTGTTGCCTGTGTAGCTGATGAGACAAGATTGCTGCCTACACAAATTATTTGAGTCAGAAAGCTTCTTAACAGTCTTGCAACATTCCTGGGCTTTTTGGTGCTACACCCTGAGGAGCAGTTCAGATAGGCAGAAGTACCATTTCAGACAGGAGGAGGTAGTGGTGGTGTAGAAAAACATATGCTTGATTACTGCTACATTTAAAAACAACAGCCTGCCCTGTAATAAAGTGCTATCCCATCATCTAGAAAGCTAGGTTTCATTATTTTTCTCTTAGGGTGGAAACATTTAATCATATGAAATACTACAAATGCATGCAGGGTTCTACCATTTGCTGCTTCCATGCATTGAATTTAATCTAACATGGCTTCTTCTCTGGAATTTAAACAGGAGTGATACTGCTGAGATGATAATCTTGGGAATGCAGTCCAATATACATTTCCTCAGAAGAAGAGCATGGTGTAATGATGTGAGCACTGGACTTCAGCTCCAAAGATCAGGGTTTGATTCCCTGCTTGGCCATGGAAACCCACTGGGTAGCCCTGTGTGAGTCACACATGTTCAGCCCCAGAAAATCCCATGATTAGGGTCCCCATAAATTGGAAACAACATGAAAGAATACAACAACCACAAAGCTGTACTGTGTTGAATGAGATTTACTCACTAGTAATTGACTAGTGTCATATCCTTCAAAAAGGGCCAGTGTGGTTAAGTGGATTGAGTGTTGGACAATTACACTGGGAGACCAGAGTTCAAACACCAGCTCAGCCATGGAAACCCAGTGGGTGACCATGGGCAAACTTGCCAAGAAAATCCTATGATAGGATAGCCTTAGTGTCACCATATGTCGGATGCGATTTGAAGGCACATGGCAACAACAATATGCTCCAACATTTCACAGATGGAAGCTAGGACATATGTGGTCAAGCAACATCAGAGTGTGCTCAAGATGTAAATGTTATTAATGAGGAAGAATTTACAAGCTAGGAGAGACTGCAGCAATTTGCTTTTGCCTTAACCTACTGGGAAGGGCAAGATTCTGACCCATTGGCCTGCTGAGTTAATTGAGTGCAAACGACTTTTGCACTCTGAGCTCAGTTTGCCACAATTAAAATAAGGTGGTGGCAAAGGGAGAAAGTGGAAGGAAGAGAGAAACTGGGATATTTTCTGGTATGTTTAGCCTGTAGAAGAGATGGTTAAGAGGTGATATGATAGCCCTGTTTAAATATTTGAAGGGGCATTGGTATCATTATGGGAGCGCGGGGGGTACGAACCGCACCAGGTGTCACAATAAGGGGGGGGGTGACACCACTGCTCCTCAAATACCTACTTTTTTGCAGAAATGGGCTGTGGCATTCATCCACTTCCCTTTAAAATGCTTTAAAAGATGATGGGAGTGGGGTGAAGGTTAGTGGGAGGAGAAAGGAGAGGCTCCAGAATTGTTTAAAATTCAAATTTCAAAATTTTAAATTTTAAAAAAGCACATTTTAAATTAATTTTTAAAAAGTTTTCTTTAAAAACACCACATTTTAACAAGATACATTTAGGTTGTGCATATGATATTGTAATTTGAAGGAATAATTTTAATTTTGTTATGTGACAACTATTAGCATTACACTCAGTGGTATATGGGAATTAGGATTTACAAGTAACATTAGTGCAAAAAAGCATTGCTAAACATTCTGTATGGAGGAGGTTAATGGGGTGGTGGTGACACCATGAGTTACCGCACCAGGTGACACCAATGCTAGGGGTGCCATTGTGAAGGGGTGCCATGTTGAGGATGGAGCAAGCTTGTTCTCCTGCTACAGAGAATAGGACCTGGAGCAATAGAGTCAAACTACAGGAAAAAATATTCTATCTAAACAATAGTAGGAATGTCCAGGCAGTAAGAGCTATTTGACAGTGGAAGACATTCCTTTGAAATGTGGTGGAAGCTTCTTCTTTGGAGGTCTTTAAACAGAGGCTGGATGGTCATCTGTTGGGGGTGCTTTGATTGTGAGTTCCTGCATGGCAGGGGTTTGAATTGGATAGTCTTTGGGGTCTCTTCCAACTCTATGATTCTGGAGAGAAAACAAATCATGTCATTTTTTTCAGCACTAGGCTCCCTAGTCATGATCTGGAACAATTGTACCACTTGAGTCACAGATAATCCAGCCCTGCTGATGGGTTTAGTCTCCCCTTCTCTGCTTTCTAGGAATGTCTAGCTGACTAATTTGGAGGAAACTGATGAAATACCTGTTTGGGGAAAGCTTTCTGATGGCTGATGTTGTTTATGAAACTCAGGCTGCTGTTGTTGTTACTGGTAATTAAAGTGTTCTATTTTGTGCTTTATCATCTTGTATTGTACCGGTAGTTACTTTTGTGTTTTTTTAAATCTGCTACAAGATGTACTGGACAGGGTATGATGCAGCTAGACGTAAAGATCCAGGCTGCATCTGCATGCAGAAATAATGCAGTTTGACACCGCTTTGATTGCCATGGCCCCATCCTCTGGAATCTGGGATTTGTAGTTTATTGTGGCACCAGAGCTCTCTGACAGAGAAGGCCAAATTTCTCACAAAACTAAAAATCCTGGAATTCCATAGGATTGAGCCATGACAGTTAAAGTGGTGTCAAACTGCATTATTTCTGCACTGTGGCTGTAGTTAGCTGCATTTGCTTCCTGTTGAAATTAGTTAGGTAGGCGAGTCACGGGTTCACTAGATTTCAGTGGGTATTAAGTACAACTAATTTACAGTTCAATCCTTCACATGTTTAATGAGAATTAAGTCTTGCTGTGTGCAATCACTTGATCCTGTTTGAACATGCTTAAGCTTGTAACTGAGAGATCAGCATTCAAAGGTGTTCTGAGCCATGGAAATCCACTATGTGATTTTAGGCAAATCTCACACTCGCAGCCAAAGCAGAAGGCAATGGTAAACTTCTTCTGAAGAAATCTTGCTGAGAAAACCTGTGATAGAGGTCGCTAAAAGTTGAGGTTGACTTGAAGATATATTTGATTCCAGATATATTTCATTATATATCTCGGTCTGGAATCAAACAATAACAACAGGACATCATCTGTGTTCCCAGAGTGATAGGAATTTATGTTAAAAATGTGTATCATTCTAATGTAGTTTTCAGTAGTGAACATGCTCTATATATGTATGTGCCTTCATGTCGCCTATCGATTTATGGTGACCCCATTAAGTTCATAAGGTTTTCTTAGGCAAGGAATACTTAGAGGTGGTTTTGCCAGGTCCTTCCTTTGAAATACAGCCTACATCACCTGGTCTTCTGTGGTAGTCTCCCATTCAAGAAATAATCAGAGCTGAACCTGCTTAGCTTCCAAGATCAGACAGGATAAGGTGCTTCTAGAGCAGTGGTTCCTAAACTTTTGTCCTCCAGGTGTTTTGAACTTCAGCTCCAAGAATTCCTGACTTGGCCAAACTGTCTGGGGCTTCTGGGAGTTGAAGTCCAAAACATCTGGAGAAGTAGAGTTTGGAAATCACTGCTTTAGGACATTTGGGCTCCAGCAAGCTACCTCTCTCATATTTAAGGAAATTTGTTATGCAAAACAAGTGTTTCTTTGTCTAAGGAGCAGGTGAGTTCAAATGAGTCCTGTATGGCTCAAGTCCAATCTATTTGGCAAACCATATCTCCCTGTTTGAACCAGAAACAGGCTGGGGATATTGTATTGTTTTAATTGTACAGTACTATATTTGAGTTCTTTTATCTTTTTTAAATTACATTTTATATTTTTTCTTATTCTTACTTATTTTTAAATAATACAATTATTTATTTATTTATACCCCTCTTATTCCCATGTGTGTCCCTACAATTTGGACACAAAACAGCTTACAAATAAAAAAAAATACAATGAAAAACATACAAAATGATCATTAAAACAAAATTAATCTAGGATAGTTTTAAAAACACATAACCCATTTAAAAAGTAATGCATTTTTATATTGTAACAGTTTAATTCTATTTTAATGCTCACTTTTGTTCATTTTTTAAAATTGTATTCTTTTAAATTGCAAGCTGCTTTGAATTCCAACTTTGGGAGAAAAGCAGAATATAAATGTAACAACAACAGCAGCAGCAATAATAATCATAGCAACAGCAAAATAGAAGCCAGTTTGCATGGTGCAGTGCTGGCAAACTGCAAAACCTTCAAATGAACAAACAGTTAAGCATAATTTAAGCTAGTAGCTTCTTAGATGGTTGACTTTTGCACTCAGTGTTGTAACTTCCTTTTTAAAAGGAATGTTTATATACTGGCTTGGGTTCTGAGTTTATCTTTGTGGCCTGCTTTATATGGAAACATGACACTACGTGTGACTTCTCTTTATTCTGTCTATTATATTTTGCAGAAGACTATGGGAATCTACTTGTGGCGGAGGCCCTGCTGGAGATTTGCTTAAAAGAGAACCTTGCCAAAATTAAGGACGCCATCCCATTAATGGAAAAAAATGAGCCCAAAATGAGCGACGCTAAAAAGAACTTGACTGGTATTCTCAGCCGAGGGAAGTTGCTGGTAAGCATCCATGACAGATGTAAAACATGAATGTTCAAGATGCTGCTAATGATGTACAATTACAAAAACCCACATAAGAAAATGTTGGACACTTCCAGTCCCATCTGTCTCTTCCTCACCAGTTCTCTGCTTCTTAATGAGTCCAGGAGATGTGCCAATTGCTTTCTTTTTCATTCAGGATTAAAACAAAACAAAACACCATTCATTAAGATCATATATACTAATTGCAAACTCAGTGTCAGAGAATTTAGAAGGGGAAAAAAGGGGGGAGGGGAATATCCAAAATAATCCAGGCTGCATCTGCACTACAGAAATAATGCAGTTTAGCACTGCTTTAACTGTCATGGCTCAAAGTTATGGAATTCTCGAATTTGCAGTTCTGTGAGATATTTAGCCTCCTCTGCCACAACAAACTACAAATCCCAGGATTCCATAATACAGAGCCATGGCAGTTAAAGCAGTGTCAAACTGGATTATTACTGCACTGCAGATGCAACCTCGGTGAGGAATGTGCATGCTTAGGAGCAATACAATATTGGGGCTGATTGTTTCAGGGATGGGGCAGTAAACAAAAAAGGGAAAGGGAGCAGAAAAGAGTATCCTAGAAAAGTGCATGGTTCCACTGGCTTATTATTAGAGAATTTCCACATTGATTCATTTGTTTTGCCCTGGGCCTTATGTGCTGACCTAGACACTGCATGCTGTGTTAGCAAATCTCTGGTTCATTGTTCTGGTCAGAGTTCATAGGAATGTAAACACTTCATTTGGATGAGATAGTACAATTAGTAACAAACATTCACACAGGATGATGGCTATTTATACTGAATATAGTTAATATCATATTTATATTGAATAGTTATGCCTAGAGGATAGCTGACTAGCTTCTCTCTCCCATGCCTGTTTTGAAGATCTATTTGTGTCCTTTATGGGAATATTTTTAGTGTCTTTCAGGGAGGCTGATTAAAATCTGTTCTTTTTGTCACGTGCATGTCATATTCTATATTTCAAGCCATAGCAGAACATTTTGTCTTTTTAATCCATATTTTTAAACAAGAAAAAATACCTTTTGCAGCTCCTACCTTGTTCCTGAGGCATCTCAAGGTGGGAGAGTGTTGAGTCAAACCATTGATGACTTAACTGTGGGCCCTTGGTATCTGCTGGGGTTTGGCTCCAGGACCCCCCGTCCTGTGGATACCAAAATCCATGGATGCTGAAGTCCCATTAAATACAATGGCACAGTAAAATGGTGTCCCTTTCATAAAATGGCAAAATCAAGATCTGATTTTTGGAATTTATATTTTTTTGGATTATTTTCAAGCCATGGGTGCTTAATTCTGTGGTTAAGAATCTGTGGATAAGGAGGGCCGACTAGTATTTCTATTGGATTTATAGTGCTACCATGTTCTTAAGAACAATAAGTTTAAAGGAGGAAAAAGATTTTGGACCTCAATACTTGTGAGAGTGCTCTCCTCATATATATTTGCCCAAGCACTGAGGTCTGAGGACTAGGGTGCGTCTCCTATGTGTTCCATGAGTGAGGTCAAAACACGGTGTGGACATAGGAGAAGGATTTCTCAACTGTGGCACTTAAGTTGTGGAAAACTCTCCTCTTGGAAACCTGATCAGTGCCAACACTGACTTCATTTTGGTGCTAAGTAAAAACATGAGTGTTTTATTAAAGAGACTTGTCTTGGGAACCTAAGTGATTCAGTCTAAAATGTTTATGCACATAGTATTAAAGACTTTTAATCTTTTCAACCTGTGGTTACATGGTTAATATGTTTAAAGCCCTAAATGGCTTGGGCCCAGGATACCTAAAGGACCGCCTCTCCCCATACATTCCGCCTCGCACTCTCAGAACGTCTGGGCAGCAGCTACTGAAGGTGCCTAGGGCTAGGTTGGCCTCCACTACTCGGAGGTCGTTCTCCATAGCTGCCCCAGCCCTTTGGAATGCGCTGCCCACAGAGCTCCGCTCGTCCACCACCCTGGCCCAATTTAGGAAGGACCTCAAAACCTTCCTATTCCAACAGGCATTCCCCGAGTAAATATCCTGTGGGCCTCCCTCCTCTCTTTCGTGGCCAAGAGGTTGGGCTTTGGGGCTTTACTGTTGGGTTGTTTTAAATATGTTTTTATTGGAACTGTTTGTATTTTAATTATGTTGTGAGCCGCCCTGATCGGAGGAAGGGCGGCATATAAATAAAAATTTTATTTATTATTATTATTATTTAGTCTATTTAAATTTTTTTAATTGGTTTATACTGATTTTATTTGTACACCTCCTTGAGATCCTGTGGTATGGGGAGGATGTAAATATTTTAAATGAAAGAAAGAAAGAAATAGAAGTGTGTATTTGCTTTAGTTTATGGAAAGGGGTTAACTGGTGAATAAATGGTGAATAAATCAAGTGTTATGTGTTGAAATGCTTCATTTAACTTGGGACAGACTTAATTCCCATGCAGTAGTGGCATTACTCTGCTGTTTTGTTTTTGTTGTCTGTGGTGAAAACCTCCTTTTTCCTCCCACAGCCAAAAGATATGGTGGAAGCCATGTTGATCCTGGCGAAGCTTCATTATGTTGAGGGATCTTATAAGGATGCTCTCAGCATGTATGCAAGAGCTGGCCTTGAGGACATTGTTGTAGAAAAGAAGCCGTTGTACATGCTGCGTCTGCTGACTGAAGCTTTTGTTATTAAAGGTAAAAGATTGCTTGCATTTGCTGGGATTATTTCTGTATTTAACAGTTGGTGACGGTTTGAAAAATCAATTAATATAAACCTAAAATTTATCCCTTCTGAAGCTGATACGTGAGAGGTTGAATGGATTTGAATGGGAGCTGTATTAAGCTCCATTACTTCTGAAAAGTTGGCCAGTAACTATGTATGTGTATGCCACATTTGATATGTGTCTGGCTCAAGAACAAAAGTTTGAAACATTGGTAGGGGCTATATTTACACAGCTCCCTTCAAATCTCCCTCTTAGGATGTGAGCTGTAGATGCTGTTTTCATACAAGCCTCTTGAATTCCTTGGTTTATAGAGAAAACAAATGGCAGACAATCTATGACTTTAGTTCAGCCTTCCATGACTTTTGCAATCTTATAGGTGTATTGGACTGCTATTCCCAGAAAGTAGCTGGTTTTTTTGGGGAGCTGCAGTTGAACACATTTGGAGGGCATCAGGTTTGGGAATTCAGACTGTTGGATCACAGCTAATGAGGTGCAACAATTCTACCAGTAAGTCATGTTCCGGCACAGTTGACATACTGATAACGTCATAACATTGTGCTTTTTTAAAAAAAGAGAAATTAGAAGGATATGAACAAGAAAGAAAGTGAGCTATGTTTATAATACAAATCCATGTTGGTTGTCTTCTAGTTCAAGAGCCATGCCTTCCCTGGCCCAGATTTTATGTGTATTGAGAATTCAGTCAGAGAAGAGTTGAAGAATCTGTGGATCTTGTTGCTTGATTACAACTCCCATCCTAACCATTGGTTTTGTTATATGGCATTCATGGAATTTGGAGTCTAGCAACACCTGGATGGCCCCACATGCTCCCTATCCACCTTAGAGCTCAATCTGATTCCCATAGATATGTAGAACTAAAGTTCCAAGGTTCTCTAGGAAGAAGGAATGACTGTTAGAAGAGTGCATCTTCAGAGAATTGGTTGCTGTTTTGGACACCAGTTCCCAGAATCCTCCAGCTACTGGACATGATCACTGGAGGTTTCTAGGACTTGTGTACTAAAATGAATTTTTCCTGAGTCGTGAATTTGCTTTGAGAAAGATAGTATTGCCATGGTTCCATCCTAGGAAAACCCAGGATTTGTTGTTGAGGGTGTTTAGAAATCTCTGTCAGAGAGCTCTAGTGCCTCACAAAACTACGAACCCCAGGCTTCCATAGCAGTTAAAGTGGTATCATAGTACCATTACATACCATAATTGTATAGTGGAAAAGGGGGGCACACAACAAGGAGAAAGTGGGACAATGTCACAGTTATAATTGTCAGGGATGATGGGAGTTGTGGCTCTTCACCTGGCCTGGAACTCACCACCTGGTTGTGCACCACGCTGACCAGTTTTGGCCAGTTGTTATATCTTTGCAAGAGTTGCAGAGAACAGGCTGAAGACCCCGACAAACTCTCCAAGCCTTCTCACTCTTGCTTCCACAGAAGTCTTCACCCTTCTTCACCAGGGTCCTGCTGGTTCTTGTAGCTTCACCGAAGACACCAGACAACTCAGTAGTCTTATATAAAAGATCTACTTTATTCTACTATATACACAGCTCCAAACAATACTCAACTCCTCACTCTACAATCCACTACTACTATCCACTCTACTACCCACTCAATACATTGGGATCCATATTCATTAATATAGTCAAAGCAAGGTACCACCCACTGTGGTCTGTTTCCACCCAGTAGGCGTGTACATCATTCCCATTGGTTCTCTTTGTTCATCCTACAATTAATGATTTCATCATCTCAGCCTTGACCACTTTACAATTGTCAGGTGTGTCCAATTATTCACTATGCATTTCTTGTCCTTGGCACTCAGTACTTGTTAATTGTACAGTGGTGCCTCGGGTTACGAAATTAATTCGTTCCGTGGCACCGTTCGTAACCCGAAAAGCCTTCGTAAGCCGAATTGCCATAGGCGCTAATGGGGAAAAGCCGCGATTCCGTGCGAAAAAGCCGAAAAAAGCACCAAAAGTTTTTTCGTAACCCGAAAAAACATTCGTAACCCGGAACAATGTTTTCCTATGGGATTTTTTCGTATCCCGAAAATTTCGTAACCTGGGTATTTCGTATCCCGAGGTACCACTGTATTACCATTTACACCTGTGTGGTTCTCAATTGGCTTCTGCTGAGTCACTCTGACTCTCACATACAAGTTTTATTTCTCTTACTGTATGTCCCATGTTGCTTTTTCCTTAACAATAATTGCATATTGGTAATAATGGCTGTTTCCCATGTTGCAGGTCGGGTTAAAGGTCTGGAAAGGTTTAAGACAAGTGCTTTTGGTGATGACTTACTAGTATGGAGTAGGGATGGCACTATTTCCTGACTCTTGAGCATGATGTTTCTTCAAATGTAAAATGTAAAACACTACTTTTTGTGCTTTAGCATCCCAATATTGGTTCTGTCCCATAACCTCTAATTTTTCTCAGTAGCATCTAGTCAGAAAGATGGAACTTTTGGTTCTTCCTCCTGTAACATTTTATATTTTTATTTTTGCTATCTTTTATTAAAGCATTGTGGTGAGAAATAACCTCTTTCTGATGCATGTAATTCTATTTTAATCTGTGGAGTGGGGATAGTGTGTCAGAGGAGTGCTGAGGGGCAGTTGTTAAGCTTATTTTTCTGGGCGCTTTTTAAAAAAAACTCTTGCAATTTTTGTCTTTTTGCTTTCATTGCATCTTATAAATGTTGCTGAAATAGTTGCTATCTATCTGTCTCCCCCCTTCTACTCCTTTTCAGCATACCTACCAGCTTGCTAGGTGAATGGGAACTCTGAGATGATCAAATACCTCGCACTGGTATGTAAAGATCAAAATTAAAACTCCATCAATATCTTTGGAGTGTACACATAATCATCTTGCTGTATGCATGTTGATCTCAGAGGATCTTGTGACTTTAAGCCTAACTGTGAAAAAGAAGTTGTAGTGTAAGCTTTCGTAGACTTGGTCTAATGCATCTGAGGAGGTAGACCAAGTCTACAAAGGTTATGCTATAATTTATTTTGCATGGTTAGTCTTGAAGATGCTATAAGATCCCTTTGCTAACTCAAATTCCAGACTAACATGGCTGACTCTGAAGTGTAGACTCAAGAGTAGTTGCTCTGTTACTCCACTGCATCTGTATCATGTAGAGCAGGGGTAGGCAACCGTTTTGAGCCGGGGGCCGGGTTGCTGTTCCTCAGACAACTGGGGGGCCGAAGCCAAAAAATAAATAATTAAAAAAATTTAAATAAATTTAAATAAATAAATAAATAAACTGGGACAAATGTAGGACAACATTTTCAAATGGTGGACACTTTTTTTAAAAAAGTGGAGGACACGCAAAAAAAATTGCTGATTTTTAAAAAAATGTTAATATAAATGCATGTTTCTGAGGCGTCTATAGACAATTGCCCCCCTTGCCCCTGCGCACGAGAGGCCAAAGGCCCCAGCGGCAATCGGCAGCAGGACCGGGCTGGGGCCGGTCCCAAGGCCTCGCCGGGCCGCATCCGGCCCGCGGGCCGCAGGTTGCCTACCCCTGATGTAGAGGAATAATAACAAACTGATTATGGCTTAAGGTTCATGGCTTAGACTTATTTGAGGGTATATTCCCCCCCAAACTCAGTTGCACTTTATTTTGAGTAGATGTGCCTAGAGTTGGACTGTGAGCTGCTGTGCCAGTGATAACTCTCATAAGCCTTGGTGTATTCTATTATAGTCTGTTATATTATTTATAACCTGATCTTTGCCAAACCTGGGATTTATGGTGGCTTACAAGATAAATGGAGATAGAGGCATGCAGCATGCTCATGTAGCCAAAAAAAAAAAAAAAAAAAAAAAAGAGTTATGATTGGGATAGTATCAAACTGTTGATGGTCTGGAATATGAGTAAGCAAAAGGGTTTTTAGCATCTTTGAGACTAAATGAGCAAAATAAATTGTAGCATAACCTTTGTTGACTTGGTCCATTTCCTCAGATGCAGTAGACCAAGTCAATAAAAGCTTATGCTACAATTTCTTTTGCACAGTTAGTCTCAAAGGTGGCACAAGATCCCTTTGCATAATCTTGATTGTGGTAAATGTGCATCTACAAATGTGCAAATTCAGTCTTGCATCTCAAGAATTAAAACCACTTAAATCTTTGATTTAAAAGCGATGAACTAATACTGCTGACTAAGAGAAGTTCTTTTCTTGTAAAACAATCAGTTCCCAAAAGGTTACTGGAATGATTATGATGATGATAGAAAAGACTTCACCTGGCAAGCAAAGTGCAACAAGGAAGGACCCAGCCTAACCTCCCTAGGAAAGGAGTTCCAAGCCTGGCACCAGCGATGGAAAGGCCCTCAATGGTCAAAGCTAGATGTTAGCTAGGATTGACAGAATACTGCCTACAGTAACATGCACTTGCATGAGTACTAGGACTGGTTTCAGTGGGGTGCTGTTTTTAGCCCTTGAGGAGCTGCTGTATCCTCACAAGAACAACAAGCAAGCTGTGTGAGAGAGAAAAAATAGTTGATCTCTAGGGAGGGCAACAGGTGCTTGATGTTGTTGTGCAAGGCTCAGTTCCTTAAATGAGACTAGTCTAACAGGTTTCCAGTTGAAATGCAGTAGTGGGCAATTTGTGATCCATGGCCCAATTTCATGCAATCAGTTTAGACCTCTGGCACCTGAGAGGTGATTCTCCTTGACTTCAGGAAAAAAAAGCCTGCAAGGCCAATGGCAACTGGTGGTTCCCATGCCAGTAGAGTGGTAATTCCACCCCATTAAACATTTCAACACAAGGTTTAAATGTTCAGCACTTTGGAAAGCCCCTTTAAAAGTAGCTGAAACCTAGAATGGATTCACTGCCCCACTAGCATGAAAACTACCAGCCATCATTCTGCAAGGCCCAAATAGTAGTCTGTAGAGGTATGAGGAGCCCTGGTGGCGCAGTGGTTAAATGCCTGTACTGCAGCCATTCACTCAAAACCACAAGGTTGCGAGTTCAAGACCAGCAAAAGGGCCCAAGCTCGACTCAGGCTTGCATCCTTCCGAGGTCGCTAAAATGAGTACCCAGACTGTTGGGGGCAAATTAGCTTACTTGCTAATTAGCTTACTTGCTGTTCACCGCTATGATCTTTGGAATAGCGGTATATAAATAAAACAAATGATGATGATGATGATGATGATGATGATGAAACCAGTTCCTGTGGTACAGGGAGAGGAAACCTCAGGCCGGGTGATCATATAAAGTCCTTTGTCCATTTTCTTCTCATACCTTGCAGCTACTTTTGAGCTTCGCTTTCTATTGGGCTCAGCCCCACTCTCACTGACTGCCAGTCCTGGCCAATATAATATTTTAAGGTGCATGCAGTATCTGCTTTCTGGGAAGAGAAGTATCTGGTGAGATGGATGTTCAAAGCATCCCTTCAAGTATTTTAGTTTCATATGAATTTTCATAACTTGAATGCAGGTGGGCTTCTGCATGTGACATGTGTGTGTGTGTGTGTTCATCCCTTAAACTCAGAGATTAGTAACTTGTTGATGTTTTACCCTTTGCATGTAGAGAGCTTCGTTTTGCATAAACAGTATGTGCCGGAACAGCAACAATATATTAGCAGGTCTTTTTTCCAACACCATCTCTGTATATGCTGTGCTGTATTTAGGCAGAACATGCATGATGGAGGATCATTCAGCATGATGAATGGTGGCAACTGTCATGTTTTGAAATGAGCAATTGTGTCATGAGCTCAACATAGACTTCATATTGAGTGGCAGGATTTCAGACAGCGGTCTTTCTAGCCCTACCTGGAGGCGTGTGGGATTAGATTTTGGGCCTTTTGCTTGCAAAGCATGTGCTTTACTAGTAGGCTACAACCCTTACTTCTTAAAAGAACTCTGTGTGTGTTTTTGTAAGAAAAAAAGATCAGTACTATTGCATGCTGAATATTACATATAGCAGAGATGAATTATGTGATCTGGATAAATGATTGACATTTGCATTTTATTATTTAAATAGTGGAAGCTATATAATAGCTCTTATATAGAGAGAGAACCAGCATGGCATATTGATTGGAGTTTGGACTAAGATACTATGGGAGATTGGGTTTTGAATCCCTGCTCACCCATGGCAGTCCATTGGGTGAACTTGGGAAATTTAAACTTTCTAAGACTCATAGAAACACAATGGTAAACCCGCTCTGAATGAATCTTCACAAGAAAGCTCTATAATAGGTTTGCCCTAGTACACTGCTCCCTCGGGTTACGAAATTAATTCGTTCCGCGGCCGCTTTCGTAACCCGAAAAGCCTTCGTAAGCCGAAATGCCATAGGCGCTAATGGGGAAAAGCCGCGATTCCGTGCGAAAAAGCCGAAAAAAGCACCAAAATTTTTTTCGTAACCCGAAAAACATTCGTAACCCGGAACAATTATTTCCTATGGGATTTTTTCGTATCCCGGAAATTTCGTAACCTGGGTATTTCGTATCCTGAGGTACCACTGTATTGCCATAGATCAGAAACCACTCAAAGGCACACAACACATACAAAATTATAGTTACAGATTTTAGTTTTGCATATGATTCTCCCTAATATTTTCTTCTGTGGATAGTGAAAAAGGATAAAGTGAAATACAGAACCCCTGTTCCCCCTCCTGTTTCAGATATTTCGTTGTTCATACACTTTCATATTTGTCTGGTTAGTTTTATGAGATCCAAATTAGCCCCCCCCCCCTCAGTTTACAAAATAAACGGTGAAAGCTGTGATACATCAAATGCCCAGTGCCAAACACTGGTGCAGTCCTAAATATTAGAATGCAAGATCTCACTGGGATAGTCTCTATGGCAACAACCCCATGGGAAGTCCAAAATTGCAGGTGGCTGTGTTGTTGCAAAACCATTTCTAGCAGTTTTCATCTCCAACAGAATAAAATCTTTTATAAAGCCATTCTAAAATACTTTGGGTTACAACTCATAATGGCACATCATGGTTAGGAAAATTGCTTCTTCTCCAATTTTTATGGGGATTGCAGCCAAACTCAGAGGGAATAAGGGACTCTGGAGTGGTGGTGACAGCAGATGATGTTATGATCCATGATAATCAAAAAGTTCTGGATCTTTGACCCTGGGAACCAGGCTTCATTACTGGTGCCAAATGTCTGCATGTCTTCCAGCTGATCTGATTTGGCAGAGGTAGTCCTAATCAATCCTCTGTTGCCCCACCTTTTCAACTTTTAAAATGTTCCCATTTCTTTCTCCTCTTCCCACTTTCCCTCCTTATCCTCAGCTTCCTTGGGCCACCTTTCAAACTTGTCTTCTTAGCTTTATGAGCCACTTAGGTCCCATCCTGAGAGAAAGATGGGATATAAATAAAATAACATATATATTCCTTTCTTTGCTGCACATTGACTTGAAAGTGCAAAAGTAGTCCAGTAGGCTCAGTCAAAATCAAACTACTGCAGGCTCTTCTAGTTTGTGTGTTCTTCCTCATCAATAATATTTGTCATCTTAGAATCTGAATCATAGAGTTGGAAGAGACCACAAGGGGCATCCAGTTCAACCCCTTGCCATGCAGGAAGACACAATGAAAACACTCCCAACGGATGGTCATCCAGCCTCTGCTTAAAAACCTCCCAAGAAGGAGATTCCACCACACCTCTGTTGATCTGTTCTTGCCAGAAAGAAAGTTTTTCTTAATGTCTAGATGGAATCTGTTTTTTCTGTAGTTTGTGATTCTATGACTCTATGGCCCCATTCCCACTGTGAAAAGCTCTGAATCCTGATTCGAGCTTTATGTCCATAGTTTTCACTGGAAATCGATCCCGATCCTCATGTGATCAATTCCAGTGGAAAAAAATGGAGCAAATGCAAAAAGCTTGGGTTATTTTGTTAGCTGGGTTTTTGAGGTTTTCCCCCAAGGAATCGATTCTGACGTGATTCCAACAGGTGGGAACACCATCAGAATCTATTCTGTTTCTGCAGGCGGGACAAGTGGCAGAGGGCTGTCACCATCCTCCCCCCAGAGACACCCCTGGTGCTGTTATTTGCAAAGTGGTCGTTTAGCAATCTAGCGATTTTTCGATAGAACTTTTTTTTAAAAAAAGAAAGAAAGTGGGAGGGGGTCCGTCCTCCTTCTCCTCCCGGGTCCCCTGGTCTTGCCTCCATCTCCTCCCTCTACTCCTTCTTCTGGTCCACCAACTCCTTCTACTGTCTGTGCTCCCTCCTCTTCCCCCGAGACCCTGGGGAAGGCACTCATACACACACTCCTCAGGTGTTGGAAACCCTCCGGGGCATGCCGCTCCTCCTTTCCCCACCTGTGGACAGAGAAGGCACGTTGGAGGGCCGCCCCTCAGTCCACGAGTCGCCTGCGTCCTTCTCCCATCTCTCCATCCAGGTCCGTCAGGTCCAGTGCACCTGAGGGTGTCCAGGGGGAAGGCCGGCTGCCACGGCCTGAGATGTGGGGCCTACCACTAGAGCGGCCCCCAGGCAAGGTGCCCTGGATAGAACTTGAACAGAGGAAAGTAAAGCTCAGGGGTGCAGGGGGGGGGGGGGGGGGGGGGGGGGCGGCCAGCCAAAGGGCTGCTCCACCTCCCCTAGCCGCAATGGGAATGACAAGGGTTTTTCATAATTAGAACAAGGGACCTTTTGGAATCGATTTCTATAGCGAGGCGGACCTGAATTGGAACGCGGGTTATTCCGTCAGTGGGAATGGACCCTATGATTCTATGGTTTCCAGACCTTTTACCATTTTGGTTGCCCTCCTCTGGGCACCTTCCAGCTTGTCAACATTCTTGAATTGTGGTGCCCAGAACTATTCTGCTCTGGTCAGGCCCTACCTGGAATATTGTGTCTAGTTCTGGGCGCCTCAATTCAAAAAGGACATTGGGAAACTGGAGCATGTCCAAAGGAGAGTGGCTAAAATGGTGAAGGGTCTGGAAACCATGCCCTATGAGGAACAATTTAGGGAGCTGGGAATGTTTAGCCTGGAGAAGAGAAGGTTAAGGGGTGATATGATAGCCCTGTTTAAATACTTGGAGGGATGTCATAATGAGGAGGGAGGAAGCTTGTTTTCTGCTGCTCCAGAGACTAGAACGCGGAGCAATGGATGCAAGCTACGGAAAAAGAGATTCCACTTCAACCTTAGGAGGAAGTTCCTGACAGTAAGGGCTGTTCAACAGTGAAACAAACTCTCTCGGAGTGTAGTGGAGTCTTCTTCCTTGGAGGTCTTTACGCAGAGGCTGGATGGCCATCTGTTGGGAATGCTTTGATTTAGATTTCCTGCATGGCAGGGGGTTGGACTGGATGGGCCTTGTGGTCTCTTCCAACTCAATGATTCTATGATTCTATTCCCGATAAGGTCTGACCAAACCAGAATAGTGGTATTATTACTTAATAATAATAATAATAATAATAATAATAATAATAATAATATGTTTTATTTATATACCGCTATTCCAAAGATCATAGCGGTGATCTTCCTTTGAGCTTGACCACCCTCTGATATTGTTCGGCCATGTGTGTCCAAGTGTTCATTTCTGAAATGTGAAAGGACATTTGTCTGTGTTGCTTGATCCCAAAAGTAGCATATAACAGTTCTCTCACTGGAATTCCATTGGATATGCTTTACTTCATGGATGAATTTCAGGTTTACAGGATCCTAGAATCTACCAGTTGAGATCTGTCCAAAATGGTGCCATAGGAATGGGGTGGGAATGAATGAGGGCCAGTTTTGTGTGCCTGGGACTCCTTGGGTGTTACATAGACTGCTGAGGAAAAACATAGCTGGAAGTGTCCAGAAGTACATTTTGCCTTGAATAAATAAATATTGTAGAATTATAGAATCCTAGAGCTGGAAAAGATCCCGGGTCATCCAGTTCAACCTCCTTCTGCCATGCAGAAAGACACAATCCAAGCACTGCTGACAGAAGAACATCCAACCTCTGCTTGAAAACTCCCAAAGAAGGAGAATCCACCACTCTCTGTGTATAGCTACTTCTTGTTGTTGTTGTGTCCCTTCAAGTTGTTTCTGACTTATGGCGACCCTAAGGCAAACCTGTAGTGGGAATAAAGTCATGTTAAGTATTGCAAGGCCTTTATTTATTTATCTGGCTTTTTTTGGCTAGATAAAATAGCTGTCTGGAGGATCTGAAGGGATCAAGGGCCACAAAAATAGCCATAAAGCTGTGGGCTGTGTGCAGTCCCAGTCCTCACCTGGGGGCTAGTGGATCTCAATTTACCTTCTGTCCTCCCATGACCTTCTTATAGTTTCAGAATTTGTTGGGATGGGGAGGAAGCTTGTGTGAGTCCAGCTCAAATAATGAGCTGGGTGGGAGCAGGCCAGATGAGAATTTGCAGGGCATGAGGTGTGGATGTATGCCCATGAGGGAAGGAAATGGAGAGCAAGTGTCAGAATGTGATGCATTAAGTCTGCCTCTCTCAGGGACTCACTTGGCACTTTTAGAAGAGTTTTCTTGGCTGTCTTCACAGGCTTGGCACTGGAACGCTCATCCAATTCTATCGCTTCCCGAGTCCGGCTGTCAGAAAGAGAGGAGGAAGTCATGGCTTGCTTTGAAAAAGCATGTGTGATTGCTCAAGTGTTTCTCCAAGAACTTGAGAAGGTAAATGGAAGCCTACTTGAAATGCCTCTTAGCACCTCCTGAGGGTCAACAGAGAGAAAGATCTGCTCAGCTCCTACAAATCCTAATGACCAGTCTGCTACTTTGGATACTTTTTTTCATTTTCTGTTTACCTGGCTTTTTTATTAATTCCCTTATGAGTGGCTTGGCAGTTACAAAATGTTTTCATTCACTTTTGGGGGTGCTATGTGCTTTCTTGTTTTGATGTATTTTGTGTTTTTAATTTTTTTTATCTTGTTTTGTGTTTAATAATACTTTGTGTCTAAAACATAAGCAACATGTAGCTTATGAGTCATGTACAACCCCAAAGTATTTTTTCTGGTCCCCATTTACTTCCATCACTGAAATTGTACCATTCAGATTGGTGTTGCAGTTGCAGTTGCTGACAAAAGCAAACAAACAAAATAACTACTGGAAAAAAAAGCCCTCTTTTCCATCTTTTATTTTCTTGGAGGAAAGGAGTCGCTATCTTTCCATGGCTGCTCTGGCATCCTCTTGAACCATAGAGAACTGCCACAGTGTTGGTCCAGTTTTGGTAGAGGTGTTCATCCAGTGGAGGCACTTGACTCCAAGAAGTTGCATATGGCTGCTTTAAAGTCCTTCAATATTTGCTTTTGTAAGATGCCTTTACATTATGCATGGAATGCAAATATCTCAAAGATTTTCTTTTTGCTTCAAGCAGTTACACACGTACATAAAAAATGATGAACAAACTTGCTTGCAGTACCTAAACACTACCACATTTCTTGTGTCATACTGGACTAGAGCTGTTTTCCCCTGCCTAGCACAGATGCATTGGATTAAAACTCTTATTGTCCTCAGCTAGCATGGCCATGGTGGCTGGGGATGATGGAATTTGTAGCTTCATTCATGAGCAGGTTCAGGAAGGCTGGTCTAGAGTCATGTTAGTCTTTAAGCTGAATTAGGTGTTTAGCTTCAGTAAGTCTACTGTGTCTTGCTGAAGCTAACTGTCTTTGGACCAGAGCTTGGACAAGTTACTTTTTTGGACAACAACTCTGAGAATTACTGAAGGGGATTCTTGGAAATGTAATCTAAAACCTAAGATGATCTGGTGGAGATCACATCCATGATACTTTTTAATCCGTCCTTGAAGGCACTCAGGGTGCCCAGTGTCACCCTTACGATTAGTGTCACCCAGTGTGTTAACTCATGGTGTCAACCCCCACCCCACCCATTGACCTACCATTTCACACCACACAGAATCTTTAGTCATTTTTTTTGCACTAATGTTACTTGTCAATCGAATTTCCATATACCACTGAATGTAATGCTAGTAGTTGTGACATAAACAACAAGCAAAATTAAAATTGTACCCCCAAGTTAGAATATTATATGCACAACCTAAATGTATGGTATTTACATATACACAGTGAAGATTTGGTTTAAATGTGATGTTTTTAAAGAAAATTTGAAAAGAATTTTTTAAAATTTCAAAATAAAAGAAAATTTAAAATTTTGATATTTGAAATTTGACATTTTAATTAAAAGAAAACCTGGGGCCTCTCCTTTCTCCTCCCACTGAGCTTCACCCCACTCTCACCATCTCTTAAAGTGTTTTAAAGGGAAGCAGATGAATGCCGCAACCCATTTCTGCCAAAAGGTAGGTGCTTGAGGAGCAGTGGTGTCACCTCCTTTTTGGGTGTCACCTGGTGTAGCCTGCACCCTCTACATCTCCTAGTGATGCCACTGAGAGTGCCTTGCCTGTTTATAGTCATACAACAGTCTTGTGAAGTAGGTTAAGCTGTAAGTGAGTAGTTCCTGGCTATCCATCTGAAACATCTTGGTCCTGGTAAGTGAGAATTTCAATCTGAATCTCTCTGAATTCACCTTCTCATATAGAAGCTCCCAGAATCCCTTGCTTTTGACTATGTGGCTAGGTCTGATGGGAGCTGCAATCCAATAAGTTCCGGAAGTCCATACATTCCTTACTCTGCTGTAAGCACTGTAGCAGACTAGCTCTCAGAGTAAGCTGATTTTCTGAACCCAGGTTTGTCAATGCTTAGAATTTTCCCCACTCCAAGCAATGACTGTGATTTTTTTGGTCAAGTTTTGAATGTGCATGCCGTTTCAGTTCAGATCTGCTTTTGTGCAGAAGCACATTTATGGATAGCCCTACTTGAAATGTAGCAAGTCATTGAGTCATGCCACCTCTGAGTGGTGAGATATGGGGCAGTAGCAGGCTTGCTAAATTTGTGATCTTCCCAACTGAACAAGTGTAGCAGTTTACCAAATAGTTTTTTGTGGGTTTTTCGGGTTTTGTGGACATGTTCTAGAAGAGTTTATTCCTGACACTTTGCCAGCATCTGTGGCTGGCATCTTCAGAGAATGCTTGCCTGGAGAATTGGATACACACACACACACACACACACGAGAGAGAGAGAGAGAGAGAGAGAGAGTGTGTGTGTGACCTGGGAAGGCAGGAGTGATTTGCATGTATATTGTTCTGTTGCTAATGGCAGGCCTCAGAGTGGGAGGGTCTGCAAAAGAGGATTAGTGTCTGCTTGATTAGTGCTCATTGTCTGCTGTGAAATCCCTGACCCTGGGAGATTTCTCATTTGCCTTTGTTGAGTCTTCAGCTTGCTATTTTTTCAGACTGGTAGCCAAACCTTGTTTACTTTAAGGGTTTCCTCTTTCCTGTTGAAATTATTTGTGGATTTTAATGGCTTCCCTGTGCATCCTGACATGATAGTGGTTGGCATGGTCCAGAATTTCAGTGTTTTCAAACAGCATTTTGTGCCCAGGATGGTTTGTAACATGTTTTGCTACTGCTGATTTTTCTGGCTGACCCAGTCTGCAGTGTCTCTCGTGTTCCTTGATTCTTGTCTGCACACTGCGTTTGGTGGTCCCTATGTACACTTGTCCGCAGCTGCATGGTATGCGGTAAATTCCTGCAGCTGAGAGAGGGTCTCTCTGGTCCTTAGCTGAGTGAAGCATTTGCTGGATTTTCTTCGTCAGTTTGTGAACCATTTGAAGGTTGTGCTTCACTTTGCCTATTCTGTCTGTGACTCCTTTGATATATGGTAAAAATACTTTCCCTTTGGGTGGTTGTTTGTCTTCCCTCCTCTGGCTTTTTCTGGGTCTGGCAGCCTTTCTGATGTCTGAGCTGGAATAACCATTAGCCTGTAGAGCCCGGTCCAGGTGCTTCAGTTCATCTTCCAAGAAGTGGGGTTCCCAGATGTGTTTTGCCTGGTCTACCAGGTTTTTATTGTGCTTCTTTTTTGTCCTGGGTGATGGTTGGAGTTCTTGTGCAGGTATCTGTCTATATGTGTGGGTTTTCTGTATACTGTGTGATCCAAACATTGGTTTACCATATGTTTGACATTCTTCCTGGTTTTGCCATTCCCACAGGCAACAGAAAGTGGGATGGTATTGACGTACCTCCAGTGGGTTATTATTTGTGACAGTGCATCTCTGTATTTGTGTTCAGCTCAATGGGTCCCAGATTCTATAGGCCTATGCATTAGTGGAAATAAGGGGAAATTTCTACCTAAATGTAGGCTTCTTACCTTGGTTATCCTTGTGACAGCAGTGCAGAAATGGGTCAGACAATCAAACAAAGAAATAACAAAGATAATTCAGTGCAATTTTCAGTTTGTCTTGTCTTGTTATTTTCTCTTTTCTTATGGGAGAAAAATAGTGACAATTTTAACCAGATTGCTGAAATTATTCACCTGTAACAGTGGTGCCCCATTTCTCTCTCCCTTCCACTACTACCAGAGCTTCAGCAACACACATACAAGAGGCATAAAGGGTGGCCATGCACCTCTTTTGGACTTTGAATTGCCTTACTTTATGGAAGCTGCCCTGCAGAGTGCCTACGTGGCTCACTTAAAAAGAGGGTAAGTAGACAAAATCTGCCTGCAGTTCCCAATGATTGGTGTTGTATGCAATTTCTCCTAGTACTTTCTCCATTTAGTCTAGGCTCCATTTAAGAGGTATGAACTTATGAGCAGAACTCAGAAAAGTTAAGTTATTGACTGACAACTCCAAGAATCCCCCAGCTTGCATGGCCAGTGTCCCTGTTGACTGGCGGTTTCTGGGAGGTAGTAATTGGTTCATCTAATCTATTGCCCTCCGATGCAGTCTATTCTACTATTGAACAGCTCTTATAGTAAAAATGTTCTTCCTAATGTTAAGGTGGTATCTTTTTCTTGTGATTTGAATCCACTGGTTTGTGTTCCAGTCTCTGGAGAAGCAGATGATAAAGTTCCTTCTTCTTTTGCATGACATCCCTTCAGAAAATTAAAGATGGTTACCATGTCATTTCTCCGTCTTCTCTTCTCCAAGCTGAACATACCCAGCACCCTAAATCATTCCTCAATAAGGCTTGGTTTCCAGATCATTAATCTTGGTTGAATTTCTCTGGACTCCTTCAGTTGTAGGCTACATTTGTAGTCCAAAGGGATGACATTCCTGAGTTTAAAATATAAGAGATATTAACAAGCAAACCAAATAGAAATACGCAACAGGATTGTGATCCAGACTCATGCAGAAAAAACAAAATGCACTGAATATTGTTCAAGGGATGTTGAACCTCTGTGCCATGATATATTCCTTGCCATTTGGAACATATTTGATCTCATCAGATTTCAGAAGCTAAGCAGGGTTGAGTGTAGTTAGTGTTCAGATGGGAGACAGCCAGGAAATATACCAAGGGTTCCCATGTAGGGCTAGAAAATGATCCTAACTGAGACCCTAGACAGCTGCTGCTGCCAATCAGAATAGACTCAGTAGATGTCAGCTTCCTATATGTCCATGCAATATTCCCATCCATTTATACTAAATAAAAGAGGTATTAAAATGACTCCCCAAACACATGCATGCTCCATTATTATGTCTGTGGGTAGCTGTCCTAGCAGAAATGCACCTGTGTTCTTGGACTTTAGGGAGAAAAGTGCCCTGTTTGTGTTCATGTGGAGGGCAGATCTACCACCCAGGTGGGAAGACCTCTAAAATCCTCATCAAGTCTGTAAATATGGGCAACTTATTCACAAGTCTGTGTGCTTAAGACTGCAACAGTATTCTTCACTGAACCATAAAGAAGCATGGATTAGTCATTAGCACAAGTGTCAGTCACCCTGAATTGTAAGAAATCTGAGTCATGAGTCTGCTCTTAGCAGAACTAATGCAACTTTCCCTAAGATAGTACAGTTGACCCTCTATATTGGGAGGCTGACTATCCATGGTTTGAAGCTTCTGTGGCTAGCTCTATCCCATATAACTTAATGGCAGCACATCCACAATGTACACACATTGCTGCCCATTGACTTATATGGATTTGCAATGCCACACTATTTTGTAGATGTGTTGGCCATGCAGCAAAGTAAACAAAATCTGCAGAGGTGCAATACCTTTATTGGCTCAGCCCAAATCCAGAAAATATATTATGAAAACATTTGAGGTTTCATTGGCTTCTTTGTCAAACAAAGATAGTAAAAATTATATAGAAGAAGAAAACTGACATTGTTAGAATCACAGGCCTACTGAAACAGAAATAATATCTGACACAAAATGTAGGCCTGTAAGTACAATATTATAATTTTTCTTCTTCTGCATGAGAAGGTGTTTTTAACACCTTTTTTGATGAAGAAGCCATTGAAGCTTTGAAAGCTTGCATGATATATTTTCTGCATTTTGGCCAATAATGGTGAATATTAGATTCTTTTGTGAATATTAGATTTTGTTGTATTATTTTAAAAGCAGTGGTTCCCAAACTTTTCTATATCCCTAGGACATGTTTGATTAATGTTCACATTCCTTACAAAAGTAATAGCATATTTGAAGATGAAGAAGTCCAATTTCTAATTTTTTGAACCATGGGTGAATAAATTGGACTAAAAAAAGCTTTTAACTCATTGCATGAGCAATT
This sequence comes from Sceloporus undulatus, assembly GCF_019175285.1. NCBI lineage: Eukaryota > Metazoa > Chordata > Lepidosauria > Squamata > Phrynosomatidae > Sceloporus > Sceloporus undulatus. Next base: position 26,324,020 of record NC_056522.1, on the reverse strand, counting down.
AAATTCTAATTTATTCAGAAAAAAAACTGAGTGATGATTTGTGACTTGTCACTGAAGGACACAAGCCACTCTTGGTTGCACCCCCTGAAATTCCATCGAGTACCACAGGTTGAGAATCCCCATTTTAAAGGTTTTAAAGGCAAGCAGGTTGGATTGAATTTATTTCTCTGACAGCCACAAGAGGGCACAAACAGATCTCTTAACACAGCATGTATTATATTGTGTCTAAAAACTGAACGTGAGGACACTTGATTATGCTCATAATATGTATGATTTATACAGTCTAAATTCACTAGAGAAATCCTCTTGTTCAAAGGTCTCATTGGCTCGCTTTTTTCCCTATGGGACCATCATCTGAGAATAATGGGTTATTTTTTTAATGTCAGAGCTGTTCTTCTTTCCTTTTTCTTTCTCCCATCCCATTTTATAGTGGTAGTTGACAATCAAATCAATATTCCTTTACATTATTATTGCTTCTCACTTGTTCTTAGCAACATCATTAAAGGAATACGAAATCTCCGAGAATTATTACGGAGCATGGAAACGAAGGCTACTCAGAGCTTCCGAATGGTAAGAGGCCAGTTCATTACAAGATGTAGTAAGCCTTTCCTTTGGCAGATAAGAAGAAAACAATTGTGGGTGCTTGTATGTACTTTGTTATCTTTTCACCTTCTTGCCAAGGAGTGGGAGTATGGCCCTACAATTTTGCATTTAGCTACCTGGTTAATAAGTTCAGGTAGAACTGAACTCAAATAAATACAACAGCATTTAAAATGAGAAACCTATATGTCAATTTCTGCCAGAAGTTGTCCATAGAATTGCACTGGAGGACCTACAAATGCCTAAAGAAGTGTTCTCTTTAGGAATATCTAGGTCCTTCTGTGTGATTCTGCAGACATTGTCGATAGAGTTGAGTTGGAGGACTTAGATATTCCTAGAGAACATATTAATCAAATCTGCAAGTCAAATCTGCAGATGTGAAGGGCTGACTGTAACAGCTTTCAGCCTTAACAATCATTACACAGTTATTACACAGTACAATATGTATCACACAATATATGTTTGACCTAAAACTTTGGCCAGATCCTTTTAATTTCAGAAATGTGTGGTTCACTTTGTAATCAAAAAACAGAGTTCCATACTGGTCACCAGTTTAAGAGGTGGAAGGACCACCAAAATGTTCTTGTTGAAGAGTTAAAAGAAGGAGGGAATAAGATTGGTTTCAGGGACTGAATGATGTCAAGGGCAGGGCCCCCTCTTAAGCTTTGTCCCTGATCCAGTACAGTGGTACCTCGGGTTACGAAATTAATTCGTTCCGCGGCTAATTTCGTAACCCGAAAAACCTTCGTAAGCCGAATTGCCATAGGCGCTAATGGAAAAATAGCTCTCTGCTGCCCTCCGGTGGCGGAAAATAGCGCCGAGGTTTTTTCGTAACCCGAAGAAACCTTCGTAAGCCGAAACAATAAATCCCTATGGGATTTTTTCGTAACCCGAAAAATTCGTAACCTGGGTAATTCGTATCCCGGGGTACCACTGTATGGTCACTTCCCCCTTCTTCTGTGCAGAGAGTTGCAGAGGCCTCCCTCTCACATAGTGGCAACCCTGAGTTTGATGTCACCTGGTGCAGGTCCCAGAAGGGGCTGCAGGGGGTAGGTGGGAGCAACTGCTCCACAGTCCATCCATCTTGCCTTACTCACCTGCCCACCAAGCCAGCTGCTGCAGCCTCTAAGGGGACCATTCAGGATCTGGCAAGGCGTCTTTCCCTCTTGTCCTGAGGGCCTGCTGGGGTCTGGCATAGCTGCTGAGTGAGTGAGAAAGGCAGGCAACACCCTTTGTTGCTTGCCCAGTAGCCACGGCAGTCCTACTAGGTATACAACTGCTCTGAGGTGTTGCCACCGGGGTGTCACTTGGTGCGGTGTGAACCCCCTGCATACCCCCAGTAACACCTCTGTTGTCACACGTGTACAGAGATTTTTCTTTGCATGACAAGAGGAGATTGGAGGAATTGCTTCTCCGGGGGATAGCCAAATCTTATACTGTCATCATCCATTAAAAAGAGCAGCTATTATGAACCACCAGTGAAAGTTTGGATGTAACATTAAGCAATCTCAAACTGGATTATTTCTGCAGGGTGTCTTGGACCTAAGTCAATGGAAGTGTATGGTACAACATATTTTGCTCAATTAGTTTCAAAGGTGCTACAAGGTTGCTTTGCATACATTAAACTGTGGTTAGCCAGAAAATGGAAGCAAAAGACTCTTATTTCCCACTTAGGTCCCTTTCATACTACAGATATATGGTACTATGATTCGACTTTAATAGTCATGGCAACATTCTTTGGAATCCTGGGATCTGCTGTTTAGGAAAGGGCATTTAGCATTCTCAACCAGAGAATTCTAGTGCCTCATCAAGCTACAAATCTCAAGATTTCATAGGAAGTTGTCGTGGCAGTTAAAGTGGAAACGTAGTGCTATAACTGTGTAGTGTGAAAGGCCCATAGAGTTGAAGCAGAGTAGAGCAGTAGAGAAGGACCAAGACCAGGTACACGGTCATACAAGGCAGAGATTTATCACAGAACGTGGAAAAGACACACACACACACACACAGAGAGAGAGAGAGAGAGAGAGAGAGAAGAAAATTGCAGACTCCCATGATTTTCCTGCAAGCATTGAGAATTCTGGTAGTTGTAATCTCCAAAGTAATTTTTCTAGCAATGGTTCTTGCTGTGTCTCCCCATTTATAGTCTGTCTTTCTAAGCAAGGATTCACCTGAATGTCTGAATGCAGCCAATTCTGCAAATTCTTAATTATTGTTTCAGAGCTTTTGAGATGCCTTGAATGGTGTCTTCTATTCTTGCGTTAGCAATGCTTTTAATAATAATTTTTTTTAAAATTAAGTGACAAAACCCCACTTTTGGGATAGTAGGATTAACATGACAAGGCATGTAATTAAATTAATTTGGAACACTAAATGACAATGTGTGAGTACATTTTACTTGTGGTTAGAAAGTGTATTCCAAGCAGAATAATGTTGTCTTTACACCCCATCCCCTTGCTGCTGTTTTTCTTTGCCAAAGGCTGTTATAATATAAATCAAAGACTTGGGCTATTCTAATTTGTCTGATTTTGTTTATAAGAAAAGTGAAACTAATTGATAAAGCCTGAGAACTGTGCAATGAGGAATGCTCTCTCTCTCTCTCTCTCTCTAAGGAAGTAGGACTTTCCTTTAGAGAGTCATATTTTCAATCAAACCACACAGCTTTGGTTCCACACTAAACAGTAGAGATTAGTACATTGATGTTCTGTTGAGCTTTCATGATTAATATTTATTATTATGTGTACCTATGCTACAGGTAGTCTCATGTCACTTTTTTTAAAGCTAAGGAACATAAAAAAGGAGACCTTCCTGTCCTTTGGGACAGTCAAAGACAAAACCAGAAGAATTCAATTGTAGTGTAATCTTAAGGAGGGCTGCAGTTCTTCACTATTTTTATTCTCAAAGGGAACAATGAGTACTTTTAACCATTTTCTTCTTGCTGCAAGAAAGTCTTTGAAAATGATGCTGTTATTGAACCCTATTCACATTTTGGGACTTACTCTGCACAAAATTACTCTGCACAAAATTTGCACATGTTTATTTCAAAAATAAATAAATAAATAAATAAATAAATGATTTATTTATAGCCCGCCCAATCACACAGAATCAGGGTGGGTTACAACAATAAAAAATGCATCAAAGGTTACAATAAAATTCAAAATTAAAGGTGTACCCAACCCCCTATCCCAGTTCTAAACAACAATGTTAAAATAGTCATAATATTATAGTAAAAACATTAAAATACAATTAGCTAAAAACTGGAGGAGAAATTGAGCGGAGATAAAGAGGTGCCAACGACAGTTTTTGATATTCGTATTGCTATTCTTATTCATCTTCATCTTCCGGAAGGGGAAGCTAGGTTGGGAAGGCCTGTCAGAAGAGATTCGTCTTAAGAGCTTTCATAAAGGCTGAAAGAATAGAAATACAGTGGATCTCCTCCGGCAGGTCATTCCACAACTTTGGAGCAGCAGTGGAAAAGGCCTTCTGGGTGACAGAAGTTAGCCTTGATTTTTTTGGCTGAAGTAAATTCTTCCCAGAGGACCTTAATGTGCGGGACGGACAGTATGGAAGAAGGCATTCCCTTAAGTATCCTTCCATAGGTCTCTGAGTACTCAGCTTGTTGGGGGCAATTAGCTTACATACTGTAAACTGCTTAGGGAGTGCTTAGTTCACTGATAAGTGGTATAGAAATGTACTTGCTATTGCTATTGCTATTGAATAAATAGGGTGCTAGATCCTTGCCTGACCCCTTTGCCAACTGGAAGCTATTCTGTTTTAACCATAGCCTCTTGTCCTAGGTGCAGATTCCTCATGAGGACTAGCTTACTGCAAGCTTACTGGGGGACATCTCCCAAAGAAACAAATCCCCGCCCAAAGAGAGTTCTAACTAAACATGCATTCTACATTTATTTGCTTGTTGTGTTGATGTCCCAACTTTGTTCTAAGGAACTCAATTAGTTGTGATGCCAGTCAATCTTCATGCTTTATTCTTATCCCATTGGTGGAGTTTGAGGGATATTTGGCAATTTGTTTAGCAAAAGAATGGAGTGGAGGCAGGAGAGAAAGGTAATGGACATAGGAGTAGTGACTTTTTGGGACCTTGAGGGAAAAGTATATATAGTAGTTGTGATGTCTTATTGATTTAACTGTTTAGATTAATTGATTGAAGAAACCTTTGACTAGAAGAGTGCCCCTAATTTAATTAGACAGCAGATTTTGTATGTATATGTATATGCCTAGCAGAACTGCTCAGCTTTGCAAAAGTTAGATTTAAAAAAAAAATCAATGCAGCCCCAATGCATTATGTTCTGGCTCAAAGCACAAGGTGAGATCATTAATCCTAAATATGAATATATACCTTTCTGAGTTTTTAAAAATGTATTTTGCCCATTTTCTTTCCATTCTTTTGCAGACTGCTGCCAAACAGTTGGCAGAATTGCTCCTCCACTCCTTGAGTGAAGAGTGTTACTGGAGCCCTTTATCTGATCCTCTTCCTGAGTTTATGAACAAAGAGGATACTTATTACTTCTGCACCACTCTGCGTCGAAAACTGCTACTACACACTGGAGATAAGTGCGTAATGTTCTTTGAGGCTGATGCATGTGGGACCAAAAGAAAGGAAGAAAGAAAAAGCAAACAGTCTAGGCTTCTCATAGCTTTTTTGGCTGATACTGATTGTGTATATTTCCTTCAAATCCACCCTGTCGAGCCATTGGCTGAGTTGATGTGAGGTTAAAAAAACTTCAGAATATTCCAATTACTGGAGAAATGAGAGAGACCATGACAGATTCCTGACAGCTTGATTGATATAGATGGTACAGAGCAGGTACAATATCAGTTTGGCTGAGGGAAAGAAACTGATATAGGGCCCAGGATCAGGAAAGGCCATGTATTGCTGGTGAAATCTGAGGAAGGAAAGTTAGAAGATTAGTGTTAGGGAGTAATTAAAGCTGGTAGGATCGTAAAGGAGACAGGAATGCTAAGGGTGTATCCACACTGCAGAAATAAAGCAGTTTGACATCACTTTAACTGGCATGACTCTGTCCTACATAATCCTGGGATTTGTAGATTTATGAAGTACCAGAACTCTCTGACAGACCAGGCTGAATACCTCACCAAACTATAAATCCCAGGATTCCACAGGATGGAGCCATGATGGTTAAAGTGGTGTCAAACTGCTTTATTTCTGCAGTTTGGAAGACCAATGAGTTTCAGATACTGATTCCAAGTAAGAGTCAGGTTTTTGGTTGAAGCCTCTGTAGGCCCACATAACTTGGCTTTTAAAATTAATGTAGGAAAATGTATTTTTATGTCAGGAGTTTTAAGGTTCTGTCTTTCTGTCTGTTGTTTAATACAGGGGTGGCTATATTTTTTTGGGGGGGGGCTTTGCTGAGCCATTCCAGCATGCCCAGCAGTGACTGAAAGTTACACTTTTGGTCTGTTTGTCTTGCTGTTTCACAGCCAAGGCCCCCTAAAACAGCATTTTTTAGCAAAAATAGAGCCCCTTGTGTCTATTTTCAGACAAAAAAGGGTGTATTTCTAAACGTTTAAAAGTTATTTGGTGTTCAGTGAGGGAAGGGCTGCCTAGGATCTCCCCATTAGCTGCATGCAGTTCCTTAGCTGCACAGTTTCCATCCTGATTTGATTAGTTTAATGTTCTTTAATGGTATGGACACTTCTAGGATGGGAATTTAATTGGAGGGGCATTTAATTGGCTTTAGAAATGAATGAAACATCTGAACAATCAAATATAAAATCTGTTAACATAAAAATATATAAAATAAAACAAACAGATAAAATACTTACAAAACAAGGACTCATATTCTCCATTGCTTGCTTAGTTATTTATGCATAATTAAGTACTGTAATGTCTCCTGGTCTGATTCCCCCCCCCTCCCCGGCAGCCTCCTGTGCCTCCTGTCCAGCTGAACAGACCTCCATCTCTTGGAGCAACTGCTCCCTGTTAAAGTATCTTTGAGAGGGCATTTATATTTGTGGCAATAGTCCCACAATCATGACTACCTAGTATTAGTGAATACAGAGCCATTATGGATCCATACGTCTAGGTAACAAAATTGTAACTGCAGTAAAGAATGCTCATCTGAATTCTTAAATTATCTGTAAACTAATTGAAATACTGGTTGAGTCTTCCTTATCTGAAATACTTGAGACTACAAGGGATTTGGGAGTTTCCCAGATTTTGGAATATTTGTAGATACATAATGAGATATCTTGAAAATGGGACCAAAATTTAAACATGAAATTCATTTATGTTTCATATGCATCATATACATCTTATATGCATACCCCGAAGGTACTGTATAAGTCTAGAAATTTTAGTCAAAAAATTGACCCCCACGGGTCAATGTAAATACTGAACTTTGACTATTTAAAAAAGGAACCATCCCCTGGTGAAAAGCAAAAGTGTAATCTTTCCTGGAAGCACTGACCCCCATCTGTTCTCTCATTCATCCAGCCTTTACTGTACTATGAACACAAACATGCCTGCTGAAATTTTGTATGTTTTTTGACATTGTTTTCCTTTAGTCCATTCTTGAGATCCTTTGTTATATGCCCCCTAAATTTTACCCTTGACTTATTATCCTTAGGTCATATCAAAACCCATAATTTGGGTCCCCAAACCTGCCCTTGACTTATATATGAGGTCAACTTATACATGGTAATTTTGCACATAACATTTTAAATAATTTTGTGCATTGAACCATCAAGGTGTCACTATCTCAGCCACCTGTGAAAAAAGTTTTGTTTTTTGGAGCATTTTGGATTTCAAAATTCCGGATAAGGGAGGTTCAACCTATAACAACTTTTATAGAAAAAACTGTATAGAAAGAACCATAGATAGCACTTGGCAAAGAATCTCCCTGTGAAGACAACTCCAATGTAATGGGGCCATCAAGGAAAAGGCTCTGTCCCTGGTGCTGACCAGTCTAATAGTTCTGTTCAAAGAATCAGAAAGCAGGTCCTTGAAACCTGATGCTAGGGCCAAGGCTGATGGGTATTAATACAGGTAGATATTCAGGTATTTTGTCCCAAACCATTAGCACTGTAAATGAAGATCTAAAGTATTCTAGTAGCTTAAAAACTAGTATCTTAAATAGGATCAGGAAATAAATAAGTAATTGATGTAGCCATCGCAGAATAAGTGCCTGGGATGGAAAATTGCTGCCTGAATAGACTGTGTCTGCACTCAGTGTAGTTCGAGTGGAGTTTTCCGTTAAGACACCCCCCATGACTTTTAGTCATCCCAGTCTGGCGAAACTATTATATAACAAATGAATCATGCATGAGGCGTTTCAAGTTACTAGTCCTGTGGTAACTTTAACAAGAGTGTCCCATGAGCCTAATTCTTGATGTTGCTTCTATATATGTATGTGTGTGTGTTTAAAAAGTGTGTCTGTCTTGCAGCATCTACAGTCCCCACGACAACGTGGAAGAGGCACTCCTCCTCCTCTTGATCAGTGAATCCATGGTAAGCCGAAGAGCAGTCGTGACAAAGAAGGGTAACAATTAAAATGCTTAATAATAATCACTATTGCACCTGCCATTTGGACAACAGGTTTGGCTTCAAGTTCCTGTGTATAGCTGGAAATAAAGCAGTTGTCTTTGATGCACAGGGCACAGTTGCTTTTCCTTCTTCCTTTGTGAAGAGTCTCTTGATGACAGTGATTGTTTTGTTGCTGCTGCTGTGTGTGCCTTCAAGTCATTTCTGACTTATGACAACCCTAAGGTGAGCCCATTGTGGGTTTTTTTTTTTTTTGGCAACATTTGTTTAAAGGGGGTTTGCCATTGCCTCTCTCTGAGGCTGAGAGAGAGTGACTTGACGAAGGGCTTCCAGTGGATTTCCATGATTTTGCAAGGTTTTGAACCCTGGTCTCCTGGAGTCCTGGTCTAAAACTCAAACCATACTATCTATCATGAGGTGATAGTGATGCAGCTGGGTAATTTTAGAGTCCAAACTTCATGGTCTTGGGGGGGGGCACCTTATTTTAGATGGTAGTATGTATTTTTTCCTTCAAAATGTGGCCAGATAGTCTTGCTGTTGTTTGGAGGCCCTGCCATGCCTTCTAATGAGAGCCAGACGTCTGCCCTAAACTCCTTGCTCTAGGGCACCGGTTTGTGATGACAGCTGATTTCAGCAAACAGTCAGTGAATGGTCTGAGAAATTTAATAGAAGACTGTGACTCAGCCTTAATGTAGCTTTGGGACAATTTCATGTTTTTATTAATTTATTATTTATTTTCCTTAATGAAAAAAGTAATGATTCTCACCCCCTCCCTCCTGCCTCTATTTAAACATGAATTTAAAGCAACTCATAATTTTCTTAGAGTGGGCTGGCTATAGAAGATAAATCTCTAGAGAAGAGAAATTTTAATGATGATGATAATAACAGCAACTACATATTAATTTATATCCTGCGATTCTGCAGGCTGCATGAGGCATCTTACTTAAATCAAAGCAGATTCAAAATACAATAAACAGGGATCCTAAAACAAAAACTAACAAACAATAATGTTAAGCAGCAGGAGAATAACAATAGCAGCCTAAAATCAAGTGAAGGGCAATGACTGTAGAAGGGACTCCTCAAGATTTCAGTTTTTAGATAGTAAGACGACAACCCTAAGCATACATGCATGACAGTAAATTCCACTGAAGTCAGAAGCAGGGCCAGACTTACCATTTTAGCAAGTTTAGGTGGCCAGCTGATTGTTCGTTTCATGAAATGACTGGTAACTATTAAGTCTTTTAATGTATTATTGCTGCATTTTTAGTTCTGGGGAGGAGCAGAGGCACTGTGAAATTATCTGCCTCAAGTGCAAGAATATTTTGATATGACTTGTAGGTACTATGCACTTTGCCTTGGCTTGAGCATCAGGGGACGTGTCCAGAAGATTGGTTCTGATCTAAGGGCCTTATCTTCTGAATGAACTTTTTAAGATTTGCATTGTAAAAAGTAGACATTAGAGTAACATGTACATATATGTGGCAGTGTGTGTGCAAGTGATTTATTTATTTATGGCCCGGTACAGACCGCCCAAAAAGGGTGGCCTGCTGGCGCCTATTTTTCCGCCAGAGGGAAGCCTCAGCCACCAAATGGCGAGGCTTCCCGCCGGTGGAAAAAGAACCCGCAATAAGCAGGTTCTTTTTCTGCCGCAGCAGTGGTATAATGAGTGCGCCGCTGGCGCACATGTTATGTAAGTGCCGTGCGGTGCCATGCGGACACCACACAGCACTTATGTAACAGTGGTGGTGCCCATGTAAACAGGGCGCCGCCATTATGCCCTCGTCATGTGCGAGGGTTGCGGGCCATATGTACCCGGCCTAGGATAACCAACAATATATTCATGGGAAGTACTGGTGCAACTTTATCCTGCTTTAGTCAGACCTCACCTGGAATACTGTATCCAGTTCTGGGCACCACGGTTCAAGAAGGATATTGACAAGCTGGAATGTGTCCATAGGAGGGTGACCAAAATGGTGAAAGGTTTGGAAATCATGCCCTATGAGGAGCAGCTGAGGGAGCTGGGTATGTTTAGCCTGAAGAAGAGAAGGTGAAGAGGTGACATGATAGCCATGTTTATATTTTGGGAGCAAGCTTGTTTTCTGCTGCTCCAGAGACTAAGACACAAAACAATGGATACAAACTACAGAAAAGAGATTCCACTTCAATATTAGAAAGAACCTGCTGAAAATAAGAGCTGTTCAACTGTGGAATACACTGCCCTGGAGAATGGTGAACTCTCCTTCTTTGGAGCTTTTTAATAGCCATCTGTTGGGAGTGCTTTCATTGTGTCTTCCTGCATGGCAGAATGGGGTTGGACTGGTGGTCTCTTCTAACTCTGTGATTCAGCATAAACATTCAAGGGTCAAACTACACAGGTCTGTGATCTCCCTTCTTGGGTCGGTCAATCCTTCCTACTTTCTCCCCCATTTAACCTCTTTAAAGCACTCCTTTCTCAGATTTATTACATGACATAGAATGGGTTGATAGGAGGACAAACGCTAAGCTTTTATCTTTTTTTCTTAATAATAATAACAACAACAACAATAACAACAACAATAATATTTTTATTTATATTTTCTTATTTATTTATTTTATGGTATATATACCCCACCCTTCAGCCCTAAAGGCTATCAGAGTGGCTTACAATTTTTATTTTTAATTAGATGGTTCCCTGCCCTCAGGCTTACAATCTAAAAGACACCACACAAAAGGAGAAGGGAATGGTGGTTGGGAAGGGGATGAGGTCCAGTGGTTATTCTCTCCCTCTGAGGCCTGGACCAAGGCAGATGGACTAGAGGGAGGGCTCTTCTTCTTCAGGCTAGCCCTGGTAGAGCTGGGCCTGCCTATTCACTCCCTCGCAGGTCGAAGGATGACAGTTATCATGGAGGGAGGGCTCTCTTCCTTCAGGCTAGCCCTGATGGAGCCTATTTTCCTGCCTCTCCCAGGTGGATCAAGGCAGGATTACAGCCCAATATCAATATTCAGTATACAAATGCAAATCAGAACAATAAAAACAACAATATAGTACAATAAAATATAAAAATGGATAACAATTAAAACAATACTATCAAAACAAAAAGGAGAGAGATGTTTCAATCTAGGTCAAGGAGATAGAAAAATATGTCTTATAAGAAATAAGCTCGCCGGAAGAGATCCGTCTTAACTGCCCTCTTAAAGACCTCCAAGGAGGTAGTAAGACGGATCTCTTCCGGGAGACTGTTCCAAAGTTTTGGAGCAGTTGCAGTGAAGACTTTCTGGGAAGTAGAAGTTAGTCTAGTTGTATGTAATAACAACAGATTCTTCCCCGATGTTCTAAGAGTGTGGGGCAGATTATGTAGGGAGAGGCGTTCCCGCAAGTAACTCAGGCCCAAGCCCCTGACAACAACTTCAAAGGGTGATTTATACATCTCTATGTGAGCCTGGTGGGGTTGAAAGAAAGGCTGAGTAATTCTCTCCTATGGGAAGCTAGACTGGCCCCCTCTCTGTTCTCCTCTTGCCAGAAGGTAAAGACATTTTTTATGAACAGGCATTTGTTGACTATGCAGGAAGATGCCTATGTACTGTGCTTTGATATGCTGCATGCGCACTGCAGAAATAATCTGGTATGACCCCTCTTTAACTGCCATGGCTCAGTGCTATGGAATTGCAGAGCAGAGCTCTGGTGCCACAACAAGCTACCATTCCCAGAATTCCATAGCATTGAGCCTTTGCAGTTAAAGTGCCATCAAACCGGATTATTTCTGCAGTGTGGATGCAGCCATAGTCTTTTAAATAATGGTTTTACGTTGTTTTAAAGTACAGTACTGGTACCTCAGGTCCAAAACACACTGCAGAAATAATCCAGATTGAGACCGCTTTAACTGCCCTGGATCAGTGTTAGGGAATTCTGGGAATTAGTTTTGTGAGATATTTAGCCTCCTCTGTCAGAGGGCTCTGGTTTCCACAATACACTACAATTCCCAGGATTCCCTAGCACTGAGCCCGGGTAGTTAAAAAGCAGTCTCAAGTGGATTATTTCTGCAGTGTATTTTGGACCCCAGTGTAGTAATTTATGTAATTGTTTAAAAAATACTTTTATCACTATATTTTTAGATACTTTTAATTCATAATGTCAGCTGCCTCAGATCCTATGTTGGGAGAAAGGTGGGATACAAATACAGTAAAATACATTTAAACTGGGGAAGCAGTGTAGGATGTAGGGAAAAAGAGCTCTCCATTGCTCTCAGTGTCATAGGAATTTATCACACAGGAAGGATCCCGTGCAAAAATGGGTGAAAACCCCCCACAAAAGTGGATTTATTATCAGACAACGTCCAGGTTAACTCAACATTAAACCTAACAAAAAATAGAAAAGATATGCAAAAGTGCAATTGATTTTCAGATGATGTTGCTGTTAAGGTGCATTAACCCTACATTAACCCAACTAGAAAGTAGACAAAATGTGATTCTTTTTACTTCCGGAAAATTCCAAAAATAAAAAGAATTGTGTTTTGTCGATTTTCTAGCCAGTTTAATGTTGTGTTAACCCCAATGTGTCTGAAAATAAATTGTGTTTTTTGTCTCTTCTTAGTTTTTTTCTGAATTTTAAATCCCGTTTCTGAATGGGATGCCTCCCATGTCATGAACTTCATAGAGTTGGGAGGGACCTCATGGTTATCTCTTCCTGCCCCTATTCAGTGCAAGATCTCCAGCTAAAGCATCCCAAGCAAGTAGCTTTCCAGTCTCTGAAAACATCGAGAGAAGGAAACCCCACCACCTCTCTAAAGGCATTGGTTCCATTGCTGAACAACTTTTACTGGCAAGAAATTCCTTCTAATGTTCAGTCAAATGGTCTTTGGGGAAAGTATGGCAAAGGAAAGTATATTTGAAAAGTGGTCATGCAAAAAGTAACTTGAGATTATTGTTGCTCCTAACTTGAACATGAGCCAGTACAGTGGTGCCTCGGGTTACGAAATTAATTCGTTCCGCCATTCCCTTCGTAACGCGAAAATTTCGTAACCCGAAATAGCTTTCTGTTAGCGCTGGAAGCCTATAGCATTTGAATTTCGCGCCGAAATGAATTTCGTAACCCGAAAAATATTTCGTAACCCGAAACAGTTTTTGCCAATCCAAGTTTTTCGTATCCCGGAAATTTCGTAACCCGCGCATTTCGTATCCCGAGGTACCACTGTAGTTTGATGCTGCAGTAAAAAAAAGTTGAAAGCTATTTTAGCCAGCATTAATAGAAGTATAATTTCCAAGCTGAAGGAAGGAATAGCCCCACTGTATTCTGCACTAGTAAGGCCTCATCTGAAATACTGCATTCAGTTCTGGGGACTTTATTTTAAGAAATATATAGACAAGTCCAGAGAAGGGCAATGGGGATGATAAGAGGTATGGAGAGCAAAACATTTTAGGAAAGGTTGAAGGATCTGGGTATGCTAAGCTTGGTGAAGAGAAAACTGAGTGATGACATGATTGCTCTTTTTAAATACTTCAAGGGCTGTCGCCGAGAGGAGACAGGAGGCTTGTTCTCCATTGCCCCAGAGAGTAGGACAAAGTCTAAAGGTTTGAAGTTAGATTTCGATTGAATATTAGAAGGAATCTCTTGACTGTAAGAGCAGTTCAACAATGGAATTAATTGCCTAGAAAGGTGGTGAGGTCTACTTCTCTGGACATCTTCAAAAAGTGGCTGGACAACTACCTGCTGGTAATGCTTGGTCCTTAATTTTTTTTTATTTTTTTGGATTTCAGCTCCCCAGATTCCTGACTATTGGCCTAGGTGGCTGGAGCTTATGGGAGCTGGAAATCCAAAAAACCTGGAGGACCAAAGTTTAGGAATCACTGACCTAGAACAAGACTTCTGGTCCTCCAAATGTTTTGGACTTGAGCTTTCTGGGAGTGGAAGCTTGAAGCCTCTGGAAGGCCAACGAAAAAGGTTAAGACAGTGGTTCTCATACATGCTGCAGTTGTTTCCAGTGCTGCTTAATGTTAACCAGAGCTTTCATGTAGCTGGAATGGGAACATTTTTCTGTCATCATTCCTCCCTCCTTCCCTCATTCTATTCCCCATTCTCTGTTTATTTTGAAATACTTCTATTTACATTTATCAGATCTATTCCCTTTTTAATTTTGGTCGTTCAAAGTACAGTTCATATACCTGTCACTCAGACCAACTTTGTGGCCATTTTGATTATTTATTTATTTTAATGGCAAAAGAATGTGTCCCTTTCAGCATGGCATCTAGCTAGTATGCTGTGGGTTTATATTTGTCAAAACTGGCAGCAGGATAATTTCAACGGAGTTGCCTGCTTTCTCAGCTGAATTTCAACGGGGTTGCCTGCTTTCTCAGCTGAACCCAGTACTCTGTAACTAAGAGTGATAAACATTGTGGCCAACAGAGCAGAATTTTAGAAATAATTCATCTTGGTCTTACTGTTTAGTTAAGTGGCCAGATGGGATCTGACCTTGAAAAGTGAGAAAAACGAGATAGATGTAGGAAGCAGAACAGGGAATATCTTCTATTGCCTTTACATCTACAAAGCTGTTCATTAGGCTTTCTTCATTCTGTTGGCTCAGCTAAGTAGCAGAGCTTGAAGACATTTCATTTTTGGATTACAATTCCCAGCATGGGATGGCTAGTGGCCATGCTGAATGTACAATTCTAGTAGTTGTAATCCAGAAATGTTCTTTCCAAGCTTGGTTTGAGTGAAATCCTGTACACCGGAGTGGGAACCTACGTCTCTATGGCATGCTTCCAAAAGCACCCTGCAAATGTAATTTTTTTAGTTCAGGCTTCTAGAAGAATTCTCTGTTTTCCTTCCAACATCCCAAAGGAAGGAGAGAGAGAAAAATGTCAGTGGCCCACACAGAGTGGGTGGGAGAAGGAGCGAAAAATAAGGTGTATTGACCAACTACCAGCATGTGATCCACAACAGATTACTTCCAAGGGAATGTGGTCCTGAGCAGAAACAATATTTACTACCCCTGCTATAACATATTCTTCCATGTCCCAGTTTGGCAAAGACAATCCCAGTTAATCCTTTGGCATCCCACTTTCTCAGTTGTTTTTAAAATGTCCTGGTTTTTCTCTTCTCCCCCACTTTCCCCCTTTGTACTGTGTATACTGTTGGACTGCAACTCTGTAGACCAGGGTTTGAATCCCTGCTTGAGCATAATAACCCTCTGGGTAACCTTGGGCAAGTCATGCTCCTTCAGCCTCAGAGGAAGACAATGGCAAACTCCCTCTGGGTAAATTTGCCAAGAAAATCCCATGGTAGGTTCACCTTAGGGTCACCATAAATAAAAAATTACTTGGAGGCACACAACAACAAAAATTACTTTATTTCCTAGTTTTAGTTTATTTACGAGTTTCGACAACTAGTAATTGGTCCAAAGTGGTATATATGGCTACCCTCTACCTTATCCTACCTCAGAGAGAGCATGACTTGCCTGGAGAGAGACTGCCTGGTTCAAGATCATCCAGTAAATAGTAGATATGACTTGTTTGGGACGCTGAACCTGGTTTTCCAAGTAGGAGTTTCACTTTCTAATTACCGCATCCTGTTGCTTCTCTTTTATTTTATTTCTCTTTTAGTGGAGTGGCAAAAGACATACGGTTATCCATATTTGTAAACCCCAAAGTTCATGGTAATGCCCTAGTTCGGATGACTATTTTATGTTTGCTGAGGCTTTTCTTTAAAATTCTTCATTTGGCCCACTGACAAATGCTCAGAATAGCTGACTCTGTTGTGAGGCTGATTACTGGCTTTCAGCAGATGTGGCGGTTTGTTCAGCACAGCTGTTTTTCCCAAGTAAATGGTGCAGCAGAGTTACTGGTGCAGAAACCTTTTAATAGTGTGGTGTAAAATGTGTAAATGGGTAGAAGTGACAATGAGGATTATTGTGTGTATCATTCCATAAACCTTTGCCTTTCTCAGTACCTTTTAAAGTCTTCCTATTTAGAATCATAGAGTTGGAAGAGATCTCAAGGGATATCCAGTCCAACCCCCTGCCATGCAGGAACACAGAATCAAAGCACTCTCATGTGCTAGTCTCATATCTTAATCTACTAACTGTGTTGTTGTGGAGTTGACATGGGGCCTGGTTGTCCAGTCCTGAAAACTCCTTGATTGAATGAATGGCATATTCTTGTAATAACATGCATTCTTTTGCATAGAGGAATGTGAGGGCCAGTGTGGTCTATTCATTAGAGTTGGTCTGGGACTGCAGAGATCCAGGTTCAAGTTCCCTCTCAGCCATGCAATGTACCATGGAAATTGTCTATCCTTTTCTCTCTTTCTTTCTCTTGGGTGCATTTACATTGTAGAAATAATGCTGTTTGACACCACTTTAAGTGCTTTTGCTCCATCCTATGGTATCCTGCTATTTGTAGCTTTAGCAGGTCTTCATCCTTTGCCAAAGAGTACAGGTGCCTCACAAAACTAGACATCCCAGGGTTCTGTAGGATAGAGCTATGGCAATAAATGTAGTGTCAAACTGCATTATTTCTACAGTGTAGATGCACCCTGAGTCTGACCTGAGTCACAGAGTTGTTGTGTAGTACATTGCCTTGAGTTCATTAGAGGAAGGACAAGGTATCTGTGACTAATAAATATGTTTTCTCAAGTCTACGAAAGTGCATGCTGAGGAAGTAGACTGAACTCTACAAAAGCTCGTGCTGCCAACTTCTTTTCCCCCCAGTTAGTCTCAAAGGTGCTACAAGATCTCTCTACATATGTTTTCTCAGTGCAGGGGCAAAACATTCTCCCCCTCTGCCTGAGATTTGCAAGTGGAATCAGGAGAAAGATGAGTCACTCATATTTCTTCTGTTTCCACTTTTTCAAGAACATCCAAAATAGCCCAATGCTTGTTTAAAGACCATCTTCTGAAACCATCATGTTTGTGTACTTAGATTTATTTCAGAAAAAAATCTGAAATTTCTGTTTTCCTCTTTCCAGGGCAACTGATATTTTTAGTTAGAGGATGAACTAATTATCCCAGACTTACAGTTGGTACTAAGCATATTTTTAAAATGAAGCAACAATTGTATTTAAAAAAATCACCACTAGACAACAAGGTTTTGAGTTTATCTAACTTAGTAGGAATAGCTACTCTTGGTAATGTGTATCTGGACCACATTTATTGATGTGTTAATTATAAATTATTCAGAAAATCTATTAATGCTAAACTGTAAAATACATTTAATTTTTAATATTTTGTTAAACTGTGAAATCTTTAAATTAACTTTTTTAAAAAATGACTAGAAATGACCAGTGTCATGTTAAAGTATCAAGATACAGCAGTTGTTACTAAGTAATTATGTTTTAATATTTAACGTTTGAAATAATGACTGGCAAGGCTGTTGCTGAAAATGCTAGCAAGTTAGAGATAATGAATTCATTTTTAACAAATTATTTCCAAATTCCGGATACACCTGGAGCTCTTCACATAGATGTGTTGGAAGGCAGCAGATTGTAGAAAGGTAATCTAGTTGCTGCAAAACCAAACTAAAAATAGTAGTTCATTGAAGGCCTGTCTTTTTCATGAGGTACTTGTGTTATTGCAAGCATTGGAATGACTTTTATTTTCATCATTGAAGAAGGGTGTGAAATACATTTGTTGTTGTTATTAGCTGCTCTCAGGTTAAACTTGACTCATGCCGACCATGTGGATAAGAGATCTCCAAGCCCCCCCTATCCTCCACTGCTTTGCTTAGTAGATCTGGTAAATCCAGATCCATGACCTCCCTGATTGAGTCTGTCCATCTGGCATGCCGTTCCTCTCTTTCTGCTTTCCCCCACCTTTACTAGCAGTATTGTCTTTACCAGTTATCCATGCCTTTTCATGATGTGGCCAAAGTATGGCAGCCTCAATTTGGTCATCATGGCTTCCAGGGAGAGTTCAGGCTTGATCTGTTCAAGGACTCATTTGCTACACATGTTTAATTCTATTTGTACTCTTTCACTCTCCATAAAAATTTAGAACAGCCTACATCAACATATCATTTCATTATCACCAGAATCTTGTTGAGGATTATCTCATTTCATCCTCACAAGAATCTTGTTGACTCATGTCTTCAGCTATGAAGCAGACTGAAAGAGAGTGGTCCAGAATTTCTGGGACAAGGACTGGATCTCACACTTCTCCAGTCCAAAACTGGCACTCTTAAATACTACATCATACTTGCCCCGGGCATGTTGAAACCCATGAGAAGCAGACAATTACTGTACATCCATTTTTGGTTCAGTGAGATTATATTGAATAAGGCAAAGTTCCATCTTACTAAATCCACACATCACTGCTATAAGATAAGCTTTATTGGTGGTAAATGATGCAGTCAGCATGATATAGTGGTTTGAGTGTTGGACTGTGACTCTGGAGACCATGGTTCAACTCCTAGCTTGGCCGTGAAACCAACTGGATTACCTTCGGCAAGTCACATGCTTTCAGCCTCAGGAGAAGACAATGGCAAACATTCTCTGAGCAAATCTTGCCAAGAAAACACCATAATAGGTTTGCTTTAGGGTTGCCATAAGTCAGAAATAACATAGGATATCTACAGAAGGAAGTAATCCAGTCCTCTAGCTGATGGATCCATCATCCCCTGGTAGCAAGGGATATAACTGGGCATCTAAGCAACTAATTCTAGCCAGACTATCCCTGGTAGGGCCAACACTCTTGATCCCTATGGCTAACTAACAGGTTCCTTAGGCTGAAGTGCAATCAACCAACTAACCACACTGGACGATGACTTCCCAAAATTTATATAAGGCAGGAGGAAAGAAAATTGAAGTGTGCAGATCTGATCCATCTCTCATCTAAAAGGGAAACTTGCCCAGTTTCAGGTTCAATAATGGAGGTATAGCGAATTGAAAACAACAGTCTGTTTAATCATACAGTTCCAGTCCAGATGTCAACACCACCTGAGCAGTCTGCCACTGAAGCAGACATACATCTTATTGTTTGTATCAGTTTTGGAAAATCCACCTAACAACAGAATACAGCTACAGTGGTGCCTCGGGTTACGAAATTAATTCGTTCCGTGGCACCGTTCGTAACCCGAAAAGCCTTCGTAAGCCGAATTGCCATAGGCGCTAATGGGGAAAAGCCGCGATTCCGTGCGAAAAAGCCGAAAAAAGCACCAAAAGTTTTTTCGTAACCCGAAAAAACATTCGTAACCCGGAACAATGTTTTCCTATGGGATTTTTTTCGTATCCCGAAAATTTCGTAACCTGGGTATTTCGTATCCCGAGGTACCACTGTATGTCTTGCAAATCATAGGAAGATATTGAAGCCAGTCATGAAATAGCAGTCAGTAAGCCATAGCGAAAAACTGCCAAGCAAGCACCAAGTACAAACCATTCATGTTGAAACTTTTCAGATTGTTATTAGTAAGTGCAGGTTAGTCAACAATTATGTTTTAGTGTGCACCTTTGCACATTTCGGGTAATCTGTTTTTCTTTGAGAAGAGTTTAATAACTTTCTGCGGCTTCCAATTTTTTCCTTGATTCAGAATACTTTTCTTTTAGCTTTAGGTTACTTTGGCTTTGTGATCAACCTCTGGCCTTTCCCTTCACACCCCAATAGCTGCCAAAATAGTACAAGAAGGTTGGCAAGAGAGTTTTGCTCCCAGGACCTGTTCTTTCCAGCCATGATCTGCCAAGCTGATATTGAAACTATCTAGCCGGGTCTATTAAATTCTAATTAATCATTTCTATGCTTCTAGACAGCTTTTAGCTTTTGGCCATGATGCTGACAAGAATTCTAGAAATCATCTGGCTGGTGGCAGAGGCCACACTCATTGCACACAGGGAACAATCAGAACCATGGATGGTGTTCTGCAGGAATTCCTTGGTTGAAGCATTTTTCGACAGAGGAAACTGTTGTTCCAGCAATAGCCTTCCAGGAAGAGAAGGTTTAAGTATTCTGATCAGCTTGGATCCTTCAGATACTTTATGCCCTTTAAACAGCCAGGACCTTGGGCCTGGAGAGGGCCTAGATGGCTATTAGAGGTTCTGCCTAGAGTGTGGTGACTAGTGTTATATCAGATTCTAAGTTTCTTGGGGTGTTGAGTATCCAAGATTTGAGCTGTTGTGCCCTGTGTCTGTATAGCATTGTTTTGTGGAACATACTGACATAGGATGCATTCATAGTGGAAAACTTTGATGTCTGTGGGAGGGAGAGCAGATCAAGTCAAGGAGGAACTATAGCTATAGATATATGGTTATAGCATACATCCTATGAATATTTGTCAAGGAGCAACCACTGGAGTGCTTTTGCCCTCGCCTTTTGCTTATGCACTTCCCAGGGGATCTGGTTGGTCACTATTTGATCAGAGTACTGGATAAGACTGACTTTTGGACTGAACCGGGGAGATATTCTCAAAGCGATGTTCAGCCATGATTTTCATTTTTTGAGAACATATAAGTCCCCCAAATGTGTACATCTTTTTGTTCCTTCAGACAAACACAAGCAAATGTTCAACTTGAGGAGGGTTTTCTACAGCCATGGTTCCCTGAATAGTTTTGTATTGCAAGCGCTGTGCATGATAGAAATGGTGTGCCACAGAGCTGTCAGAAATGCCACCATTTGATTTTTGAGATTATGTTCTTTGAGTGACAGTTTAGAGAATAGCATACTGTTGTACAAGGGAGCATTAGGATTCTTATTCTGAGCCCACTTTCCCCTCCCCCAAATTAAAGGATAGCCTGGAATAGCATTGCTTTCATTTTATTTGAATAGGTTGCCTTAGCAAAGTCACAAGCGACTGAAGTAATCAGGTACACCATTTAAGTGTGTTCTGTAGGCTTTGGAGAACCCTGGCCTTATAGGCCTTTGTAATCTCTTATTACGATGCTTTTGAGACACAATCAGGAGGGATTGTCTCCTGGCCTTTCTGCAAATGCATTCTGCCTTCTTGAATTACTCTCCTCCAAAAGAATGCATAGGTTGGTGCAGTGCTTGCTTCCACTGACATGTGGTGCATAGATGAAGACCTTTCTCAGATGTACTTGACATTCTTTCTTCATTAATGCTAGACCTGTTTACTTCAACTGACCCCCTTTTTATTTTATTATTCCGAATTCACTATCAGGCAAACCAGGATGCAGTAATTAGCCGGGCTCCTGACCAGAAAGATGATCGAGCTGTGAGTCTCCGGGATGCATCAGCAGTTTATGATCTTCTAACTATCACATTGGGCAGAAGAGGGCAGTATGTCATGCTTTCTGAGGTATCTGGTCCTCCAAGCTTTTCCTCTTTTCTTTTAACTGAGGCAGCACTCTAAATGTCTTTCATAATGTACACTGGTTTGCACCTTGGAAACATCAGTTTTTGTGGCTACAACCCCCAGATTCCCCTAGCAAGTGTGGTTATGTTGACTGAGGAATTATGGGAGCTGTTGTCCAAAAAAGTAACCTTTCCAACTTCTGAGCTTGCTCATAACAAGGATGTGTAGGCTCCATACTTACTACATCTATTTTATTTTTGATTAGAACCCAGAAGGCCACTAATAAAACCGGGTGCAATTTGTTGGTGCAGCTGATTAGAGATGTTGTAAACATTAACAACAATGGTGTATAATGTGAAGTCGAATGGCCGGCATCCATAGTTTTTTGTGGTTTTTTCGGGCTATGTGGTCATGTTCTAAAGAGTTTCTTCCTGAAGTTTCACCAGCATCTGTTGCTGGCATCTTCAGAGAAGTAAGCAATCTTCTCCGAAGATGCCAGCCATAAGTGCTGGTGAAACGTCAGGAAGAAACTCTTCTAGAACATGACCACATAGCCCGAAAAACCCACAAAAAACAATGGTGTGTAAGTTTCTGCTTATCCCTCTGTTGCCACCAAATGTGTTGTTTTCCACTTATCCCAACCATTGCCATCATATATGAGGGCTTCTCCTTATCTCCACCTCTTCCCCCAATGTGAGGGCCTTCTTTTGTGATACTGCTGTAGCCACCAACTCTTGAGGACCTTCTTGATGCAATTTATGTGTGAGATTTTATTTATCTTCTATCCCTACAGTCAGAAATGACCTGACAACCTTGTCAATGGGGAAACCTTAACCTTTACCTTTATATTGCTACTGGACATCAACAGTCTTTATTAGCTGCTGCCTGCTAAAACACCATGTCTGAACTCAACTTTCCAATATGTAACATTCCTGTTGGCACAAATGTATACAGGTTGAGTGTCCCAGTGGACCCTTGTTATACGCTGGGGTTTGGTTCCAAGATCCCCCCCGTGTATAACAAAATCTGTGTATGCTCAAGTCCCATTAAATATAATGACATAGCAAAATGGTATACCTTATAAAAAATGGAAAATCAAGGTTTAATATTTGAAATGTATACGTTTTTGAACATTTTCAAACCAGGGACACTTGAATCTGTGTATAAAAAATCCATGTATAAGAAGGGCCGACTGTATATGCAAATGCAGGTACTGTATTCTGAAATCCAAAAAGATCAGAAATCCAAAACATTTCTAGTCTCTAGCATAAGAGAGACTCAACCGGTAATACAGTAATAATGATTTATTGAACAGAATTTGTACATAACATCACAAAATATTTATTTAATACAACTAAATCACATATCTCATTCTCTCTCTCATTCATATCCTAACTAACCCTGACTCTGACCCAGATTCTAACTCCTCTCTATTTCTGAACCTGACCAGTCCTCCTAACCACTCAAACTACTAACCCCCACTCACTAATCCCTAATCCTAACCAACTGTCATACACCAACATTTTTTCAAAACCCCTTTAGATATTCCACCAGTCACCGCTCTGTCCTAAAATTCCATTCTTGCACCAGCTCCCAACAGATCTTTACCTTACAACATCTGATTACATAGTGCCTTATTGTTTGTTGTTATTTGCCTTCAAGTCATTTAGGATTTATAGCAATGCTAAAGGGTATCACATGGTTTTCTGGGGCTGAGAGTGTTTGTCTCTCCCAAATACATAGTGCATACCTTAATATCTAATAAATGGAAACAGTGTTTTCTCCTGAAAAGTCCAGAACATCACAGGACATCTCTAAGCACATGCTCTGGCCAGGAATTTGTGGTCAGTCCCCAAACTAGGGTCACAAGTTCTTTTCATGCATGCACTCAAATCTACTTTTAGTTCCTCCTAGACCCAAGCACTCGGTTTTCCAGCCACTTAATTTTAGTTAGATGATTAGGAATAATAAATCCTGCAGAAGCTATGAGTTTGTATGTATGTGTTTAGAATCTACTGATGTTATTGCTTATGTATATATTTCTTTCTCTCCCACGCACCAGTGTTTAGAGCGAGCAATGAAACTTGCTTTTGGTGAATTTCATCTCTGGTACCAGCTGGCACTTTCCATGGCAGCTTGTGGCAAGGTAAGCCTGAAACCCAAAGAACCAAAACAAAATGAAATTAAATCCCTGCCATATGCTTGGGATTGTTTCCATTTTCTGTACTCCATTTTCTGTACTCAGGTCAAGCAAAAGTTGACCTGAAATATTAGTATTGTTACAGCATATGCATTTAGGGTTAATAGCAGAAATTTTAATCGTTCCTTCTAAAATTGAACTCAAGCAGAAGTTACTATGTGGATTATAACTCCCAGAATTACTCGGCCAGTACAGATATTGCTGATCTCAGACTTTGGAATTCTCTCTCTCAGAAGTCTAGGGTGGCTCCATCCTTGCTTCCCTTCTACTAGCAAAGTTCAAATGTTTTTGTCTTCTTATGCAAGGCTTACTTGACCTGGTTGTTTCATTTCCCATGAGCAAATTGTTAGTTTTGGATTAAAAGTTTACCAAGGCTGCATTTGCACTGCAGAAATAATCCAGTTTGACACCACTTTAACTTCCATGGCTCAATGCTGTGGAATCCTGGGAATTATAGTTTGCTGTGTTACCAGAGTTCTCCAACAGAGAAGGCTAAATGTATCACA
Source organism: Sceloporus undulatus (assembly GCF_019175285.1). Classification (NCBI taxonomy): domain Eukaryota; kingdom Metazoa; phylum Chordata; class Lepidosauria; order Squamata; family Phrynosomatidae; genus Sceloporus; species Sceloporus undulatus. The sequence continues at coordinate 26,299,986 of NC_056522.1, read as the reverse complement.
GAACTACAAACCCCAGAATTCCATAGCACTGAACCATGGCAGTTAAAGTGGTGTCAAACTGGACTGTTTCTACACTGTAGATGCAGCCTGAAACATATTGAAATGTTCTTTTTTGTAGTGCAGGAACCTCTCTTTTTCATGTTTTTTTCTGCCTCTGGTACCAGATTTTTTTTGTAAGAGAGGTAATGCTGAGGAACACATCTACTTTGCTGACATATAACTCTGTGTGTGTGTGTGTGTGTCATGTGATCAGGCAGACCCAGCTCCATCAGGGCTAGCCTGAAGAAAGAGGCTCCTCCTTCCATAACTGTCATCTTCCGGCCTCCTATTCCCCTCCAGCTATGCTCTGACTGTGTGGGGGAGAGGCTTGCATACCCTAATGAAGTTGTGAGCTATGCTGGCGGTGGTATAATAGCCACCAGTAGGGCCTCCCATGCCAGACAGGTCACAACTGAAGAGTGCCAAAGGGCAGGATGGGCTTTCTAGCTTTATGGCAACCATTCTAGGAGAAGGAAAACTCTAATCCCAAACCCGGGCAGATACTGCTCGTCTAACCCTGTAAGGTCAACCATCTAAGAGAAAGAAAATCTAATCAAACCTACAACCCGAGGACCTCACTGCCACCGTCCATGCTTGTCAAGGCCTCAGCAGTCGAACCTCTGGTTTAAAGGGTGAGGTCAGTTCTGTGCATGCTGCACTCCACCAGAAAAATACATTGCACAGGATCGAAGGATACAATGTCATCAACGTGCTTGTAGAAAGCATGGATGTGAAGTAAAGCTAAGAAGAAGAAGAAGAAGAAGAAGAAGAAGAAGAGAGAGAGAGAGAGTGTGTAGATATTCCTGTATGTTTTAAGTCTCTATTGGGTTTAATAATTTGTCTTGAGTCCAAATATTGGGGGAAAGATGGGTTATAAATGAATGAACTGTGGATATAAAAGGACTAAATACACTAAAGGCACCAGATTCCCATCTGATCTTGGAAGCTAACTAAGGTAAGCCCTGTTTAGTACTTGGATGGGAGACCACTAATGAATACTAGGTGCTGTAGGAGGCTATATTTCAGAGGAAGAAACTGACAAAATCATCTCTATTCCTTGCCTAAGAAAACCCTATGAAATTCATGGGGTCAGGCAACTTGAAGGCACATATACACATAAACTTCTCTGAGCTTTGAACTCAGATGGTTCAGTATCTAGTTTTGAAGCAAAATGGGATCACCTAAAAACATGGCTTCTACATATACAGAGGATGCAGTAGCAGTGTAGGGGTACCCAAAAATGCAAATAAAAAGAATCTGACAAAGAGTCTTACTTGATTTGAGTCAATTCCTTGCTGTACTCAAACACAAACATCAGGCTTCGTAGGCCTAATTTATTTTCTTATTGGAACCTCAAGATTCATCATTCAGAGCCAAACCAAAATATGGAAGATTAAAGAACAGGGCACCCTTGTGAACATTCTGAACCCAAGGATTTATTTTAAATACCAGAAGTGAGCTGAGGTCACAGTCCTTTTGCAATACAGGCCACTCCTGGTTACCCTTTCCCTTCAGCAGCACAATTTAAATAGAAAAGGACATTTTTGTATTGCTTCTATTTAAAATGGAGATCAGAAACACTTGCTGATCTACTACACTTTGACCAAATGGAGTTGGTCAGATATGGGGAATCATTTTGGGGTAAGGGGCCATGTCCCTCACAAGCCAAGTGATGTTAGAATGCATGCATGACCCTGTACCCTGATGTAACTGGAGCCCTGGCTGAAGCACTAGGTAAAGATTTCCACTTAGCACTGTAGCTGGAAAACCATCTTCTCTCCTCCCCACATTCCCCACTGGAGGAAGGGGGAAGACGAGCAAAGCTCTGTCAGCTGGGCTTGTGTCAACTGACACCTAGTTGCAAACCAGGGAAGAAACATTCTGCTTTGTTCCTAGTATGTGATCAGAGGCAACTGGGGATTTCCCCTCTACAGAGTGACAGGGCTTGGAGGTAGGGAGGAGTAACATCCCTGACAAACTAGATTAGGTTCCTCTCCCATCCTCAGCGGTAGATCCTGATCTATCTCAGGCCTGCCTGTGTCCTAGATGGCTAACTTGTTCAGTATTCTGCAAATTCATTGGTGTAGGTCTTTGTGATGAATTGATACAAGAACTATAAATTCCCTGGAGCCACTGCTTCGGGCAGGAGCAATTTCCTTCTCCATCTGTGCAGTATTTCACTCCTGCTCCTAAAGCTTTCCCAAAGGATTCATATTATATCCTCTGCAATGCCATCATTTTGCTAATGGGGTGGACCTGAAGACAAGAGTTTTTATCACACTCTGCAGCTTGGTGGTAGAAAAACAAGAGATGGGTGTGGAGAGATGAGGAGGAAACACAAGGATATCTCTTCCGAAGACGTTTGAGGTTTTCAAGGCAAAAAATCACTTTTCACCTCTGTGGGCTGCAGTCAGATCTCTGATTTCATTGGAAATGAGACCCCACATCCTGAGTTTTACCTTCAAACATACTTGTCCCAGAATGGGATTTATAAATAAGCATTATGATGGAGACCAAGTTTGACATGTCCTTGTGCTCCATAAATATTCCTTTCTTTAATCTTTTAGAAGCAATGCTCTTTGTGTGTGGATGCATTGTATCCTGTGGGGTCATTCCCACTACAGTTTGCTCTGAAGTGGGATTTGGGGCAAATGACCCTTGTTCCCATTTGAAACTGCTTCTGATCCTCATTGGATCAATTCCAGGAGGAAAGAAGTGGGGCAAACACAAATAACCCGGGGTTTCTTGACATTAGTTTGAAGGGGGGGGTTGAGAAAAATCGATTCTGAAGTGTGCCCAATAAGTGGGATATCAGAAGTGCCAGATCAGAATTGATTCTTTTCCCCCGGGGGGGCCAAATGGCAGAGGGGTGTGTACCATCCCTCCACAGAGACCCCCCAGTGCTGCTTGTTTCCGTTTTAGTTGTTGTTGTTGATAAAATAAACTTGATCGAAAAATCAATAGTGTGCTAAAGCAACCACTTGCAAAGGAAAATGCAATCTATTGCATTTTCAATAAATGTTTATTTTAAAAGGGGGGGGGGCTTTCATTCACCTCCTCTACCCCTTCCTCCTCCCAGCTCCCCCCCCCCCCCGACCTTGCCTTGTCAGGCATAGCAGGGGTCTTTTTTGGAACCCACGGGAGTCCCCCTCCTCTCTGCCACCTGGAATTGATTGAACCCAGGCTGGCAGGGGTCTGGGAGGGGGACCCCTGGGGGTTCCCGGTCCAGTGCCACCCTGGGATTAAGCGATCCAAGTGTGGCTGGGGGCTGGGAGGGACCCTTGGGGGTCTCCCTTCCCAGTGCCACCATAGGACCGGTACCCCATTGAGGAAAGGAGGCAGGGGTGTCAAGGGAAACCCACCTCCACCCGCGGTCCTCCTCCAGAACATGCCCTCCATTTCAGCCCCCCCTCCACCCAGCCTTGTAAGTCTGGGCTGTTTACGTCAGAAAGATTGACATGTCTTTTGAAGCGGGGCAGCTAGTGGGAATGACAACTGAGCCATAAAAGAAGCGATTTCACAGAGGTAAGGGGGAAAAACCCTTTCATAGTGAGAATTTGTAATCGAATTCTAAAAGCCAGCGAGAGCGAATCAGGATTCAATTTAACCTACAAGTGGGAATGACCCCTGTGTATGTGTATCCTGCTCTTCTCTTCACAGTACCGCATTCTGCAATACTCAGTCTGCACTTAATGAAACACTGACTTTTCCAAGATAAAGGCACTTAAAGGACACTTAAAAAGACAAAATTATACTGATTTTTCTCTTGCAAATCAATACATTAGTGAACTACAAAGAGAGCTCCTAGAAAGCTTTATTTATAGTCATGTGTAAGCAATATCTAAATACAATCTCCTTCCCCCATTTTGTTTTGTTCAAAGTTCTCTTCTAAACTCTTCCAAATTGTGGGTGGGGAACTTGTATCCTGTAGGCCAGATACAGACTGCAGATGCTTTGGACCAAGCTGGCAGGCTCCCTCCTTGGTCCTGCATTAATGTACCAATTAGCTTTAGCAAAAAGGTCCCATTTGCACTAATTGTACCTTTTTGTCTAAAGCAAATCATTGTGATGATTTAATGCAGATGAAGGAGAAGGTGGGGAAGGGGAGAAGTGACGAGAGAGAGAGAGAGAGAGGGGGGGGGGGGGGGGGGGGGGGGGGTGGGGGGGCTATCCTCATTTGATTTTGCCCACATGTTCAACGCAGACTGGTTATTCTGAAAGGCTACATACAAGTGAATGCGGACCTAGGGCTTGTGAGAAGTTCTCCAGCTCTGCATACTGTTCCCTTGATGTAGTTACTTATCTGTATCTTGAAATATACAGAGTACAGTGAGCCCTCCACATTTGAAGCTTTGACTTTTGCTCTGATTATTTGTTTAATGGAGGACCTAGAGATTTCTAGAGAAGACACTTCTCTAGGCATTTGTAGGTCCCCCAGTGCAATTCTGAGGTCAGCCTTTGACAGATGTCGACTCCAGAGGTATGCTGGAGGAACTAGAGATTCTTAGAGAGATGTTCTCTCAGGCTAAAAAAAAAGGTTTGTGGCTTTCCCACTTTCATGGTAGTCCTTTGCCCCTATTCCCAATGAATGTGGAGGGCCCACTATATTGTTTACTAAGGAATGAAACTATTTATAATTATTATATTTATATTCTTACTTTTCCTTCCACTATGGATCTTGAAGTTCTCTGACACACTCCCATCCAGGCACTGGTCAGCCCCAGTTCTGCTCAGCTTTTCCAAAGTAGTCGTGTCAATGGATTCTAGCTATAGTGACAGTGGGCAAAGTTCAGGGACTTTTCCGTTCCAGTTTATTACATTCCAGTGGCTGTGCTGGCTAGGGGATTCTGGGCCTTGCAGTCAGAAGAAATAACTTTTCCAAGTTCAGATGCTTTCACACAGACACACACACACAGAGAGAGAGAGAGAGAGAGAGAGAGAGAATTGCATGTCAAATGCAGAGATGCCACTGATGTTTGCCGCTGAGTGCCCTCTGATTTCCAACAGGTGATTCTACAGGTAATTGGGAAACATGAGTAGGAGGGTGGCATTGCATTTAGGTCCCAACTAAGGACTTTGTAGGGACATATTTTTGGCCACTGTGAGAAGCTGAATGGTGGATTACTGATGGTTTTGGTCATATCAAGCTGGACAGTTTGTGTGTACTCATATTGAATTAATGGAGAGTTTAGGTGATGACATGGGATCTGATCTTTTATAAAGTGTTCTTATTTAGATTCTTTTTAGTTGCAGGCAAATACAGGCAAGTGGGTGGAGGAGACAGCAATTCTGCCTCCCTTAACAGGAGGTTGAAATATTTCCTGGGCAATGCAGAGAGCGAGAAGAGGAGGCTTTGCAAATAGCTGCTGTGCTCTTGCCGACACCTTGGTTACTCTGAGCCTTTGCGTGGGCGAGAGAATCAAACAGCTCCCAGCTGATGCTTGCTGTGCCGCTGAAATTTTGGCAGAGAACATTGGGCAGAGAAAGAATAGCGAGAGGCTTCTCTGCAATCCTTTGCCACCTTTTCATTTGGCTTTCTGCACCTTGCCTTCTCCCCCCCCCCCCCCCGCCTTAAAGCCAGCATTGCGCAGAATGTAAGGCTCTCCCCTTTAATTGAATTCAGGATATGTCCAGGTGCACAGAATATCAAAACTCTGCAATAGGATTGTTGCAAAAACAATGAAGAGATTTGCAGAGCCTTGAAGTCTAATTTACAAGGTGGAGAAAGTTTTTAAGTGCATGAAATTTAATCTTCCATTGCAGATATGAAGGTGCATGGGGACGAGGCTAGGGTTTCCAAATCAAGGCTAACCCAGGCCCTGAGGTTTTGAGCCAAAACCTTAGACTGAGTGATGGCTCCTTGTGATCTCACCAAAGATAGTCCCTGGAAATGTTACCAAGAAAAAACCCTGATGATGTAATTAAGTATGATACCTTAAGCATCAGCTGTAGTTGCCCGGAGTGTGCCATTCAAATAAAAAACACCAAATCTAACAAACAAGGGAAATACAGTATATATTCACACCTTTCAAGGCAGTACTCTCACCCCGAGATTTTTCACTCTTGTCCTGACGACTGGAGAAGTGAGCCAGGCCCTGAGACCTAGCAACCCCGGGGAGGGCAATGGTAGAAGTGAAAGCAGAAGTATGCAATACACAAAATACAGAGCTTTACAATTCAGTTTGATCTAGAATGTATGATTAACAAGCATACTTGTTTAGCAGACTTACACTGCAATCCTGCAGGTGCATTTCACTAGCTGTTGCATTTTTTCCAGGGTTGTACAGCAGTGACAAGAAAAGACAAAATTGGTCAGCTCTAAGCAGCCTATTTCTGCATTGCCTGCCCTCCTTCACAGCTGCTATGCCTGCAGCCTTTTTCCTACTGCCAACTCTGGCATAGTTACACTCATGTTGTATAGCAACAGCATTCTGGCTTTGGAGTGTGGGCAAAATAAACACAGTGGCAATACTAGATAGAAGATTCTGGGTACTGTAGTCCTTCTTAAAGTCTTCATCAGGAGTCTTGTGGTACCTTGGAAGACTAATTAATATGATGGAGAAAGTTCTTGTGGTTTGGAGTCCACTTCATCAGGGGCTTGAAGTGTAATCTTCCATTGCAGATATCAAGACATATGGGGATAAGGCTAGGGTTGACAGATCAGGACTACCCCAGGTTCTGAGTTTTCAGGGAAAGTAATTTTTTCATACTCTGTAGTGAAAGGTGTTAGAGTAATCAGTTTGGGCTCTTACTGCTCTGTAGTCACTGGCTCACAATTTACACAGTTTCTTGCTCAGTCTGTTATGTTATTTAATATTATTGTTGGTTTAACGTTTGAGTATTTCTAACATTTTAATAGTAGATTTGTTTGTTATTTTAGTGAGTGTTTTGCTTTTCTGTTTGCATACAACCCCAAAGGCAATAGCCCTTCAGGTGACATTTCTGTTTGCATACAACCCCAACATTTTGGGGTGATATACGAAATACACATACTAAATAGAATAGCAGATGGAACTTTATGTCCCACAGCAGCAGAGGCATAGTTTAGTTCTTAGGGGCCCAGGACCAAGTAGTACACATGGGCACCTGAACATGGGCACCTCTGCTATCTTGTATGCCATGGGAGTGACTGGTGTTGGGCAGGAGGCTCTCATTGGTTAGAGATCCAAGCGCAACGTCTCTTCCAGTTCAGTGGTAACTGTGCTCTTGCAGAGGAAGGAGCCCAAGGTTCACATCCTACTCTGGTGGGAAACCTTCAGACAGCTGTTCTGGGGTCAACTAGATGTGGTGATCATGTTCCCACTTGCCTATGAACCAGGGCAGAGCAGGTCTCTTGCTTTAAGGTTTTAAAAAACTGGTCCGGACCCAACATCCCTCGTGGAATGATTGGGCCATGAAGTTGTTGGATTATATGCAAATGGATAAACTAACATGTTATGTAAGGAACTTGGATTGGAAAAAAGAAAAAAGAGTTTGGGAACCTTTTGTATGTTTTTTTGGAAAAAGAAGACTTGCCCTCAGATTTTATTTGGTAATAGTAATTGTATAAACTTACCTTTATAGTCCTATAGGTGGGCAAGATAATGAAGTACGGTAGCAAATACTTAAGAAAACAGCTTGATGTTTTGATGTAACAATAAAAATGTGAGAAATGAGTTATGTAATCATGACAGAAGTGTAATAGGTTCTCTAGTTTCACACTCACTTGTCCCGCCTCCTCAGAGGAAGTTTTGATTTTAGCGTGGTAATGGAGAATTATGTGCGATTATATTTCTGTTTACTAATTTACTCTATTTGATAATTATCAGATGTAGTGAAAACTTTTATGTATATAATCGTAAATGTGTACTTTTTTAATGTTTAAAATACTCAATAAAGATCATATACTAAAAAAACAAAAACCCTGGTCTGGAGAGGGACACTCCATTGTCCTGGTCAGTGAGGAAACAGGCAGGATCAAATTTGAATTACAGGACTCTGGATAGCTTTAAGAAGAGGTAGCAACCTTTAGAGGGCCTGGGAGGCCATTTCAACCCACCAGGTCCTACCATGTACTATACTAACACCCAGACTAGAAGTGACCAGATGTCCAGTTTCAGCTTTGGAAAACTAAAGACTAAATGGGGAAGGATGGGGTAGGTTGCCTGCAGAACCCACTCTGATTTGGTTTGGAGGAAAAGGCAAAAATACAAAGATTTATTTACAGCTATGTCAGAAGTATACAGGCTCCAAAAAGACTGTAATGGTGCAGCAGCATGTTTGTGATGATGATGTTAAGATGATGATGATTTCTTTGTTATCTGCTGTCAAGTCCACTTCAACTATGGCAACCCTTGCTGCATCTACAAGGCAGAGTGATTTCAGTTTGACACAGTTTTAATTGCCATAGCTCAATGCTATGGAAGTCTGGGATTTGTAGTTTTGTGAGATATTTAGTCTTCATGGTCAGAGAGCTCTGGTACTGCAACAAACTACAAATCTCAGGATTCCATGGAGCTTGACAGTTAAAGTGGTACAAAACTGCATTACTTCTGCAGTGTGGCAGCAGCCCCCAAATCAATGATAGACTTGCAAGTCACCGTACCCCCAACAGCCCAACTCTGGTCTTGGAGTCTAAGGCTTTGGCTTACTTGATTGACTCTATCCATTTGGAATGCAGTCTTCTCATGATATCTGAACAATCTCAATTTAGTCATCTTGGCTTCTAGGGAGAATCCAGGCTTGATTTGCTCTGGGACACATTTTGTTTGTTTGTTTGTTTGTTTAGTGATGCATAGTATCTTAGAACTCTTCTTCAGCACCACATTTCAGATGAATTGATTTTCTTCCTATCACCTTTCTTCACCATCCAGTTTTTACAGCCATACATTTATTCAGTTCTATCAACTTTTTATGTGTTCGAGATGCAAAGCGACTTACAGCAGTTTTTTTTTAAAAAATCATTAAAAATCCCAAGATAAAAAGCTAAAATGAGATTAAACAATCAAAGAAATTAAAGTTAGTTTAAAATACTTATAATTAAACACACACACAAAACGGCACAATTTGCCTTGATGGCAAGTTTTAAAGTTTTGCCTGGCAGTTTTCCAGGATGGCACAAAACCTTCCAAGAAAGTTGTGGGGTTGGGGGAATGGTATAAATATATCTGAGACTTAATTCAGCTGCAGCATTGAGGAGGGTGGGTCTGATTTGGGATGCTCCTTCTGTTGTCTTCTTTGCAGGAGCTTAGTCCAGTTGCTAAGGAACACACTTTAAAAAAAAGGCAGCACATTTGTCTTTGCATTGCAGTCAGGAGCCTTGGGAAAAGCGAGGGCCTTAGATGACTCCTTAAATAGCACAAGCGGGGAAAGGAAGTTAAAAGATGGTACATCCATCAGTTCAAGATTTGGTTACAAAGGTCATCCAGCTAGAGGAAATTCTGTGGGCCGATTTTTCGAGAAGGGACAAAAGGTGGTGGTGGAAAGGGCAGGGGAAGAGAGAGATTTGTGTCTTTAAGTCTGCAGCGCACATGGAATTTTCCAAAGATGCCTGGAAATTCAGCACAAGCACACTGAACTGGCTGAAGCTAACATTGTTCCGCTTGGATAATAGCCAATAATTTGGAACAGAGAATGTGGTGGGCTGTGTTTTATGTTAGATCATATAAATCTCTGTAATAGCAGGCAGTCTTTTCTTCTTCTTTTTTAATGATGAGCATTAGAACCGGACTGACTGGCAGCATTCTTTACCCCCACCATTGCTTCTGCCAGCGAGATATGGCAGCAAGGATATGGCAATAGATTATAGACACTGAAATGTACTGGGGAGGGAAACCCAGGGATCATTCACATTGCGTTATAAACCAGTTTGCAAACTGGTTTAAAAGTGGGTCGTTCACACTTGCGTGATTTTTTCTGACCTGAATTCAAGGGGGAGGGGGGCAGAACAAATCCCCCTTAACCCGTTTTTTCCAGAAATGATTTTCTCTTATGTCTTTTCAAAAGCGCCGGATTTTATAAAGGAGCAGCCAATGAGAACTTGCTCCCAGTGCCATTCGGGGCATCAAGGAGAGAGGAGTTAATGTGTAGGGGCAGATCATGCCCACTCCTTTGCTTTTTCCCTGCCAGCCAAAGCCATAGCCATGGAGGGGGTTCTTGGAACATCCATTAGATGGTGTCCTTTTTAAAAAATAAAAAATAAAATTTGAGATATGCACATCTGAGCTATTGCATGGCTACAGTAGGCAGTACCTTTAAATGGCATCACTGACACGACACAGGTGCGGGGGGGGGGGGAACTTCTTTCAGGGGGGGTGGGGATTAGGGGTCTGAAAAACCAAGGGTTCTCCAGAAGGGCTTGCCATTGCCATCCTCCGAAGCTGACAGGAGAATCACTGCAAGGCTAACCTATCCCAGGGTTTCTTGGCAAGGGATCCTCTGAGGGTCTTCCCATTGCCATCCTCCAAAACTAAGAGAGTGTGACTCCCCCTCAAAGCTAACCTATCTCAGGGTTTCTTGGCAAAGGATCCTCTGAGGGTATTGCCATCCTTTTGCCATGTTCTCAATTTTTCTTGAATGTCCTATATTTTGTGGTGCCTTGTCTCCTTTTTGGCAGCTAGTCCATCGTTCCTTCCTTTCTTCCTTCTGGCAGAGAAGAAGAAGAAGAAAAGGGAAATCTTTGTGCTTACTTTTGCAAAAGAAAACTGCACCAAAGGAGAAGAGACAGAGGGAGAATTGGCATTTGGGAAAGGAAAATGAGAGAGGGAGAGATTTTTGTTTGTTGTTGTGTATCTTCAAGTTGTTTCTGACTTATGGCAACCCTAAGGATAACCTATCACAGGGTTTTCTAGTCATGTTTCTTCATAAGGGGTTTGCCATGGCCATCCTCTCAGACTGAGAGAGTATAACTAGTCCAAGGTCACCCACTAGGTTTATGGCTGATCTGGGATTCAAACACTAGTCTCCAGAGTCCCAGTCCAACATTTAAACCGCGGCACCATACTGGCTGCTGGGAAGGATTGCTCCCTCTTTTCCCCCTCAGCAGCCTGGGCTCTACTCAAAAGTAAAGGCTGGGAAGCCAAGGAGGAGGGACGGATCACTCCCTCTTTATTTCCTTCAGCAGCCCTTGCTCTTCTCAGATGTAAACTCTGAGAAGTCGAGGAGGAGGAGTGGAGAGAAGGATTGCTCCCTCTTTATTCCCCTTATTCAAGGGACATCATTTTCTCGGGATAATGATTCTTTAAACCCCTGATCCCCCCTCCCCGATTTTCTCTGTGTGATAAAGTCCTATGACAATGGAAGTGGTGTGATCGAATGCAATTGATATGGAGGATCCATTTTGAATTGGTGCTTCAGTCAATGTGAATTTCAACAGGGTAAAATTGCACTGGAGAGATTCGATTGGAGTAAACGTAGTGTGAACTTTGGTTCGGAATCGCAACATTGGATCCGATTGAATCTCCCCGCTATAAAAATGTGAGTGTGAACAGGGCCCTTGATTCTAAGGGGTTATTCAGATGGTCAATATAATCTGGATTGAATCTTTGTTGTTCAGAAGCATTTTGAATGCAGCCGGTTAAGTTTTTTTAGGGAAGGCTGCCAAAAAGCCACCAAATCAGAAATAATCAATATTGGGTTTTTTCCTTTAAAAAGATTTGTATCATTGGAAGTGTGAATAACTGATGCAAATAGACCTGGGATAAACTGGGATAAAACTCTACATGCCTTGAACATGTATCAAATACATCTGCACTGTCAACTCACATCTTTATTTGAGTGTTGGCATGTGTGAGCACCAAACTTGCAGAGATACCATAGATGCGGTTCCATAGTGTGAATAACAAACCCAGAATGCGTGAGAGAGATTACTCGCATAGTTGTGCTAAAAAAAGATGGCTAAATGATCCCTAAGACTACAATGAACAGGACATCTATCATCACATATACATTGAATGCTCCATTCCTTGATTTGGTGCCTTCCAGATATTTGGACTGTATTTCCCATATGTCCTACTTGTAGACTTTCCAGAGCCATCCAGATGGCGGCTGTAGGAAAAATGATGCTGGACTAGTTATGCCAGGCCCTAAGAATGAATCTAGCCCTACTGCAATCCTCACACTATCTTCTGGACCCTTTTCCAGGATGTGTTTGGTTTCCTAGTTTTTGCACAGCTTCTTCCTTATTCTAAAGCATTAAAATTGTCTCCTAAGCTTTAGATAACAGCAGCAAGAATATCAAGCTGAAATATGCTGTTATTTTTGGTTCCAGTTAATTGCCTGTGATCCTGCCCACCACTGGAATGCGGCCTACAATAATTTAGCAGAAATTGACTTTGGCTCTTGTGCTGAAAAAGATTTCCTAAACTTGATACAAACCTTTGGTCTGATCCAGCAGGGCTTTTCATGTCATAAACCCTTGCCATAAATGCAGAAGGCAAAATCTTCCTGC